>NC_052632.1:80907177-81210208 GCF_016161935.1 Mauremys reevesii | reverse complement strand
TTGCTTTGGAAGTAGAAGTTCTTGGTTCCTCTTCTTTTTATTTTTTACAGCTTTTAACCTCCAGGAGACAGTTTACAGTCAAACAATTCACATGAAGGTTAATTTCCTGAACCCTTACAGATGCACGCAGTTATGCAAATATGGTCCACATTTGCAGGGCGTTGCTCCCAGCAACCAACTAGCGGGGTGGCAAAGAAAGGTTAGATGGAGCAAAACTGAAAATATAATCAGGGCAAGTGAGCAAACTTTAAGAGCAGTGGAGCTCACAGGTAGAAGACACAGAGTTTGCCACCCCTCTTGTTCAGTAAATATGGGGCTGTTAGAGGAGACAGTTTGGGCTGCAGTAGCGTTGGCATGTGGATGACACTGGCCTCTAATCCTCCTTTCTGAAGATGTAGATGGTAGCGTTTCCTTGCTTGCTGAGTGCCTGGCCAAAGGAGGGACCTGGATAGGAGAACCATTGGTTGAAATCAGTCTGGAAAAGGGGGAGGCAACTTGAGGGACTAATGTTTACAGCTATTCCATCTATTGGCTGGAGTTTGTCCACCCCTTGCAAGATGCTTTTGGGCCTCCGATTGCTCTTGCATTCCCAGGTGAGAGTGGGTTTCAGTCTGTGGTAATTCGGAGTTGCAGCCTTTCCTTTCTCATCACAGCCATCCACTTCCGGGCTTGAACACTGCAGTGTGCCCTACTTAGGGTGACCAGATAGCCAGTGTGAAAAATTGGGACCGGGGCGTGGGGAGAAATAGGCATCTATATAAGGCAAAGCCCCGATATATCAGGATTGCCCCTATAAAATCGGGATATGTGGTCACCTTAGCACTACTAGGGGCTACTCTTGAAGATGACACAGATGTTCCAAGATGGTTGAGCATGCTGCCTGCCCCTCCTGGTGGAGTGTGTCAGTGTCAACTTATTTCACCTCAGCCCAGGGAAGTGCACAGATTAAGATACTTTATGTGCTTCTGGGTGCAGTTCAAGGTCTTGATTTTAATCTAGAGAACTCTGCACGGTGTCCATCCTTGATACCTTAGAGATGGGCTGACATCCTATGAACCATCAGATTTTATTGTGATGAGGGTCACATAAGTATCTGGATGGATGGTGGGAGCTGAACTCATCCGAGATGCTTTTGCTGATCATCCCCAGATATGTACTGTTCAGCATATATTTAGTGAAGTGTCCCTGGTTGTGGAATTGCTCCTGGAGCATTTTCCAGAACCTGAATTTACCAATCTTCAGGGCACAAGTGCCAGACGCATCCCTTTGGTAAGCCATTGGTTTTACTCTGGGCTATGGCTGAATTATGTCTGATTTGGTGGGAGGGCGTCGGAAGTGGGGCTGAATGTGTTGTCCATCATGGCCGGTTTCATATTGATTGAACAGTTCATCGCTGCAATGTAACCCCATTGCTTCTTGTCCTATTCTCTGAGGTTAAGAAAAACAATTTTTCTTCCTCCTCCTTATAACAACCTTTTACATACCTGAAAACTGGTATCATGTCCCATCTCAGGCTTCTCTTTTCCAGACTAAACAAACCCAATTTTTTCAATCTTCCCTAATAGGTCGTGTTTTCTAGACCTTTAGTCATTTTTGTTGCTCTTCTCTGGAATCTCTCCAATTTGTCCACATCTTTCCTGAAATGTGGCACCCAGAACTGGATACAATACTCCAGTTGAGGCCATATCAGCGCGGAGCAGAGTGGAAGAATTACTTCTCAGGTCTTGTTTACAACACTCCTGCTAATACATCCCAGAAGGATGTTCATTTTTTTGAAACAGTGTTATACTGTTGACTCATATTTAGCTTGTGGTCCACTATGACCCCCAGATCCCTTTCCACAGTGCTCCTTCCTAGGCAGTCGTTTCCCATTTTGTATGTGTGCAACTGATTGTTCCTTCCTAAGTGGAGCACTTTGCATTTGTCCTTATTGAATTTCATCCTATTTACTTCAGACCATTTCTCCAGTTTGTCCAGATCATTTTGAATTTTAATCCTGTCCTCCACAGCACTTGCAACCCTTCCCAGCTCGGTATCGTCCACAACTTTTTAAGTGTGCTCTCTATGCCATTATCTAAATCATTGCTGTAGATATTGAACAGAACCGGACCCAGAACTGATCACTGTGGGACCCCACTCGTTATGCCCTTCCAGCATGACTGTGATTATGGTCACTATTACCAAGCGGTCCAGCTATATTCACCTCTTGGACCAGATCCTGTGCTCAATTTAGGACTAAATCAAGAATTGCCTCTCCCCTTGTGGGGTCCAGGACTACCTGCTCCAAGAAGCAATCAAGTAAGGTGTCAAGAAACTTTACCTCTGCATCCTGTCCTGAGGTGACATGGACAGAGTCAATATGAGGATAGTTGAAATCTCTCAGACTCTCAGCTATGCTAGAGGCTGGGTCCCTATTTACTGGGAGATGGGCTGAAACAAGCAACATTTCACACAGACTAGTCTTCAGATGGTGGTGACTGAACACTGTTAATCTAGGTGGCATTTGAACCATGTGACCTAGAGACAAAATGCTCCACCTCTGTCCTGAGCCATCCAGTCCCCTTGGCCGACTTGACTTTGGTGACAATTCTGCAGTCACTTAACTCCTCATCACGCATAACAAAAATCTATTCTAAAGCTTCCAAAAGACACCGATCCCTTTGCTTCACAGAGATCCTGTCTCCGGTTTGCTAGTAAGGGCATCGTGCGCCGGTGGTCGGTGGGGATTACGATGTCTTCTAAGGTCACGGATCCTTTATCCTCTAAACGATGCCCTGTCATGACAAGTGCTCTCCAGCCACTGGAGGCCTGGAGTGAAGTTGTCCTTCCTGTGAATCAGAGTTATGTGCACCTAACAAGCGCTGGCAAGTGCTGTTGGCACTGTGCTGAATATCCAGAGTTAGTTTATGTTTATTAAAGCGCTCCTAGTAACAGACTCACATCTTTGTCTTAATCTTTATGTCTTGTTTTCTCTGCCGGGAGATGTTAGTGTAGTGAATTGGGAGGTTTATCTGTTCTCCCTGTAGCAGCTATGTCCTCTTGCTAAAAACCTATCACATAATTTAGCAGTGAATCGCAGCTGATATCCCTGAGCCTCCTACTTCAGCTAGTACACTAGGGGGCGCTATTTCTCCCTCTTTCTCCAGCAGTGGGACGTCTGTGTTACAAACGCTCTCCTGGCATTAGGGTGCTCTGATATAGAAACCCCAACTCTCATGGAACTGTCCTCCATAGTTCTCATTCACAGAGAGCTGTAAGCACACACAGGGCTTTGCAAAACATTTAAAAGACCAGGTCCCTGTCCTGAACGGCTTGCAATCTAAGTTCAGGTAAAACAGCAACCATGAGACCACCACCTCACTTTAGCGACACCAGGCAATTTTTTAAACTCACTTCAAATGGGGACAATTAACAGAATCTTGGGAATTAAAGAGAGAAAAGGAATCATCAGCCAAATTCAACCGATGAGCAGATACGATAAAGTCACTTGTCCAAACTGAAGTCCTGGCATAAATTGATGCATGCAACTGCCTGTGAAATCCTCCTCATATGCCCTTGGCTCTCACCAATACACCCTCTGATGCCATTGTCTTCCCCTTAGAACAGGACTCCGTTTGGCCCATTAGGTCACAAATATTCTACCTCCCCCAGACGGTTCATTAAAGCTTGTACAATGCTCTGAGAGCCTTAGATGGAAAGCACTGAACAAGTGCACCGTATTATTATTTATTCTGATTCACATTCTGTGATTTCTTAGTCTGGGTTGTAAATGTCACCACTGTGCTGTTCTGTTTCTTCTCCAGCCCCTCAAACTGTATCCTCCAGTTCTATTTAGAAACAGCAGCATCTGGTAATCACCTGCAGACGTCTCCAGCTATGACTTGGCTCGCAGCGCTGACATTTCCAGTGCAGTTTTTGGGTGCTTCAGGGGGTAGAATCATCTGAGCATTAATAGGGTGGGTTCCACTGGAACAAAAGATCATCTTACTGCTTCTCTGCCTGATTGAGATTCTTTATCAGCTTAATCTTGTGCCTGCCTCTCAGACCCTGCGTTTTGCTGGCACTCCTGAGATTGCTGATTTTAGCTAAAAAAGGCCTTAGTGCAAAATTGGAAATGACTGAAGTGGCAACGTTTCAGAGAGAGACTGATGGAAGGACCTGTGCGCTTTTCAGTTAAGTAGCCAGAGTGTTCCACAGAGTTAGACCAGACTCCATATTCTACAACTCAGGACATGTGTACAGACATATTTAATTGAGTAAGTTAGTCTGTGGCAGTATTATTTCAATTCCAGTGATAAAATGTTCCAGGGTGAGGAAAGAAACAAGATGCCGAGTGCACTGCATCAACATTTCCCCATTGTTAAGCAAATGTTGGGTGCATATTAACCCTAAAACTGCCAGTTGAAGGTCCAAATTACTCTGACAGATACAGGGTACAATTTTCAAAAGAGCCTATGTTCCATTTTCAAAAGTGATTTGGAATTGGCCATTTGGAATTTTGCAGCCACAGTGAGGATTTAACTTGAATTCTCTTATGCTACAAGCCAAATCCACTACCACCGGAGCTAAAGGAAAATCTCCATGAGCTGTTAGCAGTATAGGACCTATGACACACAGGCCAGCAGTTCCAGTCCTGTCCAGCAGAGGGCAGTAGTATAAAAACTAGTCACTTGACACCTAGTCACATTCTAATCATCAAACAAAACTCCTTTCCCAGTGTATATTGGTTCATTCTCACTGGCAAGTCACATAAATAAGGTGTTGGCTTGTTTCCACTGGGATATTTTTTTCCCCCAGTGTCAGTGCACTGTGCAGGCTTGAGTAAACTGCACAAGTGAAAGAGGAATGTTATGGAGGAGAGAGAGAGAGAGAGTGTTTTGAGAGATTTCTCTGCCAGTATCAATGCAGAGATGTACCCCATCGGGTGCTGAGATCCCACAGAAAAAGAATGAGCACTAGCAGAAAACTCCTTACACCATGACCTTTTTGACATGACATGACTTGACAAGAATACCATTGCAAATTTCAAATTTAGGGCCTGATCCATCCATCTGTTGAGTGCCTGTGACTCAGTGGGAGTTAAGGGCACCAAGCAATGCACAGGATCAGGCCATTGGAAAAGGGAAAACTTTAAGCAGCGTCTGTGAAGCTCAAATGATGTATAGAGATATCAATATAGGGTGTTTCTCACTACATGATAGCTGCTGTGGCAGACAAGAGGGAGTTCTGGTGGAGAGGACAGTGGTGTGGGTAGCAGGAATCCTGAGTTCTTTTCTTGATCGGCCACTGACCTCCAGCGTGACCTTGGGCAAGTCACTTTGCCTCCCTGCGTGGCTCAGTTTTCCCCATTTGGAAAATGGGGATGTTTGATGCCTAGATTGTAAAGCACATTAAGATCGTCTTGTCATAAGTACTAAGTATTGTTATTTATTGCTTCCACCAAGACACAGGCTCTTACACTGCTGTTCCAGGAGGCAACATTCAAAAGATGTAATCCATAGAACAGCTTGATTCAAATCCCGCTTGCCTTACTCACAAGAGTAGTCCCAGGGACCTCAGTGTGTAGGACATACATTGAATACCAGGGGCGTTTCAGAAAGTTAAATCAGACCTATTGAAGATGAGCAGGGTGAATAGGTAGAACCCTGCAAATCTGCAGATATTTGCTTTATATCCATCATGGACTATGTTTGTGGATTGGATGTGGATACAAATGTTCTAGAAATGTATAGTCAGTAGATCTTGTGCTTAAGTCGCTATCATTGGACTCAGGAAACCTATGCTCTGCCACAGACTTCCTGTGTGACCCTGGGCAAATCACTGAACCTCTTTGATCCTTAGCTCCCCCATCTATAGATGGGATGATAATATTGCTTTGTCTGTCTTGTCTATTTAGATTGCAAGTTCTTTGAGGCAGGGTTGTCTCTGTGTGTTTGTAGAGTGTACAGCACAATGAAACCCTAATGAAGCTAGGAATTCCAAGTGCTACTGCAATAGAAATAATATAATACAGATAGTGTAGTAAGAATGCACTGACTTTTCCATGAGAAAACAGCAGACAGTTGTTTTGGTTCTCTCTGAGGTTTGCAAAAATGTATTTTTAATGTGACCCATTTCAAGTATGCATTTGATTTTGAAAAAAAGTCCCACGTTGTAAATTGTTTCCTTTTAACTTGTTTTGCAAGCCCTAAGGTAAGTGAATAAACCTTTGAATTGGTTTCCCCAAGCTGAATATATACATGCAATGTATTTATACTTATACATAAGAGCTGATGCGGTATAATTAAAACTGACTTTCTCAGTGTTGATTGTTAATTGCATGGCATTTGGCTATCATCACAATCCTTATTGTTTATTTAAAGCATATTTTCCCCTTTGATTAAAAACTCTGCAGTAAAAAAAAGTTTGTTGTAAATCCCTTTGCATGATGTAAGTGATTTAAAACAATAATTAGAGTGCCATAAAAATGAAAACATATTTAGTTAATCTATTGTAGGCTGTAAAACATTTTTTTACCTTCCAGTTTTATTGGTATTCAATCTCTGATCTTCATTTAATTTCTGTCTAGGGGAAAAAAAACTAGTAAGAGACAAACTTTTCAATTTCCACTTTTTGTCGCTGTGGGGGTCCTGGTCACTTGGGAAGGAGGCAGTTGGAACGTTGAGGTTTGTGCAAAATTAGCAGAATGCTTTTTGGCGCAATGCCCCACCCCTATTGCATGCATTGCAAATGGTTCAGTGGCACCCATAGATGCTGTTGTCATTAAGGCTGATGTGGTATTTTCATCATAATGTTGTACTTTGGTGCTCAGCCCATGTCAGGGGCCTGTTATGTCATTGTCGCACACCTTTGCATACATTCAGACACTATGGTCATCACGGGGAGCTGAACCAGAATTTTTCAGTGCCAAAAGCACACATTGCTGCTATCTGAGTTAGGGTCTAATTCTCATCTGGTCCAAGTCGGCTTAGTTGCTTTGACTTTAATGGAGTAATGTGGATTTACACCAGCTGAGGATCTGGACTGAACTCAGTAAACAGCAGGTGCTTGTATCCACTGGGGCCAGCCGCTAAAGAAAGAGATGATCATATGCTCTAAGCCAGTGAGCAGAAATGTTCCTCTCCGGGTGAGCCAGGAGTGGTGTTCATGCACTGCAGAAGGAATGGCAATCAGCCCTTTGTGACACACTGTGGTGTTATCCAGACCTGGGGGGAGCTGTGTCATCACCTTCCCCCTGTTAACTGGAGGGCCCTGCAATGTTTTGCTGCTGGTTATCCCAACCTGGATCACTCATAAACAGGCACAAGCATGCAGGGGCCCCTAAGTGTCTAAGTGTCACTGCAGCCTGCTGGCCATGCTGGGGCTCTCATCAGCCTTGGTTACTACTGCAGGGTGACCCCAACACACTCCCAGTCCAAAACTGTATGTTCTGTACTATCCAGCCCACTCCTGGACAGTCCAGAGGTATTAGGTCCGTGGTCCCTCAATGGGAACAATACACAACAACTTGCCACCTTAAATGGAGCTACCCAGACAATTTAACTTAAACACACTGGATTGGATTAAACAATACAGCAAGTTTTATCAACAAAAGAAGAGAGGATTTTAAGTAATGAGGCATAAAAGTCATAAATGGTTACACAAGAAATAAAGACAAAACATTTCCTAGTGCCTAACTTAACAAACTATACTTGATTCAAGGCAAAGTCCGAATCACATCATTCAACAGCATTACTTATCAAAATTTTCAGGTCAGGACCCCTCCCCCAAAGTCTAATTGCTGTTTGGTTTGTCTTCCTAGGTGCAAGGAGTGAGACCAACAGGGAGAGAGATACCTTGGGGGGTTTGCCCCTCACTTTTATAGTTCAACCCCCCTCATAAAGTTCTATCTATCTGAGCAGAAGGAAATATGGAGTCTAGTGAGTAAAGATGCTTCATGTGGTTTTCTTTCACTTGTGTGTGCTAAGATGCAGATTTTCTTTCTCTCTTGCTGTCTGAGGACTCTGTTTACAGCTTATATACAAATTGAAGTAACTTTACACCCCTTTCTTCAAGACATGTTTGACTCATTGTGCCTTAATTTGTGCAGCATGACTTGGAACATGTGCCTTTAACATTATATACGGGGGATTTCATAACTTTACACCCAATGCTGCCGTATACATTTCACCATGATAGTGTTGACCAGCAAGTTATTAGTTTTCAAATGTTACCTCACAAGGCCTATTTTGTACGAAGATTATTATACTAGTGTGTAGGGTGTGAATACAGGTGTGGCTATTGCAGGGGGGAAGGAATGTGGCAAAGCCATATTTCCATAGCCCCTCAAGCACCTCCTGCTCCATGCTGGTTCTGACTAGGCACCTTTTAATTTAACTCCCTGTGTTGCCTGGAAAATATGAATGGACAATAGCCTAAATTTTGGCTCTGTTATCCTACTAGGGATTTGTACTGAGAACTCTCTGTTGAATTCAATGGAGAATTTCACACATGGATCAGTAGCAGGTCTGAGCATTCATCCTGGAAGCTAATTTCCAGACTTAAGGAAGCAGCTTGGTTTAATTATTAGTTTAATAATTAATGTTGCATCTCTTTTAGGGTTCAATAATAATATAATAAGAGTTTGCAATGTATTTATGTATTATTGGCTGAACTGGTAGCAACACTTAGAGAGAAGATTCCATTATAAAGACAGTTTTTCAGTTGCATATACCTTTGCAGAACTTTAACCATTTGGGTCAAAATTTTCCAAGCCGGGTATCTGCCTCAGGCTGAATTTTTGGGGAAAGTTTTGAGCAAAAATGGTGTAGCCATTTCCAAGATGGGGGAAAACACGCTGTTTTGCCCCTGATAACTACTGTTACAAATGTTATCTTGAGAAACTCTAGCTCCTCTATGCTTTGGAGCAGGGACGGGAAATTTGGCAGGGGATCACCATGGGATCAGAGCGGTGCCTTTTGCTGTCCCTCTGCAAGCCACACAGATCTGTTCAAGTGATTAGCATGTGAAAATTGCCAGTTGCTCATACACAGCAGAGGTTTGTTACAGATTGTGGCAACAAAATTCGTTGAAAGATTCTGCCTGGTATTGAGCATGCTTCACTCCTACACACCTGACGGAGCATGCTCCCTGCCAGGGCTGCAGGGGCTGAGCCTGACTTTACCGCTTTTGCTCCTCATGGCTGCCGGTGTCCCCCGTGGTGCCAGGTACTGGAACTGAGAACAATCTCAGACAGAGAAAACAGTTTTCCGTGGGCGCTCAGTGTCCCTCCTGCTGCTGCCCAAGTTGAATGCACAGGGGTGAGGAGGAGCAGAGGGGGGAGAGGGCAGGCAGAGGGGGATAGGCTGGAGTGATGTTCAGCGGCAGAGTGCATCAGGCTGGGGTGTAGGAAAGGGGACGCCAGGTCTGTAAGCATCACTTGAACACACCCCACGGACCCAGGACCCCAGCCTCAATAGTCCTCTCTTGTCTAGCAAATAGCTGGCAAATGGGGTTCCTCACCCCCACGCCTAGAGTCTGGTGCCTCGCCTGTCAAGACAAGGTGTGTTTTTAACTTGGCTAAGGTGTCAGACTCGTAGTGTGGACAAGGCAGGGTGTAGATTTAACAGGTGCTAAACTGCTCAAGCCCCTAGGGTGACCAGCTGTCTCCATTTTATAGGGACAGTCCTGATTTTTGGGTCTTTTTCTTATATAGGCTCCTATTACCCCCCCACCCATCCCGATTTTTCCCACTTGCTGGCTGGTCACCTTAGCTCAAGGTAACGCCTAGGCTCCCCCATGAACGGTAACTCCCCCGGTTTCAAACGCTGCCTTGTGTGCTAGCTCACCCCCTCCCATCCTAGCCCGGCCAGCGCCGGAGGGTGAAATCCCGGATCCCCCGCCCTCGTCCCATGGACCTCACTGGAGTCGGGAGTTCATTCTCGGGGTCTGGCTAGCGCCTCTCTGCCCCAGCAGGGGCCGTGCGCATCCCGCAGCCGGGGCCCGGCACCCCCGCCCCTGGGGCCGCCCCCTGCTCCGGCTGAGTGGCGCTGGGGGTGGGTGCGTGTCAAACTCCGCTCGCTCAGCCCGGCGCTTCGCAGGCGCATCCTGCAGAGCCCCAGGAGCCCGGCTGGCCCCTGCCTCTCGCCCCGCCGCTGCCTGCGCCGTCTCCAAAAGGGGAGGGACTTTGCCAACTCTCCGGCCCCTGTGCCCGGGTCAGGCACCCGCGGGGCTCCCCTGCCCCGCCCGGGACCGGCCGGCGGCGGACTCCGAGAGGGGACGAAGCAGCAGCAGCAGCAGCAGCAGCTCCCGCCGCCTGCGCGCCTTTGCGGGGTGCGCTCGGGGCTCCCCGCGGCAGGAGCAGGGGACCCGCCCCCCAGCGGGACGGTGGCAGAGGAGGAGGAGGAGGAGGAAGAAGGCGAAGGGGGCCGGCTCGGAGGTGGCTGCGCCGGTGCCCAGCGCTGGCCCCGGGACCGGGCGCTGCATCCTCCCGCGGCTGGGCAGCAGGCGGGGGGGCCCCGCTGTGCCAGGCTCGGCCGGGCCCGCGGGAGGCGGCGGCGGCCGCGGGGAGCATGTGCCGGCCGGGCGGCGCTGGCCGGCCCCGGCAGCAGCAGCGGCGCCCCATGGGAGGTAGCCGCGGCGGGCTGGCGGGGCAGCTGGGCGGGCTGGTGCGGGCGCAGCCCCGCGCCTCCTCGGCCTCCCCATGCTGCTGCTCGGCACCTACTTCTTCTACTGCCTGACGGGCTCCTGCGAGCCGCTGCCGCCCGCCGCCCCGAGCGGCCCGAGGAGCAGGCGGCGGCCGGGGGCCGGGCGGGGCCGGGCAGCCGGCGCTTCCCGCAGGCCATCATCGTGGGGGTGAAGAAGGGCGGCACCCGGGCGCTGCTGGAGTTCCTGCGGGCGCACCCCGCCGTGCGCGCCCTGGGCGCCGAGCCCCACTTCTTCGACCGCGGCTACGAGAAGGGGCTGCGCTGGTACAGGTGAGACCCGGGGCAGCCCGCCCGCCCCGTCCCGCCCCGCCCCGGGGATTCCTCCTCCGTGTACCCCGGGGCAGCCCCCTTCCTCCGCACCCAGCCCGGGGCACTCCCGTGTAACCCGGGTCACATCCCTTCTCTCGCACCCGATCTGGGGCAGTCCCGTGTACCCCGGGCAGCCTGCCCTGCCCCGCCCCGTCCCGGGGATTCCTCCTCCGTGTACCCCGGGGCAGCCCCCTTCCTCCGCACCCAGCCCGGGGCACTCCCGTGTACCCCGGGCAGCCCGCCCTGCCCCGCTCCGTCCCGGGGATTCCACCTCCGTGTACCCCGGGGCAGTCCCGTGTAACCCGGGTCACATCCCTTCTCCCGCACCCGATCTGGGGCACTGCCGTGTAACCCGGGTCAGCCCCTTTCCCCCGCACCGGGCCCGGGGCACTCCCGGGTAACCCGGGTTCGCTCCTGCTCAACCCGGGGCACTCCTGCCCTTCTTGCTGGTTTCGCTCCTTCTCCCACCCCACTCAGTCCAAGCGACGCCTCTGTAATATACACCGGGTTACCCCCTTTCCCTGCACTCAATCCAGGTCACTTCAGTGTAATCCGGGTTCACTCCTGCTCCCCCACCCAACCCGGATCACTCCAATGTAATCCCGGATCGCCCCTGCTCCCACCCCACTTCATCCAGGTTACTCCTCTATAATGTACTCCGGGTTACCCCCTTTCCCCACACTCAACCGGGGTCACTTCAGTGTAATGTGGGTTCACTCCTGCTCCCACCTCCACTCAATCCAGGTGACTCCTTTTTAGTGTAGTCCAGGTTAGCCCCCTTTCCCTGCACTCAATCCAGGTCACTAATCCGGGTTCACTCCTGCTCCCACCCAACTCCATCCAGGTTTACTCTGTTGTAATCCGGGTTACCCCCTTTCTCTGCACTCAGTCCAGGTCATGCCAATGTATTCTGGATTCACTCTTTCTCTCCCCCCCCCCAATCCAAATAACTCCTCTTTATTGTAATTCAGGTTCACTCCTGTGCCCACCCCACTCAATCCACGTTACTCTATAGTAATCTTGGTTAGCCCCTGGTCCCTCCACTTAATGCAGGTTACTCTTCTTAAATGTAATCTGGGTTCACTCCTGCTCTCCCCACTTAATCCAGATTACTCCAGTATAATCTGTGCTCACCCCTGCTCACATCCACTCAATCTAGGTTACTCCTCTTTAATATAATCCAGGTTAGCCCTTGCTCCCAACAATTCAATCCAGACTAACCACCCCACAATCCATACAATTCAGGTTGCCCTCTGCTCCCATTCAACTCAATCCAGGTTGCCCCTCTAAAATTAATTACTCTCTCTTTAAAATTTTTCTCTGCACACTTTTTGAAGGGGTTGTGGTGTAGAAAAATGACCTGGGTTGCATTGGTTTTCTCCCATTAGAAAAAGGCAATGAAAATCTTTCGAGGCATGAATGGGCTTAGTTTAAAAAAAAAATCGTGGCAGGGAGTGTGTTTGTGGGAACCCCGTGCTTAGTTTTTATTAGCAGAGTGACTAAAATGCCACTGGTAAATCTACCGGTTGGGTGGGGGCAGATTATTTACTTTGTGTATGGCCTTTATAGAAGTGGGCCCAGCCTTTCCCAATCTCTCCCTCCTTGGGAAATCATTCACCTCTTTGGGTCTCTGCGGATGCTGCTTTTTCATAGCACAGCAGGACTGAATGCCCCATGTGCATAATAAATCGTGAGCCGCTTCTCTGCAGCATCAGACAGTTTAAAGTGTGCCGTCCTGTGTCAGGCCAATGGTGGGGTATCTGGCAGTGCCTTGGTCTCTGCTCCAATGCGAAAGCAACAGGTTTACAGTGATCAGACTTTAAGGCGCAGACTGTGCCGTCCTGTGTGCTTGGAAAGCTCTTAGCACATGCTGGGTGCTCTCTGCTTAAATAATAATAATCAGTCTAATTTTTTTTTATTCTTAACACTTAAAAACAACCTTTTGTTGACAGAAGTTCCAGAACTAAACAATATTTAAAATGACCTTTCATGGCTGCTAGTTGCAAGGCTGGCTTTCTCCGCAAACATGTTTATCAGAACAAAACCTGTCTTTGTGTTGCAAATCCGATGACTTCTTGTTTCCTGAGTCTGAGTGTTATTTCAGGGATTCGGAGGCCAGTGATCAACAAATCAGTGTTCTTAATAAAAACAAAAATTAAATTGCAGGCGTTGATGGGAACACACCATTGCAAGTTTGTTGGTTAATGTCAGCATTAACCCAGTGAATCATACATGATAGGAAGCCCTGGGTCTATTTTTCAGAGGAGCTGATCACCAGCCGTTCTTACTGCCTTCAGCTGGAGTTGTGAGCGCTCAGTAACTGTGAAAATCAGGCCCTCTGTTCTTAACGCACCACACTGTACCTATATGTGGCAGGCTTAGTTGGTTCTGGGACAGATGGCAGAGTCTAAGGAAAGACTGATGAATCTAGGATAAAGCTGGAGACTTGGCTTCTGAATTACCTGGGATTTATGGTTTGAACCCTTAATATTTTATCCTTGATACACCTGCAATTTTTCCCCATTTCCTTTTACAGTATTTCATTTAGGGAGTTTAGAAAAGACTGAGTAACCATTAGCATTGCATGACATGGTTGAATCTATCAAAGGAATCACTTATTTACAGTGGGTTGGAAATATTGTCACAGTGGAGAGAAGTGGGGGGAAAAACCTATTGTCTGAATTCCCTGATACGTTACGGTTGCCCCGTTGTGTCAAAGGGCAGAACCATATTGATTCAAGGGAGTTGTTTGGTTTCAAGGGTTTCAATGGAGTTGAACTTTTCGGGCGATAAAACATTTGGAAGAGCAGCTACTGTGCATGTGGTGTCTATTAAAGGTCCATGTCTTGGCCGACTGAAAGTGTCTGGGCCAAATTCACTCATGGTGTAAATCCCCTGAAGTCAGTGAATGAATCTAGCCTGTTAGTTTGAAGAAAGCCAACATGTGCAGATTGATAAAGTGTCACTATTTTATTCAAACATCTGAAAGTAATAAAATGGGGAGCCCTGTCTGTCTTTCTGTCGGTCTGTCTGTTCAGCTATTGTTTTCTCTTTTAAACCAAAACAAAAAAAGATTTTTTTCTTTTCAATTACTTCATCTTTCTTCACATTTCTTTCCGTCGCGGGGAAGGTTTAAGGTAATAATTCTCCCTGAAACACAAACCCTTGAAAATCAGGGCTTTAAACGGAAAGTGAGGTAACGTTAGCCCCACAGTTACAGCTCTGTAATGTCACATCTGGATTGTAAAGTTGTTGTCTTAGTGCACCTTCAAGTACAGTCAGCAGCTAAGTTATTTTTATGATTGTATTAATGTTACAATGATTTATGATTTCATTTCTAAGTTCCATATAGTCCTATGGGGTTGACAATAATCAGTAGTCTCTCATTTTTGTTGAAAACTAATAGATGGACCTAACCAGCCAGAAAAACATTTTAATGACAATTATACACATTATTAAACCCAGTATAGAAGTTAGAATATTCTTATATTGTTAGTAGTGGAGCCAAGAAAAAGTTGCCGCGTATACCGCAGAGGTATAAAATGAATAAATACTATGCTTAGTACCACATTAGTTGTGAATTTTGAGGGATATAAATGTTTGCAGGGAGTTTAGGTGATACCAACAAAATGTTTTAAAATGGTTCTGAGCATTGTGGAGTCAGTGGAAGTACAAGTAGAGAACATTTTTATATCATTAACTGAATCACAGAAATGAGTGCAATATTCTAGAAAGATGTGACCATTTTCTCTCTGGTAAAGAAGAGTCTTTAAAGAGACTTCACGGTGATTCAGAGTAGAGCAAGTCTGCATTCAAAACAATGTGCATAAGAATATTTTGTCTATTACTCTTTGCTCTTCCAGTTTTATTTTCTTATAAAAATGTATTTTCATTGTTATTTCTTCATCAGACTGAGCTAAAGTTGAGGTGTGCCTGTGTGAAAAGAAACGGTGGATGAAAGTTTCAGCTTTTCCTAGGACTATCTCAAAGTGGTGTAAACATTTTTTAAATATTTGAATGAGCCAAGAAACTAAAATTACACCAAAGCTTTTAATGCCAAGACATTGGGCCCTGGGGCACCTGTAGCGTTGTTGCTTGTCTTAAGTAAATTAAAAAAAATTCCTCTAAAATATGGACAATCCCAGATTCCCTTTCTTCATAATCACAGTTCAGTCTCTCATGCTCGGAACAATTGCTGTACTGAAATGAGCAGTATTTAGTTGTAGTTATGGAGTAGCTTATATTATATTACCCACTTAAAGCATTGTTTAGTTAATTGATTACAAACATTCATTCTAGGTTAGTCTTTCACTGTGTATTTAAATTCAATTTATCTGCTCTCCCTTTTTGAAAAGGGTAGGGTGGGGTGGGGGTCTTTGTTAATGACTCGAAAGCCTTCAGCATAAACCAACCAAATATCTAATGTGACGGTTTTCTGGTTACTATAGCTTTAACTCATAATATGAGAATAAACCGCTTTCCTTTCTGGATTATAACATAAATAACCTAATGGACAATCCAAGCATGAAGTGAATTTTTATCCTAAAGCAAAA
Organism: Mauremys reevesii; assembly: GCF_016161935.1. Lineage (NCBI taxonomy): Eukaryota > Metazoa > Chordata > Testudines > Geoemydidae > Mauremys > Mauremys reevesii. The sequence continues at coordinate 81,194,661 of NC_052632.1, read as the reverse complement.
CCACTTTTTTCTTTTTTTTTTCTTTTTTTCGCTGCACTTAACACTGTGTAAACTAAACCTAAATGGAAAGCAAAGCTGATGTTTGTAGTTAGCTTGGCTACTGGGGGAAAAGTGCACTGTCTTTCAAAGGAGAAGGAGTCCTTTTTTTTAGTTAAATATTAGCACTTTATTGTCTCTGTGTAGTTATTTCTCTGCTTTATGGAAAAAAAGAAAAGGGAAAATGTAAGTTGCATGAAGATGTAAGTTGACAAGTGATTTTTTGAATTCTAGCAGGAATATTTTTAGGGATGCTAACAAACCATGAAGACATGGGGGCAGTTCTGCACTCATTTGGATTGGTGCATATATCCACTAACTCTACTGAAGTACCGGGCCAGATCCTCAGCTACTGGAATAAATTGACAGAAATCCTTCATTTCACTGGAGCTGTGTCTATTTACACCAGCAGAATATCTGGCCCAATGCAGTTACTCTGTATTTGCCATGTAAATGAGATCAGAATCAGAGCCACAACCTGTATTGGAAGGGTCTGGATAGAAATAACCATAGAATATTTCAATTCAATACAACTTTTATGTGGAGAGTTTCTAGTTTTAAAAGGCCGTGGCTGATTTAACATACAGCAGAAATTGCTCATCTCTGATTGTATAACTGGGGATTGTTTGGGGAGAAAATCTATTTAAAATGTTGCATTTGATTTTTTTGTTTGTTTGTTTTGTTACTAGTGCTGAGATTTTTCTTTCAGATTGTTAGATCTTAGTTTGTCCTCATCGCAGCTATAACTTAAATGGATTCTCTAAAATCTCCCATCTCCTTGCGTCACAGCACATCCTCAACGATTCTAGTGTCATGGGGAAAATATGGAAAAGTTTGGAATATGGGGATTTGGGGTAACTGAGGGAAGTTTCAATGGAATGACTAGATCTTTAGAGACATCGTTAGATAGCAGGGAGCTCTGGGTAGTTAAGGTTTTTAAAATCAGCTGATGCAAAGAGCAGTTTCCCTGCACTGAAGCACTGCAGAATGCAACAGCGCAGACTAGCCAGTTCGTTGTCAACTGAATAACTAGAAGTGCATTTTCTACTTCCTCATCTTATTTACGATCCTCTTCGTCCCGCAGCCTGTACTTTGCTACCTAAAGGAACACAGTTTTATAGATGCAGGATAAGTGCGGTGCTGCGCCGAAGCACTAGATAACTGATCACGTCTTTGTTGCCTCTGACAAACACTGAAAGTGCAGCTGCTGAAAGATTAGCCTCTTGCACCACAAAATTTCACACTGCGGATGTTGGCCCACATCAGATTTTTTATAGGAACTTAAAACAAATGCATACCTCATTAATTTTTTGGGGGCATAAATAACAAAGCCACACAGTCATGGCTGCGTGTATGCAATAGTAACAGCTGGCAGGCCCTTGTGTATGAATATCAATGCTTGATCTGTGGACCGTGCTATAGCAGAGAGGTTATGCATAGTAGTTGTGCCCTTAGGCCTCCATCAATTTAATAAAACAATTTCAACCTGCTGAATTTCTTTGAGCCTCTCCCCCCAAACTTTGTATTTCTTAATTTTTCCCTTGTTCAAGAACAGTGCCCAAAGGCCCAAAGGAGGAGCTAATTATTAATAATGTTCCTGCACACACCTGTGTGTGCATATGTGTGTATAGAATGGCATTAGAGACAGTTAAACCTTGCCATCTGCAAGCGTTTCTTCTGTCTCACTGGTGGAGGCAAGTGACAATCTTATAAGGGAGCTGGGAGACAGGATTTCTTGGGGCAGGCTTTCTGATCTGTAAATCTTGTCCTTAAGTCTTTGCGCAGCAGCCGGAAAAGATACACAAAAAGACACTCTGATCCCAGTGTTGCTCTTTTGACATTAGCTGAGAATGTTATTGGCACTTGAAAAGCAGAGTTAAGTGGATGCCTCAAGGGTTTTTGTGTGTGTTGTGATTTGTGCAGCCAGATCAAGACATCCTACAGCAGGATCCGTTAAATAAATGGACAGTTTAGCTTCCTAGTGATCGCCAAGATGCATTTTGGCATGAAACTCACGTCCTTGCTTGAGGAAAGCTTTTCTTAGAAGCATTTAAGTAATATATAGGTAGGGAGAGACAAAGAAATGGTACAAAATAAACATGGAATCAGCTGACAAAACATCCAAGGAGCTTGGCTTTAATTCATTATCTTTATTCGTTGACAAAGGCTAATCTGCTTTCCTAATGAACTAACTTCCAAATCCTCAAAGTTTGAGAGCAGCCTGTCTTTCACAGTGTCTTTCTACAAATTGAGTTCTGGAGCACATTTCTTATTTATCATTTTATTATCTCATTTTTTAAAATGTCAGAAGTAGAGCCCATCTTCACCACCTCCAAACCCCTCACATCAAGTCATGACAATCCAATAAATAAATATAAAACACAAACAAAAAGACAGAAAAGACAGTCAGGCTAGCCCCTCGTTAAGAAATATTAAGCTTTGCACCTTAAATTAGCTGGGTCTGTAGAATAACAATTTAACTTTCTTTCAGCTGAAATAGTAAAATTAACTCACCTGAATAGCAACCCTTTTGTGTTCTTAGCATGCTGTTAGTTACATAACATTTAGCCGTGAGCTCTGCAGATACCAAGCCAAATGATCCTCATATGCATAAGTGTTTGCAGGATTGGGCCCTCTCTGGGTGCTATGCCCATGTTTTGCTGCTTCACAATATTTGGTCTAGACGGTAGTTCTGAAGCAATCCGTTGGGATGCAGAACATGCAGATTTTGGCATTTTGCAAACTGCTTTCAAATGGGATTAAAAATAGCTTTTATTGCTGCTCGGATGGGGAAGAAACATTTGAAAATGTTTAAGATGATCACAGGGCGGGCATTATTCATGATGACCGAGACGGGCTATGCTGTTGCTGTTTCGAAAACTCTTTGCAACTAAAGCATAATCAGCTCTGAGGCAAAGAGCCTGATTCTGATCTCACGTACATCAATTTCACACAAGCGTGATGCTGTTGACTTTAATGGGGTGGCTTCTGGTTTTGGCCCCAGTCCAAACCCCATAGAAGTCAATGAAATTCTCTTCACTCACTTCAACAGACTTTAGATCAAACCCTTAGACTGGTGCAACTGCAAAGGAATTAGGCCTATTTATTCTCTGTGTTGTTAAATGGACACCATCAGGTTAAAACTGATTAAGGCTGCATGTTGTTATTAGCTATGGTCTTCCTGATAAAAGCTCTGACTCCTAGGATGTAACAAGTTATGTTCTTTGTAATCAGCTGCGCAAGACTTTTAATTAATTTTTTAAAACAAATTTGCAATGTAGTGAAGCCTTGGGGAGTGACATGGGTTTTTACATGGTTTAAAACAGTACTGCCAACCCTAAGCATTCAAAAACCATGAGGCAGGCCCCAAGAAATCATGTGATTGTGTTAAAAATCATGAGATTTAACAAATAATACACTTGGAATTCTTTTTATATTTGCTTTCTGACTTTTGAACCTTTGGAATTCAGGTTTTCAAGCTTATCTCTGCAACCACAAGGATTAAAACTTACTGTTTTTATACAAAAACTCAGATTCTTGTGTATTCACATGATTTCAGGGTCTGAAGTTTTAAGAAGAACCTCAAACATTGTGAAACTCTACTAAAAAAATAGCAAAAGCAAAAGCACTGCTGTTAGTTTAATTATTATAGAACAGTTTTAAATAATTGTCATTGTAAAATAAATTACATTCAACACAAAACAATGTGCCTCCATGACATTTGTTCATATTTTCTGTGCATTTGTGAATTTTGATTTTGTGGTGTGTCATGATTTTTCTGCTATGACAATCAAATCAATGTTACAGTTAATATAGTTATTAAAATCTTACCTATGTTACAGATAACTTCCTAGATTAATAAAACTGAAAGAACTTAAAAAAAATTCCAATTTACTCTTTGCACTTTATGCTGTTTGTTTACTTGGTGCATTTCTCTATTTGGACAATGAAAATAAACTAGTCAGTTTCACTTTTGTTTCTAGTCATTTTCTCTTTCTTACTTTCATGATTTCATGCAGTGCTGCATTGTCTGAATTGCAAACACTACCTTTATTTATAAACTGTTTTCATTAGCATGAAGGCCATCACGGAAATATTGGGGTCTTCAACTTTTTGAAAGCTTTTTTTAATACAAAATATTAATTCTGGATCAAATTTGTCCTGGGTCCCTTTAAGAAAAAGGACTATTTAAAAGTAGCATTAAAGGAAAAGTTGGGGCTGATTATCGGAAGTTCTGAGCAACTTCAGCTCCCGTTGAACTTCAACAGGGATTTGGGGTACTCAGCTGTTCTGAAAATCCAGCTTCTTAATTGTAACATGGATAGATACAATGCAACATTGCTTCTGTAAATGGGGATGGTACATTGCAAAGTATTCTTCTTGTCTTGATGATTTTAAATTGATCTATCCAGTGTATGATCATGTACATTGTATCGGATAACATGAAGTAATTGCGATTGTCCAGAAAGACAATAACGCCTTTCTTAGCAGCAACACTATTTATTCTTGAAAATATCGTGTTTTTTTCTCTCTCTCTAGACAGCTTCTACAAGTAAATAATGACAGGAAAGTGGAAAAGGCTAATGGATTTAGATGCTGCCTAAATGCAAATGGAATCTGTTACTTCAGACTGTTCAAAGATTTTTAAAATAGTAATTATAGTCACTCTGCGAAGGAAGTGGGCTGCTCAGAGGAAGTTGTGGAGGGAAGCACAAAAGTTAATTGGAGAACATGCTTAAAAGCTTATTCCTGACCCTTTCAAAAACTCTTCACTGTATTAAGCTTGGGTGGGGATTGAAAACTTGGCTAATGAAAGGCCTGGTTTAATACCGGATTTAGCTCTAAATGGCTTTTCAAAGAGCTTTCAAAATCCATCTGCTTACAAAGCTCATCAGCAAGGGACTGATTCTCTCCCCCCCCTTCTGCAAAATGGTGGCCTGCCCAAAGCAGAAGCTGCTGCATAAGAGTTGTCTCTGATGGCAAATGCTTTAACGAGTCAAGGGGTTAACTTCAGATCAGCTACCCCACCCCCTTGCACGGGTGCTCAGGGGAAAGGCTATAAGCTGACAGCTTGGGAGGCAGTGGGGAGAAGGGAGTTTGGGTTTCACGCCTGAGGTCTAAAGGTCATGCTGAGCCCCAAGCAGGAAGCAGGTCACTTCCATTGCTTACTGACCCTACAAGGTACTGATCATTCTGGCCCCGATTCCAGCAAAGCACTTAAGCATGTGCTTAACCTTAAGAATATGATTAGATCCCCATGAAGTCAAGGGGAATTTACTCACATGCTTAACATTAAGCAGTGTGGAGCGCCACTTGTCCTCGAGGGAGGGACTTGGGAGACCTGGCCTGCTGGGCCAGTCACGTCACCGCTCTGTGCCTCAGTTTATTAATCTGTAAAATGGGGATAATGATACTGCCCTCTTTTGTTAAAGCACTTTGAGATCTACTGATAAAAAGCACTATAGAAGAGCTAGGGATTGTTGTTGTTGTTCTTTTATTATAATACATACTGAAAAACAGACCTTTCTCCTTGCATCTGAATATTTCTGCTGAGTTTCTCCAGTCAGTCTCTATGTGCCACACAAAGCAACAGTATCAAATCCCAATCCCTCCTTCCCCTTTTCCCTTCACAGTCTCCATTCCTCATCTCCTAAAATGAAACCAAAAACCGGGGGTTACACAAGGGAAGGGTAATAATAAAAGGTAATAAAAGGGATTTTTAAGAAATGCCCCCAACTTGCTTATGATTCCAAAGCTACTTTGATTTTTTAACTTTCTTTCCTGCAAGTCCCTCCCTAACTTTTGCAGCTCCATTTGCGGTTGCTGTTGTGAAATGGTGACGTGCATTAATCCAACAGCAAGGGCTCTTGGTTCTAAACCACATCAGGCTAGGGATAAAAGGGAGCTATAGATGGTGAATGTCAAAATCTCTTTAGAATTCACTTCCTTTGTTAGATATTTGACTTGTGGGAGAAGGAGGTGAGATGGGAATGAGAGGAAGAAGGGGCCAGGGGAGGCAGCCGTCAAACAGGTTTAGGGTTTTAATTTTGAAAGCTTCAAAACTTGCAGAGATTATGGACCAAATCCTGCTCTCTCTTAGGGTGTAAATCTGGAGTAACTCCAGTGAAGTCAGTGGTGAGAGTCTAGCCTCTTGTCTCAGGTTCCTAGGTCAGGTTTTAATGCCGTGATCTTATTTTCAAGTGAGCCTTTATTTTCTAAAAGATCTATGGACGTGCTCCAGGAAATATTCACCACCAGGCACAGGCCTTACTACCACAAACAGTTGCATTGGCTTCAGTGGGACACCTTGCGATACTCTCCTGAGTAGGGGTTTGCTGGATCATGCCCTATTTCTGCTGCATGTAACAGTTACATCCAGCTCATGCCCAACAGAGGGTTTTACAATAGCGGTACCCAAACTTTGTTCCGCTTGTGGCAGGGAGTGTCGCGTTGGCACCGAGGGCTGCACTGTAGTTTCAGGAAATAGATTGCGGCTTTCCTCAACTTCAGTTTGGGACTCATATCTACTGCGGGTCTCAACGTGCAGTGCCCCGCCAGCCTGTGGCTCTGACGGCATGAGCCTTGCAGACTGGGCTCCGAGGGGTCTGTGGGCCAGAACCCCTGTGTTAGGGTCCCGCAAGCAGAGAAGCGTTCAAGAGCTGCGATTTCCCCATTCGTTTCACTTTAGCCGCCACCCCCATCTCTGTCTCTGTGGTCCCCAAAGTGTCCATGTTGGAAGGTACAATGTGCTCACCCATTGCTCAAAAGTTGCAAACCCTCATTTTAGGTGAATAATTCACATCAAATAATGCGGTTTGACAAATTGTGGCTTGTTTCCCCCCCCCCCCGCCCCGGTAATAAATTGCTTATGAACACACACATCTGAAAGGTGTCAGCAATTCCGAATTATTCACAACTCCCCTTGGTGAATAGTTCTTGGGCTGCAGATTGTCCGAAATGCAAACGGGGACTGTTACAATTCAGCGTACGGTTTGCTCTGTAACTTCAGCACCTAACTCCTGCCGGGTGTCTGACTAACTTATTCTGAAGGCTTAAGTGGGCCTTTAAGGGGGGTGTGGAATGGGATGTCAGGCCGCACATTTCAAATAGTAAATTGCACATCGTGGCTGTCAATTAAATAATAATTATTTATGATTTGTGTTACCGTCACACCCAGGTACCCCGTGCTATGGACCAGGACCCCACTGTGTTGGTTGCCGTATAAACACTGCACAGGAAGACTAGCCCTGCTGTGTAATCTTCCATTTGTGTGGTGTGTGTTGTTTCGCTAAATCGTCCAATCAGGGAACAAGGCACAATACCATGTGACTGATATAACTAATCAAGACGGCCCGAATTTTGCATTTTGAATAGTGTAATCAAATATACAAAATTTGCTTCCTGCAAATATTCTCATTGATCGTTTGCCTTTTGTGAGTAGCGGGGCTAGGAAAGCCTCAATACACAAATGACAGGGCCGCAAACATCTTGTAATCAAAACACACTGTCAAATTGGATTAAATATTCACTGCAAATATTTGCCTCTCTTTATCAAGCTGTAGTATTGAAGATGTTCCAAAGTGAAGAAATCGCGGCACCAACAGGACATCATAAGTGTAAAATTCTTTATTTGAAACAGCTGATCTAAAGGAGCTGGTGTGGGGGGAGGGAGGGAGAGACAAGTGATTTCAGGCCTCAAAATAGCTGTGAATTTTAACACAGAACATTGATTACAAGCAGGAGAGAATTACATTAATGTAGTCACTTGTCACTGGGGTCTTATTAGTAATCTTCACTCATTAGTCTGGAGAGAATAAGAATGTGACCTTGTTAAGCGTCCTTGCTGTTGGAAGTACTGACCATTCTGGTTGATTTACCACTTAGATTCATAAATATGCCGCGTTCTTGCATGCATATGCAGCAGGTGTATTTGCAGCTATAATGAAGAATTAGCAATCTCCTAACCGGCCACCATTTGTACTCATTTGGTAGTTCAGCTGGCGAATTAGCAGGTGTTTTGGACGTGTACCATATTGTGCAAAAAGGAGTCTCTGGTGATTGATGGGAAGGCACAAGAAATCTGACAGATATGGTCCCCGGAGACCAAATCATCTTTCCTTCTCTCCCCAGCTTCTTGTGTTCTGTGTAGGGACCTGGATGCAGCAGGCCTGCTGCTGCTGCTGCTGCTGCCGGGGGGTAGGCAGCATTCTGGGAGCCCCTCCATGGTGTCTGAACTCTGCATGTGCAGCAGAGCTGTGAGAGCTCCCTAAACCCCGTATTGCCAACGATGGAGCCCTTAGCACTGGGGCTGGGGTGGTTGATCCACTGGCCACTCCCCACCCTGGATTCCTTCTGACCCTTGTGGATTTCACCATCACACAACCTGCTCACGTGAGCTGTGGGCTGAGGGCAGAATCGACCCCTACGTGACTTTAACATTCAGCCTTCCCTGGCCCCTTGCACCAGAGGTGACCCTTATCTCAGAACACTCCACAAACGTTCACTCAGTCCGGCAGTCCCCGTGTGAGGTTGGTACATATTCTCCCCTTTCACAGATAGAGGTAAATAGAAGCACAAAGAAGCTAAAGTGACTTGCCCAAGGTCACATGCAGAGTCAGTGGCGGACCTGGGACTAGCAAACCAAGATTCTTGTTTTCTGAGCTCTGTTTTAACCACGGGGCAGTGCTGCGCCAATAGAGAGCTTACAGCTTTGGATTTGTGATTACTCTACCTTTCCCCTCGTGCTTCTCCCTTATGCCCTATCCCCTGGTTGGCAGGGTTACCTGGCTCTAAACAGACTCTGTCCTGGCTATAAGGTGACACAAGCCACGTGCACCGTGATGTAGTTTTTAACTTCCTTGAGCAACTGGTAGGCTCATTTTTTATCTAACATGCATTATGCATCTCTCTTTAAGTGCATCTGCTGGGGAGATTGTAGGGCTGCGGAAGTCACCCTGTTGTCCTTCTGTCCAGGTGTATAAATGTGCACTTTTCAAATGGCTGATTGCACCCCAACAGATGTGCTGTTTTTTTTGAACACCTAAATGCCGAGTCGTCGTTGCTAATCTTGCCCTGTGCCTTGAAGTCGCACTGTAATTCCTAGTGACAAGTCGTGTGTCAACGCCCGATGGAGGAATTGTCAGTAATGATGGCAGTGAAAGCAGCCCTCCGATTACCGGGTGCACAGAGCCGGCTGTTAAAGGAATATGAAGAAGGCTCAATACGTGTCATTGATCAGGTGCTCGACTAGGAGCTCTCCCGCACGTCCGTACACAGTCCCTCATTACTTACACTTGTCAATTGATGCTTGGGGTTTGGGAGGGAGCCGTTGGCAAGGGACTGAATAGGCTGCCAATAAAATGCTGTCCATCGCCGCCGCCTGCTCAACGAGAGTGGCATGCTGAGGTCTCCTGGGTTATTGATGGCAACGCAAACCTTTTCATGGACTGTCCTAACCTTGCTCGCGTTTGCCTGCCAAGTCCCTTCCCTGAAGTGACAACTCAGTGGGGTGTGTGTGCTGGGGCTGCATCGGAGACACTGAGCTTTTGGCATAACCAGAGGAGGTTATTCTCTCCATTGAGCGCGTACGCTGCTTCCTCTGGCCGCTTTTATATTTCAGAAAGTCATGTTCCAAAGCCACACAAACGGTGAGAAAAATGCAAGGGCCGCTGCCAAGTCAGTTAGGGTCAGAATTTTGGTTTTGTTGAAGGAAAGAAATGTTCATTTCAATGAAAAGCTTTTTGGGGGGTAGATTTAAACATTCGCCTGCCGTGTTGGAGACCCAAGCATGAGGCAAAACCTATGTCCGCTTGGGCTAATATTCGGAAGTGAAATTGGTTCCACTTTGCCTGGCTAGTCAATCGATTTTTATTTTGTGTCCAAGTGAATGAAATGCAGCAAGTGAACAGGCAGGATGCGGAATGGTTATTGGTTTCTAAAAAGGAAATAAAAGTTCGTCATAGGGGGCCTGGTTCTCCTCCGACTTCCACATGGTTTTGTCACTTATGCCTGTGCAACAGGGGTGTAAAATGTTACTAGATCAGAATGTGCCCATGTTGTACAAGCACAAATTATTATTCATTTCGGCTACGGTAGAATCTAGGTACAGTAGAAGCTCAGAGTTAAGAACACCACAGGAATGGAGGCTGTTTGTAACTCTGAACAAAACGTTATGGTTCTTTCAAAAGCTGAACATTGACTTAATACAGCTTTGAAACTTTACTTTGCAGAAGGAAACGCCGCTTTCCCCTGGGTTTTTAGTAGTTTACGTTTAACACAGTACTGTACTGTACTTGCCTTTTTTCTTTTTTGTCTCTGCTGCTGTCTGATTCTGGTTCCAAATGAGGTGTGTGGTTAACTGGTCAGTCTCTTAACTCTGGTGTTCGTAACTCTGATGTTCTACCGTACTTCAGTCCAGGATCAGGGCCCATGGTCTAGGCAGACAAGTAATGAAGAAGACAGTGTCTGCCCTGAGAGCATATGTGGTGACCACAGTTGCAGGTGAGAATCATGCTCAACTTCTCTAGCACTATATTATGTTGACTAGAATGAGCCATATTTGGATTTCAGCTACATTGGTGTCACTGTCAATCCTCTTGGCAAGTTGTACTGCTTATTTACAGTAGTACAACTAAGAGCAGAATTTGGCCCTGGGTGTTTCACTAACGAGGTCTGACTTGTTTGTCAGGATTTTCTGTGAACCTGCTGGGACTTTTTAGTCTGAGGTAGCTACTGAAGTTGTTACTTATTTAATATTTACAAAGCATCATTAATGTATATGGGATTTCACAGAAATAAAAGACACACATTACCCAGTGTGGACCTGCATGTTTTTACCCACTCAGATATTTATTTGCTTTCTGCAATATGGCTTGGATTGAGGGGAGGTCAATCTTCTTGGCTGCTAGACAGGCTTTGTTACAGAATGAGGCACGGTTTGGTACTAATTGACGGTATTGCTCATCTCCTTTTCCTGTCTCTTCCTCTATGACACTGTCTATAGACACTTTGGGTACAACATTGGAGGACAAACACAGAGATCCAGTCTCCCAGCTACCGCACTGCCAAATGGGTGTTGGAAATATTCTGCCGGTGTAGACGGTATCACTTGCATTGAGTCCCATTCTAAGGAACTGTGCTCGACCCCACAGTTTAAACAGGGGCAGATCATATTTTCCACCCTGGGGGTTAAATAGTTTGTTCCCTGCATATACCAGCACCCAATCCAATTCAACCAGTCGACGGTCCTGTACTGCTGACAACTTCTTGCTGTGACTTCAGGTTCCACCCAGGTCACATCATTTTTTGTTACAACCAGAACTGCTTAAAAGGACACAGAAGATTCTGAGGTCGAGTGGAACACTGGACATGCTTATTCATTTGCATATTGTTACCCACAGTGCTTTGCAAGCTCGCCATTAATCTTGCAGCAGATGCTGGTGGTAAATCTCTGTTCATTTTTGTATAGCACATTTCCCCCCCCTCCTGATTTTCTTTAATCAGTGCAGAGCATCTCAGGTCTCCAATTTTACCTCTTTTACATTAGTTAAAAGTGACTCTTGCACTCAGTGAAAAGCCATTGTTGGCTGACTCAGCATGTCCTGCTTTTTTATGAATTGGCAGGTCTTTTTTAAACGCAAGCTTTTTTCCTGCCATAGTTCTGTCTCTGGCCTCACTCATTTCAGAACCTGCCTGGGCTCCTTTAAACCAAGTAATGGGAGAACCTCCAGAGACCTCTGTTTGGATGATTATCCAAACCTCTTCTGAACCTCCTGAATCTGATAATCGAAGAAGGTGCTCTCCTGAGATATGAGGTGTTCTGGAGAGATTTCTGGTGTTTCCAGCTTCTGATCCATCTAGAAATACCAAAAAAACCCTCATGCTTTTATTTTTTTGTGGTATTTCAGCACATCTGTTCCTGGTCCCGGCCTCATCATGAAAATGCAGAGGCCCCAGGAACAGACTGAACAAGTATTTGTCTGAAAGGCTTCAAACCTCAAAATAGGAGATGGCTGTTGAGGTTGGTTTTGAGTCAATTCCTGTGTTACCTGAACATAGTCTCCTTGTGTCTTGCTTTCATAGTCGGAACCCTTCCATCCCTATTTCTACAGCCCTGAGTTTGTCACTTAAATAGGAAGTAACCAGTGCCCTGGTCATTGCTTAATCCTCATTGAGAAGCCAACATCACCCATCCCAGATTTTAAGGGTTCAGTCCAAGCCCTGGCGGCATGGGCAGCAGCTAAGGCCAGCTAAGCACAGGTACGTCCTCCAGCAGCCAGCCCAACTCCCCGCGTTCAAGCAGAGCAAGTGTGTGTGTGTCTATCCCTGCTGGGAATTACACCTCCCACCTGCCGTGTAGACAAACACTAAGGGACCAGATTCTGTTCTCATTTACACTGGTGTATATCTGGAGTAACACCACTGATTTCAGTGGATTAACACCAGAACAACTGGACTGAGACTCTGGCACAAAGTCAACAATAATAATAAAAGATAATACCACAATTGATTTGGCAAAGCAAAGCAAAGAAGCAGCTGCCAAAGTTGTTTGAAACTACAGAGTCCCAATGGGTTGTCATAATCAGTCTGGACAGAGTCTTGGAGTTTGGTGCTCTGGCTAATTTCCTAACATACAAATGAAAGAGAAACTTGGTGGTCCAACGTAATCCAGATCTCTCTTCATCTAGGGAGATTCTATATAGGGACTTGATTCTGATCTTGTTATAAGGCAGATACAAGGGCTATGTGTTTAGAACTTCAAATTCATTTGGTTTTGAGTGTGCTAAGAAACTAATTAAGGGCCAGATTCTGCAGCCTTTACTCATGTGACTTAACAGAGTAAGGACTAATCATAGGAGTAAGACTTTGCAAGATCAGAGTCCTACATGCAAAGAGTGAGTTATTGAATGTGTAACATGACCAAATATGTCAGTGACTCAATTCCACGTTTAGCGTTGAACCTCCCGATAGCTCTACTAAACCATTTTTCTAGTGACATGTTAATTGAAAATAACTGAAAATTTAGGTCCCAGTTTATCTCCCAGCAACGTCTGTAATTGGCAGCTAGCTGATTTCAGTTCTGGGTTTTTAACGTTCGTGACCCAATTAAGGAACCCTTACATGCACACTTACTCACTCATCAGCTTGGGTAAGGGGTAGAGACAACCTGTCCCCGCTGATAGTGGGGGGCGGGGGCAGCGGGATGGCAGAGTGTGGGCAGCTGGCTTCAGCAGTGTTACTGAGCATGCTCAGTACAAGCCAAGCAGCAAATCTGGGGAGGCATGTGACCCCACATGCCCTGTCCCATGCGTTGCCACTGGTAAAGGGTTCTACAATCTGACCATGATGTTCAGATATGGAGCTGATGTTACCTGGTCTCTGATAGGCATGACATTCCTGGCCAGTGCATTAGACAGATGATAGTGTGTAATTCACCTTGTGTTTACCTGAGTGAAAAATACATTTCTGTTTAAATGAAATGAGGAGCCATATTCATTTCCAAAAAAGAGAGAAGTAAAACCATGCTTTTTGGGAAGGATTCTGAGCATAAAAGTCTGCAGCGTTCAGCTTGGATTGTTTAAGCAAAAGATACTTCTCTTAATGTCACAATTAGATTGTAGTTTGAACATTAATTCTATGTGACATGCAGCGGTGCAAACTCCTGCAATTGTATTATGAGTCTCATGATATTTGTTAAAAGAACTCTGAAACATGATACACCTCTACCCCGATAGAACATGAATTCGGATATAACGTGGTAAAGCAGTGCTCTGGGGGGGCTAGGGTGACCAGAGAGCAAATGTGAAAAATTGGGACAGGGGGTGTGGGGTAATAGGAGCCTATATAAGAAAAAGACCCAAAAATCGGGACTGTCCCTATAAAATCGGGACATCTGGTCACCCTGGGGGTGGGAGTGGGGGCTGCGCACTCCGGCGGATCAAAGCAAGTTTGATATAACGGTTTCACCTATAACGCAGTAAGATTTTTTGGCTCCCGAGGACAGTGCTATATCAGGGTAGAGGTGTATTTGTTGTTTTTCTTAAAGCCCCAGGTCCTGGAGTCATGTTATAATGGGAGAATCTCCACTGTCACTTAAAAAAAAGTTTCCTTAAAAGCGTCAACCCTAAAGGCTCAGAAATAAGGCGACTCAGACAAAAATTTAAAAAAATACTCCATGATTTTTAAGCCAGTCTCATGGTCTTTTTGGGGCCTGGCCCCTGACTGGGTTGGCAAAACTCAAAATGTTCTGTGCCAAAAAACCCTGTTGACAGTTGGGGCAGTCGAGCATAAATGGGAGCTGCGTGACGTCCTAACGGGTATGTCTGTTGCAGCCCGCCTAGACAGACACGTGCGTTAGCTCTGCTTGAGCGACTGGGCTCAAAGTAGCTATGTGCATGTGGCTTAGGCAACCCAAGCACAAGCCTGCCTGACCTGCCGGCCCATCCTCGGATGGCTACTCTGTGCCACTGCCTGGGCTGCTGGCCTGCCCCTGTCCTTGTAGTTTCTTGGTTACCAGGTGGGAAAGGCAAGAACGCGCTAAAGCACAGGTAAAAAGGTTGTCGTCTCAGAAACTGTCTCAGAATTGATGCCAGACTAGTGATGGTCCTTTACTCTCCTTTGAAAGCAGCAAAGAGTCCTGTGGCACCTTATAGACTAACAGACATTTTGGAGCATGAGCTTTTGTGAGTGAATACCCACTTCGTATTCACCCACGAAAGCTCATGCTCCAAAACGTCTGTTAGTCTATAAGGTGCCACAGGACTCTTAGTCTGGATCTGTAAAAGCAGCAGACACGGCTCCCCCTCTGATACTATTCTCCTTTGAGTTGATTTCTTTGTCTCTATCTGAGCATCCTGTTAAATTCCCAGTTGCAATCTGAACACTGCAAGCAGCAAGGCACACATTAGGAATAGACTGCTCCAGCCGTCTTTAACCTTCCCGTATCAGTTACTGGTGTTTATCTTGCCCTGCTATAACCCATCTGAAGCGTGCTGGTGTAATGTGGAGATCGGTTGTTGGTTTTTTGTTTTGTTTTTCCGTATGAAGTATGGTGTCTGCAAACTCTCAGACTCGGAGTTCTCAGCAGGCAGGTCTATTGTCCCGACAGCTTCGTACGGTGGCATAGAAAAAGGGCCCCGATAAACCTGTTTAAATACACCAATGAGTAATGTGTACAGCCACCTGAGAAGTGTCTGATGATATATGCTGTTATTAAAAAGCTATCGGAAGAGGAGAAAAGATTTGTCACATCTGCATATGAAATCCAGCCCTGACCCTAACACCCAAGATACTGACCTATGAAATATCCAAACAGGCACTCAGGCGTACAGCTCCCTTGGAGAGATCCCTACACATCTGGTAACACTTGGTCTGAGACGTAAGACCGTGAACAGTGTGTAATTAAGTGTAATACACTCCCTGTCCCATTGTGGAGCTGCGCTGACGCTCCAGGCTCCCAGTTCTCTTTGAAGCAAGGCCGTGTCAATCCCAGTGTTAAGTGTCCAGCTGGGCGTCTGACACAAGCGCTTTACCAGGGATGGCTAAGAGGAGAGAGTCATTTTGCAGGGAAGCTGCAATCGCTGGGCTGGGAAAGGATTCAAGACCCATGTTTTCAAACCCGGGGGTCTAAATTTAGGGACCTAAATATCCCTAGATAGTTGAGCTGATTTTTCAGAGATGCTGAGCACCTGTATCTTCCTGTTGGCCTAGTGTATTGGGGCGAACGTAGATGTGAAGCAAAATCCTTAGCTCTTAACTCTCTTCCCTAGATGCCGTCATCTTGTTCTGTGTAACATGGATGTGTCAATACTTGTCACTGCTGTCCGCTCGCTCTTGTCAGCCTCTAGAGACCTGCAAAGAGGATATGAGCAATCGGTTCTTAGCACCTAATGTAGATGTCTGTTAACTTAGGCGGCAGAAGCCTGTGTCTTTGGAGCAGAAGGTTCCTGGGTTGCCTGTGTAGAGTTTAGCTAGTCACCTTTGCATCTGTTGTTTGCCACTATAGGTTCATGGCAGCATCAAACTGCTTAGCTAACCAGACAGCAAATGTGAAAATCAGGACGGGGTGGGGGGTAATAGGAGCCTGTATAAGAAAAAGACCCAAGAATCAGTAGTGTCCCTATAAAATCGGGACATCTGGTCACCCTAGTTCTGCTAGAGAAAAATTCACAGCAGGAAACAAGACCAGTGAGGAAAGGAGAGAGAGAGAGAAGAATAACCATAGTAGAATGGTGCTGAAGCAAGGCCTGGCCTTATTACCATTATCCAAGGCACTGGTGAGACCTCCTCTGGAGTAGCGTGTGCAGTTCTGGCCTCCCACATTTAAGAAAGATGAATTCAAACAGGAACATGTGCAGAGAAGGGCCACTAGGATGATCGGGGAATGGAGAACCTACCTTGTGAGAAGGGAATTAAGGAGCTTGGCTTGTTTAGCCCTAACCAAGTGAAGGCTGAGGGGACATATGATTGCTCTTTCTAAATACATCAGAGGGATAAACACCTGGGAGGGAGAGGAGTTATTTAAGATAAGGGCCAATACCGGCACAAGAACAAATGAATATAAACTGTCCATCAATAAGCATAGGCTTGAAATGGGACCACGGTTTCTAACCAAAGAGGAGTAAAGTTCTGGAACAGCTTTCCAAGGGGAACAGCAGGGGCAAAAAACTTCATTTGTTTTAAGACTGAGCTTGATAAGTTTACGGAGGGGACGGTGTGATGAGGTGACCTACAATGACGTGTGGCCTGTCTGCAACTGCTAGTAGCAAAGATCTCCAACATCTGGAGATGCGACGCTAGAGTGGAAGGCTCTGAGTTATTACGGTGAATTGTTTTCTTGGTGTCTGGCTGGTGGGTTTTGTCCACATGCTCAGGATCTGACTGATCATCATATATGGGGTCGGGAAGGAATTTTCCTCCAGGTCATATTGGAAGAGACCCTTGGGGGAGAGAGGAGGGTTTGCCTTCTGCAGCATGGGGCACGGGTCACTTGCTGAGTAAATGGTGGATTCTCTGTAACTTGAAGTCTTTAAATCAAGATTTGAAGATTTCAGTAACTCAGCTAGGGGCTACAAATACACTCCTACCTCAGGAGTGGGTGAGTGAGGTTCTGTGGCTTGCGATGTGCGAGAGGTCAGACAAGATGGTCCCTTTTGGTCTTAAAGTCTATGAGTCTTTGAGGTCTGACTGATCCTTGGGGTAGGAATTGTGGATCTTTTGAATAGTGCTGCGTGCTCGGAAATTGGTCTGTGATATTCTGAGTGCTTCTTAACAGTGTTTTGGGAAAGGGTCTGCTTGCCTTGATGTGTATGTCCAGCAACTACCATGAACAGAACTGTAGGAAAACAGACTCAACTTGAGTGGACATCTAGGCATGGACCCTCTGTGATGTAAACTGACAAAGCTCCATTGGCTTCAATGGAGTTATGCTGATTTACACCGGTGGAGGATCTGGTCCTCAGTGTGTCTGACTCAAAAATTCCACCACGGGCCAACAAGAGCAGCTTTATTTCTTAGCAAAGACCCTTTTCCTCTTTGTCACCAACACTGGAAAACTGCCCTTGTTGGTGAGAACCACTAGAGCAAGTGGGTGCATTTGTCACAAAGGCTAAAATGTGCCCAACACTTTACAGGATTAGCACGGAGCAGGTTCTGAGAGGGAGGGTGGAAGGGGTGACGCGCATGTGTTCAGAGAACAGCGGGGAAGCTGGGGGTGGTGAGCGGGGATAAAAGCAACATACGTTGAATCATGTAGCTGGCGAAATGCAGGCCAGATGGCTACAAATACAGAGAATTTGTTTAACAATTTGTAAGATATTCGCTTTATGGAGCAAGATCACACGGACCCACACTCTGTTCCTCGGTACTTGGGATGGGCTCCTGGCTTGTTAGCATTAAGCTTTTGGCTGCTAGGTAGAGATCTTAGTAGGGATTTTTCATCAGCTTCAGAAATTTGAGGCATTGTCAATGTATACAATGTATACAAAGCTCAGCATCCTCTGGGAGCAGGAGATGGATTCTAGTAAGAACGGCACCTACATTGTCAGGTGAGGGGTGCTTTTGAAGCGCCACTGAGAAACTGGCATCTTTTGTGGAGTCAACATTCCCATATGGCATGCGCTGATCATAGCCAGAGGCAATGTTCTGTAGTGTCACCCTGAGCAATCGTCTGCAAGGCCTAGACCCACTCGGTTAGGTTCTGATCTCACTTGGCCTGCTACCTCTGATTGATGCTGGTGAAAGTGAGATTGGGACCAGGAGAAATGGAGTCATGCCATTGAAATCAATGTAGGCTCCTCAGTGTAAAACTGGAGTAAGCGTGATCAGAATCTGGCCACTTGAACCTGCGTTCTTTGAATCTACAGTACCTAGCCTGAGTGCTAAGCCACTGGGCCTGTGGTTGAGTCTCTTCCGTGTGAGTACTTCAAAACGGAGGACCTGTCTGTTGGCTACCCCCTCCGCTCGAGAGATGGCTGGATTTCTGGGTTATACTGGGATATAGATTTCGTGAAGCACTTTGGGATGAAGGCAAGGGCACTACATTACAGAAATGTAAATGATGATTAGACTCATGATGGATCTAGAGCATATTGCAGCCCGTGCAGTTCATCCTGCTGAACGCACCAGACCAACTGTTAAGAGCCCAAGACACTTTGAAATATGAGTTCATGCTTATGCAAGGGGGCTGCTTGGTAAGTCTGGAATCTGTCCCCAGAACTCTGTGGTGTTATCCATAGAATAGCTACAGCATGGGCCTGCTGTATTGCCAGCTTCCCGCCCTCTGCCAATGTCCCTCCATCTTGGCCTGAAAGAAAGACGGTTAAGGAAGAAGGGATATTCTAGCTTCCATGCCAATGCATTCATGGAGATTGCCCCAAAAGGCTAATTACGGAGCTGGCTGTTGTGAGATGGACACCTGTCCAGACCATAATGAAGCCAAAGTCACCACCTCCTGTCACAGAGCTCTGTACAAAGAACTGTTTTTCCTTTTATTAGTCTAATGTGTGTATTGTCCTAGCTATGTCCCAGAAATTTTAATTTTCCCTGCAGTCGATAGGAATGTATTTTATTTAACCAAATATTCCACCTGAGTTATGGAAAGGCAAGGATCTTGTGCAAACGCGCTGCAAAGCACAGTGAGATGCTAGTAACTGCCAGCTCTGGCGAAATGTGTTATTCCAAAGTATAAAAGGAGAACATGGGGTGTAGCAAGCCTGCAGCAGCGTAGCACCTCGGGATGCGATCTTGTCAGTTGTCACAAGCTGAGCAAGTTTTTGCATGGTCTGAAATAGGTTTGGGCAAATTGATTTGGATTAAAAGAAAAATAGCCCCGCCCTCTGACCTTGCACCTGTTTGTTAAGAACCAACCCGCACAAAACCGGGGAGGCTCTGAAATGTTTGGAGAAGCCGGTTTTCTCTTTAAGTTTCCAAGATCAGCTGGAAGTGCCAAAATACCCTGGACTAGGTGGACTGGAAGTGGAGATGTTAGAAATCCTGTTCTCATAAGATTTCCCAGACCAGTTCTGCACACTTGGGAGGCTCGGATCATTCAGAAAACCATCAGATTCATCCTTTAGCCTAACTAAACTTGAATTCTGACCCTTTTGAGGTTCCCCCGGCCCCAGCCTGTCTAAGGAGTACTCAGTTTGTTGAGGGAAGTAGTGTTGATGACTCATTTGAACTCCAATTCAGGACAGCATCTTTATTCGGGGCAGCATTTAAGCACAATCTAAAGCCCTGCTGAAGTCATTGAGATTCAAGGACATGGTTAAAGGTAACCGTGTGTTACATACTGTCCTGAATATAGATATAGATTTAAGCATTTACTTGAATTCTTTCCTGGGCTGGGAATGGACTTGAGGATGCTGGCCATAGCATACTGTGAGGGGCTAGTCTCCTGCAGGAGTATATCTAATAATTAATAATACCTAGCTCTCATATAGTGTTTGTCATCCACAGATCTCAAAGTGCTTTACAATCTTTAATATATTTATCCTTGCCACCCACCCGTGAGAGATAGGAAAGTATTATCCTCATTGGACAGCTGGGGAACTGAGGCACAGAACGACTAAGTGTCCTGCCCAAGGTTACACAGGATGCTCTGTGGCAGAGCAGGGAAGTGCTCCTTGCTATTAGTGGAGGTGCAAAACTATTTTGGTGAAGTGTCGTGCAATAGTGTGTGCATTTTCATTCCATTTTAAGCCCCGCACGTTTTGGTTTTTGTGAACTGTCCACTTTTGCATTGAAATATGGGGAGACACCGATTTTTTGTTTGATGCAGAAATGGATCTTTATTCAGATGAAATTTTGAATATCATGAGTGTTGGTGGTTCTGCTTGAAAACAGGGCAGTTTTTGAGCAGGACACCTATAATTTGGGGCGGGTTTGGGGCAATGTGGGATTGTTTTGTGAATAAACACCAAAATGTAAAGTCCTTAATTTCATTGTGAATATTTCACTAATTCTTAGAAACAGAAACTATTATTACATGAGACTTTCTGTAAGATGTTAGCTGTTTTGTCCTGGCCAAATTCCATTTGGGGTGATAACATCCTGCTGCTTAAGGGATCCCTCTTGTCAACACTAATGGATATGGTAAAGGTCTGCAGGATTGGCTCCTGCTTATGTGCTGTTAAAAAGAGCTGCCATTTTCCACTCTAGAGGTGGCTGCACTTGAGAATCGAACAAAGTATTTTCTGTATATAATGTTGATAAAAGTCTGTGGCTTCCTTCAAGATGAAAGGCGCTATAAAAATGTAAGTTCTTATTCCAGTACACTGGAAATCCCCAGCATGGATAAAAATAAACAAACTTCAGATTTGGAAGGGCTAGCTTTCTGTTCGCACTCAGTTTAGCACCTCTCCTCATGTATAACATTTATTCTGTGGGACATGAAATGGCAAATAAGAAAAATAAATTCAAATATTCAGATTCATTCTTGTATTCCGAGCACAACTCCAGGTAGCATTCTAAACATCGAGGGATTCAGGGAACGGGAGACACTGTCAGTGTTCTTTTTGGTAACAAGTTTAAAGTGTCGTGAGTTAGAAAATGTGAGAACCTGTTTCTGATTAATTTCTCTTCTTTTGACAACTTTGTTTTTTCTTTTCAGAAAAGAGAGGGAAAGTTTTTTTTGTAACATAGCTGGGTTAAAGAGGAAAAATCAGTTTAAAATATGCAGGGAACTGAAAAAGTCTTGAGTGAAGAATAAATTTAACTGACCTTAAAATATCCCGTTGCCAAAAGGGATTGGAAAGTAATACTTCACGTGGATTTTGATGAGGCATTTAAGGCTGTGAGGAAGAGAATATTTTACTCAAAATATTTTCTGATCTAAATTTTTTTTAGGATATCTATGAAAAAAACCCAACCCTGACACGCATTAAATGTTAAAAAAAAATTACTGACAGAGGAGAAAAAAGCAATTTTCCTTAAAGTGATTTTTTCCGATCTTGGTTCCTAAAGCACAACACAAACTGTGTGTGGGGTGTGTGTGTGTGTGTGTGTGTGTGTGTACAGATCCTCAGTTGACATAGTTGTATTGTACTGGATCTCTGCTGATAGCAGTTTGGGACTAGTGCAGCACTAATGTTAATCAAACATTCTGGTAAATATTCCCACCTACTCTCTTCACCAAGAGCTGGCCACTGCTGGTCAACCGCGAGAGCTTCTGCCAAGTCCATGCTAAAACTTACTGCCCCGGGACTTCAGTGCATGCTTTGCATGCTGTGTGGAGCTGCAGTTTGCCAATTCGATCTGATAAGTACAGTCTCTTCCCTTGGCATGCACATAACTCGCCTGGGTTACGAGCGTAGCTTGGTACTGCGAACATGCCCTGAGAGATCATACCCGCTGACAGCTTAACTGTGTTCTGCTCGGTGATGGAAAATAAGGGTCTATCAGTATTTCCATTGTAGGGCTGGGGTTATGATCCATAGGCCAGTAAACCAGTAGGAGGTGAAGGTTTTCCGCACCTAGCAGGATCGAGCACTAGTGGACAAGGCACTGGACTAGAGTCACGAGATCCTGGTTTTCTCTTCCCAACTCTGCCACTGACGTGCTATATGGCCTGGGCAAGTCCCTTTGCCTTGTCTGTCTCATCTGTAAGCTTTTCAGTGCAGCAACTGTCTCTCCCAGTGTGTCCGTACAGTGCCTAACACAACAGGGACTTCATCTCAGTTGGTGCATCTAGGTGCTACCGTATTACAAATAATGAATAGCAGTAGCGCTTGTGCAGGAGACAGGGAGTCTGCCACTGACTTCCCGTCACGTAGCCACTCTGTGCCTTGGTTTCCCCAGCTATAACCACCCAGCTATAATTCCCTCCCTCACAGGAGTGGCAGGATGGTTCAGCAGTTAAGGTTTGGAGAGTGCTTTGAAATCGCTGGTGAAAGGTGCTCGAGGAGGTAAAGCATTAGTAACGGTAGTGCAGAGAGGGATGCTATAACGCAGTAACCACCCATGCCCTGTAATGGCTCTTTCAAATTATGTCACCTTCCTCCCATCTGAGAGCCCAGATTCAATTTAAAACAAAAAGAAAAATGTCTGGCTTCCACAAGCCCTGAGCAATGGATTTCGATAGGTTTCCGGTGTGGGGGGAAGCCCAGTGGATTGTTTTCATTCGATCCAGCCCACATCACATTCCCCCCCCACCCCTTTAAAAAAACCCACCAACATAAAACAGCATTTACACCCCTCCCCACCACTAAATCCAACCCTCTGATCCCAAGTCTGTTTTGGACCAATCCCCAGATTCAGGAGTGAAACTCCAAAGCTCTGCCACTGTAAACACGAGTTGGTATTTGGGGCTCAGTGGTGAGTGCTATTCAATTGCAACTCCCATGAATTACGGACACATTATTGTCATCAAAATACTGGGAAGCTTTCACAGTGTGTGTGTGTCTTTTGCCTTTGAAATGGTTCTGACGTGCGTACTCTGGATTCCAGTTGGCTGCCATTAAAAATGGGAGCTTTATATTCTTCTGGCACCCGTTTATACACAAGTGCTGCTCAGCTCCTGACTGTGTGCAGTGGATGTGGGTTGTTTTTTTTTAAACACTGAAATCATTTCCTTATGCTGTGCCTATGGCTAGGCCAACTGGAAATGCTGAGATTTCAACTCCTGGCTGGAAAACCGATGGACGGATCAGCTCTAACCGCCTCGCCTTGGAACCGTCTGCTAGGTCTGTTTGGGGAAGAGCCTGGATGAGATTTGGAAGGGAGCCGACTGTCCTGTTCCAAAAGCCATGATTAGGAAAACGTGCTCGGTGAATGTCAGCGGCGTGAACGCCCTGCTACCGCCCGGAGATAAAAATGGATCCACTGAATCCGCGAATAGAGTGTGAGTGGTGGAGTGAAGGAGTGGAAGGGATGAGTTCAGCAAACTGAGCAAGTGTCCTTGTTAAGAGCTGAGACATCACCCATCTCCTCTCTTCTCTTAAAGGGCAGCATTTCCAGGTGGGCGACTGGACGGGTATTTAAGGTGGAGTAGAGCAAAAAGTTAACTGCCCGGTGCAAGCCTCATTTCATTCCTTCTCATACCCTACGCCAGTGCTCCCATGTCCTCCTGCGGTGTTTTTATGACTTGTTTTACAGTTGCCCCAACTGAGATCAGAACGGCGACGTGCGAGGCGCGGTACCCGTGCACAGAACGGCGACGTGCGAGGCACGGTACCCGTGCACAGAACGGCGACGTGCGAGGCGCGGTACCCGTGCACAGAACGGCGATGTGTGAGGCGCGGTACCCGTGCACAAAACGGCCATGTGCGAGGCACGGTACCCGCGCACAGAACGGCGACGTGCGAGGCGCGGTACCCGTGCACAGAACGGCGACGTGCGAGGCGCGGTACCCGTGCACAGAACGGCGACGTGCGAGGCGCGGTACCCGTGCACAGAACGGCGACGTGCGAGGCGCGGTACCCGTGCACAGAACGGCGATGTGCGAGGCGCGGTACCCGCGCACAGAACGGCGACGTGCAAGGCGCGGTACCCGCGCACAGAACGGCGACGTGCGAGGCGCGGTACCCGTGCACAGAACGGCGACGTGCGAGGCGCGGTACCCGTGCACAGAACGGTGATGTGCGAGGCGCGGTACCCGTGCACAGAACGGCGACGTGCGAGGCGCGGTACCCGTGCACAGAACAGCGACGTGCGAGGCGCGGTACCCGTGCACAGAACGGCGACGTGCGAGGCGCGGTACCCCTGCACAGAACGGTGATGTGCGAGGCGCGGTACCCGTGCACAGAACGGCGACGTGCGAGGTGCGGTACCCGTGCACAGAACAGCGATGTGCGAGGCATGGTACCCGCGCACAGAGGAGATGCTCCCTGCCCCAGAGAGCTTGCAAGCTAAACAGACAAGGCAGACAAAGCGTAGGAGGGAAAGCAAAGCTATGGAGGGGGAAGGGACTTGCTCAGGGTCATCCAGCAGGTCAGTGGCCGAGCCAGGAGTCGAATCCAGTCTCTGATGTCCAAGCCAATGCCCCCCGGACTAGAGCATGATGCCTTGCTGAGTTTAAGGTCAGAAGGGACATGACCATCTGGTCCGACCTGCACATCACAGGCCTCCTGCGTTTCTCCTGCACTGAGCCCAGCCGCTTGGATTTGGACTGAAGCATTACAGCGCTCCGGAGACTAAAGCGCTGTGTGCCATGGCAGAGAAGAGGAGAGAGTGAGAGAGGTGCACCAGTGCCCGAGGCCCCTGAAATGGCAGGGAGTTGGTTAGGTGAGCTGTGCCCAGATGATGCTAGAAAGTGAACTGCTCTCCATGCTGCAGCAGAAGGTGAAAAAACGCCAAGTCTCTGCCAATCTGATATGGGGGCAGGAGGGGGAATCCTTCCTGACCTGGAGAATCGCAAGACCTACCAGCCAAGCGTCTGGGAAGGAGACGTCTCTATAGCTCCTACCAAAGCTCCTTGATATCAGTGATACGCCCAGCATGAAATCTTGGGGCTAGAGGAATATCCTTGAACTTTTAGAGATGAGCAAAAATCAGTGGTGGATTTTGCCTGTCAAAACTAAGACCGGGCAAGTTTCAGATCTGGGTCACAGTTCATCAGACCCCATTGTTGAGGAGTTGTTGGATTGATGGCTCCATCTCTAAAAAGAGTATATGCGGCGGAGCTAGCAAAAAATTTTGGCTGAAACTTTTTTGGCAAATAAATAAATAAAATGCAGACTCGGCAACACTGAAACAGTTTGAGAATTCATGTTGATTTCTCTGAAATATTTGTTTAAACCCCCCCCCTTAAATCCTGAAAAGATCTAAATGTTTTGATTTCTGGGTCTAAGCGAGTTTTAGTTTAAAAATGTCCTTTAATTTTATTTTTAAAAAAATTAAAAATGTTTAAAAATGGCCGAAATCAAAATGAAATGTTTTGTTCGACCCAAAACAATTTTTTTGTTTACTTTTCGAAATCGCAAAACATCTGTTACTCCCTGGCTCTAATTTGCAATCTGTTTTACTTGTGTTCCCCTCCAGGGGTTAAGTCTCCTCTTGCTACAACAGGTACTCTGTCATCCTGCCTGTGTGTGTCTAACCTTCGCTGTTTAGATCACGCTGCAGGTTAAGAGCCATTTAAAATGCAATTTGCTATGCTCTGCATTGCACGCAGGAAAGGCTGAAATCTAGAATCCTGCCTGCGAGTTCCTATCATAGTTTTTGCAAACTCTGATGAAAATCAACCCTGGATTAATTTGACATATGCTCTCAATTTCCTCAGTATGCAGTTTGGTGGAGATCCAGAACTGTGTTGGTTTCTTGAATGTAAAAAGCTCCATTTCCACTATCTGTGGGATTTTCTCACTGTAAACACCTGAGTCTGCAGGCCTGGCACAGATGTGTCCTAACGTCGGATGCCGTGTATCCGTTGCTGACTGATTTACCCTCCCTGAAAGCATGAGGGCAAAACCAAATTCACCAAAGACTCCGGCTGTCACAGTTGTGGCCACTGGGAACTTAGCAGCAGCTGGGAGAGAACTCTGATCCCTCCCCTCCAAAAGCCTCCCCCTCCATCACTTGGGCTAAAGAAGAATCTTTTTAAATTGCCCTCCAGGATTTCCCATTAAAAAAAGAGGGAGACTTGCTGTCCGAAAGAGAAGAGTTCCTGCCTTTCCCATGGGGACTGTAAGAAGATCTCACAAGTAATATAAAATGGGGCTCTTGGAAATATTTGTACTCAGTTGTAACTCACCACCCCACCTAACGTACAGAGCAAGCTCCCACCATACTTAGTGTTTTAAAACCCCAGATGAAATTCCCAGGCTTGCTGGACAGCTTTATAATTAGCTGCGTGCGCATTGCAAGGAGAGCTGCTCCGTGACCGACCATTTAATACTCTCCAAACGTCCCAAGATGTTGCTTTTATTACCCACACATGAAAAGAAAGAACATTGTGGTCCCAAGGCAAACTCCCTGTGCTCGGAGAAGAATTTCCTTGGCTCCTTCCTATGAGACGCACGGGCTAGCTAGACCCTGATAGCTGAGGGCTGATCCCTGAAACACTGAATTTGTGGCATGTGCTGGATGAAAACTGTGTGAAAACCCTTCCGTTTCCCATTGTTTGTGCTGTTGTTGTGAAAGAGAACCAGGAACAAACAGATCAGTGTTATGTGAGTGTATAAACACAGGGGTCTGTCTGGGCTTGTGCCGCTTATGAATACAAGGCCATATTTTCAGCTGCTATAAATCTGTGCAGCTTCGTTAATTTCAAGGGAGCAATGCTGATTTACCCGAGCTGGGGATCTGGCCCATGAGAAGGCCTTGTCTGCATGGTTTTTGTGCCGATTTAACTGTTCTGGTGAGAGGTGGGATGTTATAGGGATATGATAAAATAAGTACAACCCCACAGTTACAATGACAAAAAAGTGCTTATGCCAGGACATAGGAATAATTTATAAGGGGGACCTTCATATTGGCACTAGGGAGCTGCGCTGCTTTGATTAAACCTGTCTCTCAACAGTTTTCAGGAGAGTGGGAAATTTTCAGGGGAAAGTGGTGGCAGTTTTGTTCTTTCCTTCAAAATCTCTGAGAGACTCCTAATGTATGGTCCTGGGCACCAGCTAGGGTGACCAGACAGCAAGTGTGAAAAATCAGGATGAGGGTGGAGGGTAATAGGTCCCTATATAAAAAAAAGCCCTGAATATTGGGACTGTCGCTATCTGGTCACCTAGCACCAGTTCCTCTGCTGGCTTAAATCAGCACAGCTGCATTGACTTTGTAGGAACTGTACTGACTGACGCCTGCTGAGAATCTGGCCCTGTATGTGAAATGGCACCATCTGAGCAGAACTGATGCTCAGCAGTGAAATGTTTGGCGAGATGCTTGGGGCAAAGACACTGAAGTCACCACGTTCTTCCCTGTTCTCTGTCACTCTCTCCTTCTCTTCTCCGTTGCGCTAAGGTGTCTGCATTCATAGCCCGTTTGTCAGCATTTCCAGCCTCACTCCGGTGGGTAAGGCGGGCAGCACTATTTCTGCAGTGGCAGCAGGTCAGTCTGTGGTTTTTTTTCTCTGTAAGCCACATCTGTTTGCAAGCCGGCAGGAGGCTGGCGTGTTAGCTGCTTTGTGGGGATGCAGGAAGGCAGCACCGGTTGCTGCATCTGCCAATGACAACTAGACGCTTCCAACTGCACAACATTGCACAGTTGGCCTTGTGCATAATTCCCTTTCCAGGAATCATGGGTGTTAGCCACTGCCAGGAACTGTGTCCTGGGCTTGATGGAACTACGGGCTAACCTGGTCTGACAAAACCTGCTTCTGTGCTTTCCTGTATAGGATACAGCATATTTCCCTCCTATTGTGTTCCATGGGCCAGTCCCAAAGTCTTGCTACCTGTCTTCACTTCCTGCTGCCCCCACCCCACCCCTGGGATGAGCTGCATCCCAGAACAGTCCTGAGTGTGCCTCTTGTGCCCTCGCAGAAGACTTTGTTAGAATTGGGGCTTGACATCTGCTGAAGTTAATGGAAAAGCTTCCATTGATTTCACTGGAGCCAGACTAGACCCACGAGAGGCAGTCACAGCGATTTGCCAGCATGACCCACCCCAGCCTGGAGAGAGGCACCACCAGTGAGGTCAGTCTCCATGGTCCATGCAATGCCTCTCTCTATTGAGATTCTAGCAAAGGGGCCGTTGCATTTTTTAAATGTCTTTAGCTTTAAACGACAATGGGAAGAAGTCCACCTGAAGAGTTCTAGGCACCGTAATTGCAGTGGTGCAATGACTTAACAATACCATGGCGATGAGCAGCTGACAGCATTAAGTACTTGTGTGCAGGTAACACATGTACTCGAATAGCCACTGTAGTGGAGGAGGGTTTGTGGGGTGCGCATCTGACTTCTAGGCACCAGATCAGAAACACCAACTTTTTCCACCAAGGTCACAAAAGAGTCATCGGACAGTAATGACTTTAGGTCAGCTTAGAAACCTGGGCTGGATTCATACCAGCAGCCTAGAAATGAAAGACACCGTCTCCTAGAGCCAGCTGCCTGAACTATCTCCTCGCCTGGCATCTTGTTACTCTGAAATGCACCAAGAGCAGTAGGTATGAAGTGGCAGGACGGAGGGGTCACGTTTCTCTAAGGGAAGGTTGATTAATAGATCCAGGAAGGGAAGCTGGTTTAAAAAAGCAGGTTTAATTGAAAAAATATTCTCTGCATTTTTTTGAACAAAGGAAAACAGACAGTCTCGAAGGCAGTGAGAGTTTTAGGAAGTTACCTTAATTAAGAAGGTAACTCCCCAAAACTCTCACTAAGTCCCTTGTTATACCCAGTGAGACCTATGAGTTTCTGTGACTTCTCTTTGTTGCTGAATTCAGTGGCTGGGTATTAGTGGAGAGCAGGCCAAGTCGCACTGTTATGCTTTGTGTATCCAAAACTGTGGTCTCTCGAGTGCTTTTCCATCTCGACGACCCTTCATTACGCTTGTTCTTAGGGAAACCATCAACCACTGCCCGCGTGAGCCAGGAGGGACGATAAAATCCCCCTATGGGAGCAAAGAATTATTGCAAGTGTCCTAGCTGGGTGTTCAGATTTGGGATTAAAGTCACTCGGCCTGGTAATACCTGTGACCTGTGTATGGAGACTTGGTAATCTAGAGATAAAATACTTCCAAGAGGTCCCAGTCCTAGGGGACTTTCTACTTTCAGTGCTTTACGTTTAGGCAAATTCCAGGTCATTTTTTTATGAGTAAAAACTGGAGGTTTTTAGCATTGTTTTAAGAAGGATCTTTGGAGCTGCTGGCCCCTTCCAAACCTTGCAAAAATGGCCAATTTGGGGGATTTCTTCAAGTTCTAGGGTGGCTTCTATTTTGGTTGACCCACTTCACTCATCCTTAGTGCAGCCTAGCTATTTCTGACTCGAGCTGTGGTTCGGAAGCTCACCCTAAAATCCTGATGGTCAAGCCTTCTCCGTCCCACTTCTGTTTCTTGGCCGCTGATCAGATGCTGCCAGCTGGAACTGGTGACTCCTCCTAAAGAATCCAAATGGGGTTTGGTGTGGCTTCTTTCTGCCATGCAAGGAGTGATGGGACTACTGGGCTATATGGAGCTGAGAGGGGTTTCCCTTTCAGTGGAATGAAACTGACCAGAAGTGGCTGTACTGTTCGAGCATGAAACAGGAATCTCTCTGTTTAATTTCCAGCATCAGTTGCAGGGATTCTTTGCCATGTTTGTACAAAATAAGAAGACCTGATCTCCACTCCCCTCGCCAGCATACGGTAACCTAATAGTAAAGCGGAAAAATCCGCCTGCTACATTTATTACCGGAGGGGGCAGGGAATATATATAAAGTGTCTTTTGTGCCGTTGTTCAGCCTGTATTCTGAGGCAGGGGGTGGGGTGGCCGCCTCCAACGTCATCTGCAGTTTGATGATCTAATGATTAAATAGAATTGATTTTTCTGCCATGTTTGAGTGGCTCTCGAGTGTTGATCTGTTGGAATGTGTCCGTTTAATCATAGCCATGCTGTGCCTCCAGTCTGTCTGGCACAGTTTGCGCTCGGCTCTGGAGATTTACGATTGCTTGTGTTTTCTTGTCACACTGCTCTGTTTCTTTACGCTGGGCTGTTTCGATCTCGCGGTACCCTGAGCTGGCAAGGCAGGGCTTTATACAACAGAGGTTTCCTTCGGTATTCCCCCACCTCTGCATTCTCCTTTCCTTTTTCATTTGCTCCCATACCTGGGTGTGAGCTTGGATCAGCATGTCCTCAACCTGCCTCTGGGTCCCTCCTCCCCAAAATGAGCTTAACCACCACTTAACCACCATTCCAGAGCAACTTGTCTGGCTCTTACAAAGCAGCCATGTCTTCCCTGCAACGGTCTCAGGCCAGGAGTGGCAAAAGTTTGTGGCTCCGCTGCCAGACAATGAGTGGATTGATCCGTTTGTCTGTCTAGCTCCATCCATCCATCCATCCACCCCTGTAGTGTCCAAGTATTTATTAAAGATGCTAAGACAAGACAGTAGTATGCAGGAAATATTTTCAAATTAGTGTCTGGTGGTTTAATTTTACTCACACATGTACATAAACACACACACACTTACTCATATGCAGTGGGATATGTGGAGCTAAATCACTGGGCACTCGGTTTCATTCTGAATCCACACCGCGGTGTGCTGGCTGACACTGTTCTCTCCAGATCTGATGACAATCCCAGACCGGCTAGATGTTTCTGTTAAAGTCATCAGCACTGAAATAGTTAACGAAAGATAACGCTTTTCCTGTCATCGTTCGGCTCCAGTGCAAATGTCCCATAAAGACAAATGGGCCCAGTTCACACCTCTCTCGGGAGTTATTGTTTGTCTGTCTGCGGACGTGGGAGGATGACACTGCGTCACTTCACAGTGAGACTTTGGCCAGATCTGCGCTATGAATGTACATCGGCGTAACTGTGTCACTCGGGTGTGAAAATCCACCCCGCCGAGCAACGTAGTTATACTGACCTAATCCCGCGTGTGGAGAGCTTCTTCCGCCAGTATAGCTACCGCCTCTCAGGGAGGTGGATTAATACGCTGATGGGCGAAGCTGTCCTGTCGGCATAGAAGCATCTTCTCGTAAGTGCTATGGCAGTGCAGCTGCATTGATGCAGCATTTGAAGTGTAGCCCTGCCCTCTGTCTCTGTCACCCCAAGGGCTAGAAACTTGGCTTTTTAAAATAACAAATAAAATTCGGCAGCAGCTGCTGGGATCCCCAGAGAAGTGCTCACAACACTCACCAGCCTTTCACAGTGCAGTCCAACCTCAGCTGGGCCCCTCTGTCTCCCCGAAGATTCATTTCATTCCCGCCCAGGTGGATTATCTTGCATTTCCCCACCCAAGCAAAACAGCACTTTGTTATTTCATGCCCATGTCTCTGGGTCACTCTGTGTTACCTCTGGGTCCTCACTGGTTTTTGCAGTTCCTCCATCAGCCTGTTGCGTGGTCATGCTGTTTGCTCCTGTGATGGGATACACGAACCCCAGACCAGGTGGCGTGGGGTTAATGAGCTAACACGTGCTCCAGTGGCCCTGCCCGATCTCACCTGTGAGAGATGTCAGCATTGCAGGCAGGAGCTTAAAAGGGAGAAAACCAGCTCAGCTGCTGGCAGGCCAGGAAGGAGAGCAGGTCCCCAGTGCTCAGCTCCTGGGGAGAGGGAGGCAGGAGCTCCTGCACACCCCCTGCCCGATGGCCAGAAGGAAGGGAGGGCCCAGCGGAGACTCACCTTGAGGGGACTATTCCTCTCTATTGACATGTGGACGCCATTTAGTGACCCAGCCTGACGAATGCCCTCTGAAGGCAGAGAGCCTTCACCCAGCTTTGGGATGGGTTTCCTGTTCATTGACAACCCCAGAAGGGGTGGACTGTCAGGGGAGGACTGGAACTGGAGTGGGAAAACCACCCGGACATCACAGAGCAGGGTCTGGGTGAGTGCTGGAGCCATTCCCAGAGCCTCTGGGATGCCCAGGGGGAAGGAAGCATAGGGGATGCCTAAGGCGAGGGAACCCTGGAGACATCTTCATCTTCTATAAGTTGATGAAGATGTTAAATAAGGCTGGACCTGACCCCGCCTGCTAGCACGGCCGGACGTGTGATTATCCACCAAAGAGCCACGTTCCACTTTACTTGCTGCAGTTGTTTTTAGCAGGGAGCCCTAACCTCAAACATGCCCATTTTTCCTTTGCCAGCCAAAGCCTGCAGCTTGTCCCTGGCAGCCCCAGGACACGCCCATCCTCGCAGCCCTCCTGCTCTGCCCATGAGCATGCTGCTGCTGGGTGAGACAGCCTTGTAGCCAACCCTTCGGAGAGGCTGAGTCTCGCCACATCTGTGTGATCCAGGAATGCACCAACTCAGCCCTTTGCGCTGCCGTGCCAGTCACCACCCCGCTGGTGGTTCTTGGTTTAATACCATGATTGTAGATCTCGAGGGCAGCTCAGAGTTATCAGTGAAATGTTTTCCCATCAGAAAAGGCTGATTCATTGCAGCCAAACAATTTTTGAAGACATTTATTGATTTAGCCACAACTTTTGTCAGGAAGGTTTCTTGGGTCCATGTAATTTCTGGTCAAAATAAGGGCGAGAGATGCCAGTAGTTAGCACGCCCCTGGGACGTGGGAAACCTAGGTTCAAGTAAGTCCCTGCTCCAAATAAGGCAGGGCCTGGGTGCTAGTGGGTGTTCTAGTGTGGGTGGGGGGTCTCTTCGCTAATTTTCCATGGGAAGTTTCAACAGGGCTCGTTTTTGTTCTGATGCGGAATGAAAACAAATGCTGTGCCGCTGACAATTTTTGCATAATGGAATTCTTGTTTTCCAACCAGTCCTCGCGCTGAGCGGTCAGGGGAGATGGGTGTCTTTGGATCGGTTGTGAGCTAAGGGCTTGTCTACACTACAGCAGCACATCTCCATTGCTGCTTCTGCTCTGCTGCAGCGCTTCTGGTGAAGACGCTCTGTGCCGACGGGAGCGAGCTCTCCTGTTGGCATGAGAGGCGGTCGCTGTGTTGGCGGGAGAGACAAAGCACTGTCCACACCGGTGCGTAGGTCGGTGTAACTTACGTTGCTCAGGGGGTGGCTTATTCACACCCCTGAGTGACATAAATTATGCCGACATAAACTGTAGTGTAGTCATAGCCTAAATCTGAATGATTCTGGAACCGCAAGGCCTTGCAAGGTGACTATATGGCATATGCTCCAAGATGGAGAAATTCTGTCATCTGAATAAAGGTGTCACCTTGAAAAGAATTTGCCAGCAGGGCGAGTCCCTTTGCTAAGAAAGGTGCAGTACCGTAGCACGCCACATATTTGGGTGTGGTATCACTTGATGAGCATTGGCTACAGGTTCTCGTGCACTGATCGTTGTCTCTTCATGCCCAGCACAATTAAAAAGTAAAGGAAAAGGTGCAACAGTGTTTGCTTTTGTAAGTTGTAACCATTTCTACTCCTCCCCTATGTTTTCTGGGCCAGATCCTGAGCAGGTGTAAACTGACGTCATTCCTTTGAGTTCAACGATGCAGATGTTCTGAAAGCCCCTCCCTCCTTCCATAATTCCGCATGGGATCCAGTGTCTGAGAAGCAGTTAGCAGGAGGGAAAGGAAAGACAAGGGATGGGAGCCAGACAGCGGAGGGGGCTTGGGACCAAAAGTCATCACCATCTGGATGTTCATGGCCTTTGTGACACGAGTCAGTGACCTCCAGGTTATTTCTCAGAGACATGGTTGTGGGCTTCACAATTCTCTCCAGTCCACTCCCTTGCTGGGCAGGCTGAGCGAAGACTGAATGGGCCGTGGAGAGGGAACTCCTCATGGTTTTCTTGTGGGCGTCCCGGGGTGAATTGGCAGTGGTGGGTGTGGGGAGTTTGCATTGCCTGAAGTGCCTCCGTCCGGTAGCTAGACAAAGGAATTCAGTCTAGGGCAGCTAGTCTGGCTCCTTTCACCAGCACTGTGTTCACTCTGATAAATAAAACAGAGCAACCCCTGGGTGTACAAATACCAACGCACGATGCACCATCAGGAGGAAGAGTGGGGCTGGGGATAAAGGCTGCAGGAGATGTAGGGTCAATTCCAGCTCTGCCCTGTATAACCTGGGGCAAATCACGTAACCTCGCCGTGCCTCCGCTCTCCTTCATTTGCAGCACTGGGATGATAATCCTGCGGTGTTTTAGACATTAGAAAATTTAATTCAGGCATCAGTCATCATCCCGCTCCAGCACGCTAGTGGGTGCGCTGGGGTTGTTCTCCCTTGTTTGTGTGGATGCTTGCACCACAGTAACAAATTATACACTCTAATTCCAGCACCTCCTCTGGCTGCTGCAGTCAGGATCGAGGACACCTCTAGGGACCTGCATGAACCGAGGCGGGGTTATTTTCTTTCTTGGCCCGGCCATTCGTCTGGATCTATTAGTATTTCTCCTGGCATACTTCTCCCAAGCCCATCCCAGAGCCTATAACCTAAAGCAGGAACCAAACCACAACCATCATCCAAATCACCGGCTGTAATTTACTCTCTGTGCTTGCCGAGTCGGCGTGGACTAACACATGGAAACGTTTTACTGCTGATAAATTTAGGAGAGAAAACTACAAGGTTCTTGGGAATGGCTCGGGGTGGGGGAGATGGAAAAAGGGGGACCCATTCATCTCACAGGAGAGAGAGGAAGGATGTTGCTTTTCAAAGGCGTGCAGTTCCTGGCATTGCTGCTGTGGTGGGGCTTTGGTGCAAATAGATGGATGGTGACTTGGTGGCAATCAGCGAACGAGAGGCAGAGCCCGTCCGTGCTTACCTGCTTTGCTCTGGTTTTTGCTGGGAAAGGAACAATGGAGGATGAAGCTGAAATTCTTTTCCCCGTTGGATGCCTAGAAACAGCCCAATTCCAGTGTGAACTGTTTGGATAGAACTATACTAGCTGGGTGAACCTGCTGGGAGGAAGAGTGGGCTTGTGGGTAAAGCACTGGGCCGGGACTCCGGAGATGTATACTTAATTCCCTGTTCTGCTGCTCTTGCATATAATCTTGTGCAAGTCACTTAGAATCATAGAATCTCAGGGTTGGAAGGGACCTCAGGAGGTCATCTAGTCCAGCCCCCTGCTCAAAGCAGGACCAACCCCAACTAAATCATCCCAGGCAGGGCTTTGTCAAGCCGGGCCTTAAAAACCTCTAAGGAAGGAGATTCTACAACCTCTCTAGGTAACCCATTCCAGTGCTTAATCTCTCCGTGCCTCAGTTCTCTTCCATCTGTAACATGGGGATAATTCTGTCTTGTCTGTTTTAGATTTGCAAGCTGTTTGGGGTAAGAACCCTTCATAACTATGTGTCTGTAGTGCCTAGAACAATGGGGTCCTGATCCCAGTTGGAGTTTGGGAGAGGGACCATCTTTCTATTTTGTGTTTGCGTTCAGCTTCCAGCACGCTGAGGTCCTGGTCCATGACTCAGGATCCTGGTTGTTACCCTAATTCAAATACATGATAACAAATACTACCAGCTATAAATGATGAAGTCAATTAATTTACACAATAAAATACTGGAATACAATTTTGTATGTTGCATCTTACATAAAAATGTTACTCCAAACCATAGCAGTGTAATCCAAGACACGTCGCAGGGTTCTGGGAGCTTGCAGAACTGAATAACCACAGAGAATGTCGCCTGACCATTAGGGCCAGATTATTTAAAAAGTAGGCTGGGCAAGCAAGTGTGCAAAATGTTTGCCCAGCTTGCTAACACAGTTACTGTGGTGGTGCTTGCACAGTTACTGGGGTTGGATTGTCTGCACAGATGGCTGATGATGGGCATTGCATGTATTCCGTTTGCAGGTACACTCACGGGAGGTGTACAGTTACATCCTCATTTTATGCATGCAGTTTCCCAACTTGACCTTCCCTCCCTCCCCCACAAAAAACAAAACCCAGCCCTTACTATGTATCCGTATCCTCTTAGTGTTTTGTACTTTTAAACTCAGTCGAGGTTCATTTTCATGCTCCCTTGCGTTTTATTATCTGTTTAAAAATGAATTTAGTACTAATGAAACACGTCTCCTTGAGAGTGCCACAGGCTGAAGCCCTCTGTCTGTAGAACAGTACAGTTTCTCCCATGTAGGGTGACCAGATGTCCCGATTTTATAGGGACAGTCCCGATATTCAGGGCTTTGTCTTACATAGGCGCCTATTAGCCCCATCCCGATTTTTCACACTTGCTATCTGGTCACCCTACTGCCACGCTGCCTAGTCAGTGTGTCTCCACCCTGGTGAGAGGCTCATTCATTGTCCAATGCCCATTCAGTCCTTGATGTGTCTGGGCTTGGGGAAGTGGGGTCAGTGCAGTTGGTGTTTTTTGTGAGGTGGACCTGTCTCCTCCAGACATTAGACTGGAGCTACCTTGACCTCTTCACAGAGAGACCTCTCTGAAGCTAACTTTCCTGCTGTCCTTCCGCTGAGATGTCAAGCCAGGTCATCGTATCATCTGGGTGCACATTTTCAAAAGTGCCTAAGTGACTTAGGAACCTAAGTCCACATTGACTTTTAAGGCACTTAGGCTTTTAGGTCCATTACGTGCTTTTGAAAATTTGACCCCGTGTCTTTTGAAGATCCTGTCATGTGTTTTAAATACCAGAAGTTGGAGTGTCAGTCCAGCCTGATCAAATTCTAATTCTGGTCACACATCATGGTTCTCGATAGTTTCATTTTTGCAAGGTGTTCATTTTGTATTCTTCTTGCCCTGAATTGATGTGCCCTATTAAATAGCTGCTCTGGTCCCCTCCAGAGGTGGTTGTATGTCAGCAGCAGGTGAAGTGATTTTTGTGTACAGTATACACAGGCTTGGTAGAATTCAATTGTTTTTATCATTTTGATGGATAATATAGGTGCTTGTGTTAAAGGATTTCTTAAAATTTTTTATTGATTTAAAATGTTCACTATTGCAGGAAGTT
Source organism: Mauremys reevesii (assembly GCF_016161935.1). Classification (NCBI taxonomy): domain Eukaryota; kingdom Metazoa; phylum Chordata; order Testudines; family Geoemydidae; genus Mauremys; species Mauremys reevesii. The sequence goes on along the minus strand of NC_052632.1, from coordinate 81,157,753 downwards.
ATGGGGGGAAACAGACAATAATGAATGTCAGTCAGGGCCGGCTCCAGCTTTTTTGCCACCCCGTGTGGCAAAGGAAAAAAAAAAGATAAAGCCGCGATCGGCAGCACTTCGGCAGCGGCTCTACTGCACCGCTTCATTCTTCGGTGGCAATTTGGCGGCTGGTCCTTCCCTCCGAGAGGGACTGAGGGACCCACCGCTGAATTGCCACCAAAGACCTGGACATGCCACCCCTTTCCATTGGCCACCCCAAGCTCCTGCTTCCTGCGCTGGTGCCTGGAGCCAGCCCTGATGTCAGAAGATGTTGAGATTCAAAAAGTTAAAGCTTGGTAACCACTAAAACACAAATTGTCAATATCACATGTCAAAATATACCAAGTAAATACCTTTAAATCAAACTGTATTAAGTTCTCATAAAAGCATTTTTCTTACTTTGCCTCTCTGTACATTTTGATTACTATCAATGGAAATATTTTTTTGTCTGCTTGTGTGAGGATGGTGAAATTGATGTTTACCGATTTAAATTTAATCCTTCCAAGTCGAAGTATCCGGTTCCTTGGGGGCCTCGTTGCTTTTGCATTAAATACTCAGTACTAATCCCCAGCATTTATGGAGTGAGTCTCCCACTTAAAAGAGTAAGTGATTCTTGAGGGCAGACAAACATTTCTTTCCAGTTCCTTGGTGGTCTCAGGATTAACACAGGAGTCTCTGACTTCTCAGGAGCCACCTCCCTAGTAAAAGCAGAGTAGGTCTCCATCCTGATATTGAAATGATGGCAATTAATGGACCTTGTGAGCAATTTTACATCAGGGGCCAAATTCAACCATGGTGTAATTTCATTGGCACTAAGGAAGATGGACTGAAGATGTTGCTGGCACATGAGGTTTAGGGGAAGGAGGGTAGTGGAATCATCCAGTTAAAATTCTATGATATCGGGCATTAAAGCGCAAAAAACAACAAACAAAAAAACCCAAACCCCAACAACACCCAAATCTTATTTATGTGCCTGGGCTTTTAGTAGCAATGGAGGAACCTCAGGACCTTCAGGCTTGTGGTTCTGAAGACCCTCCGAAGTTCAGCTGCTTTTCTGACACAACCTCCTCCCCCCTCTCTGGCACCACCACTGCCTTGAGTCTGCAGACTTCCGCTTGAAACTTCAGCTAACAGGCTCTCTCGCAAAGGACAGCCAGTGAACACGCCCAGGTGGAATCTGGTGGGCAGAGCCTGCAGCAAACATGACAAATAAGAAAAGACAAAAAATTAACCTGACTATTTGAACCTGAAGAAAAGGTTTTGCTTGGGTATAGTCACGGCTGGAATCAGTTTGTCCTTCACTGTCTTTTAATTAGATCCTGAAGGGTTTTTTTTTAGAGGCTAAGGAGACTTGCACAGAGATTCTGGGAGATCCTGTGCAGAGATCCAATGTTTAGAGATGGCTCAAACCTGGAAAATTCAAACCCCGCTCTGCATTTGGAACAACTGCAAAGTCTGAATGTACTTGGGATCCAGTGTTGTGGTCTGGCCCATTACCAAGACAGGAGTCATGTGGAAAATTCCGTTCCAGGTCCTGATTTCATACTTCCAGGACATGGGGTGGCTGAGAACGGATGTTCTGGTGTGGTCCTGTATCCGGCTGATCTGCCTCTCTAGTATTAGATCATGCCCATCACCTCCTGCGTTTGAGCCAGACTGCCACCCTTTCTCATACTGGTGAGTAGTTACTCACAGGACTAGTTCCATTGACTTCAGGGTGACTTGTGTGAGTGAATGCTCACCAGTGCAAGAGAGGTTTGCAAATCTGGCTTTTTGTTTACATCTTAGATTGTAAACTCTTTGGGGCCAGGGACCGTCCTTTTGTTCTGTGCCTGTTCAGCACCTAGTGCAGTACACATAAATAGTAATACATCAGTTGGGAACACCTTTGGGAGGTGCTCTTCTTTCTGGCCATTTCATAAGACAAAGTGACTGGTCGGTTAATCTCCCACATACATTTCCTCTTTGCAGAAAATGCGGAGTCATCCCAAAATAAAAAGTGGGACCATTAATTAGCTACGCAAGAAAAGGTGGAAGCTGCCCAAATGCTGATGGCCTTTGAAAAGTGTTTCAAACGTAGAAATTAAAGTAATTATATTTTCTTCTAAGCAGACTCTAAAAGCTGATGACCGTAAACAGCACAAATTAAATTAAATATGTTAAATATCATCGCTGCATTGGTGGAAAATGCCATGCAAGATTTACTTCTCTCCTGGGTGGGGACAAAATGAATAGCAACTTTCTACTTCGGACAGCACTCTGTGCTTTAACCTTAGCCGCTCTGCTGGCTTCCGACTTCCAAAGGCTTAAGACATTGCCTGGAATATATGGGTTGACACACAAGAACTTGGGAACAAATACTGGATGCTTTGAATTCCTATTTCTTTGATGTTTTCTTTTTCTCTGAAACCCTCAGACTGGGACTTTGAAATAGCGCCATGTCCAGATTTCCAGGGAAATGAGTTGGTGGGTGTTTTGCTGTTACTGTTTTGGGATAGAGAGTTATTCTTGACTGGAGAACTTTCACCCCAGGTGAGCTGCCCCGACCAGCCCTGGAAGGAGGAGGGGACACCTGGCCCTTTTTATGCCTCTGCTTTGCTTCTCTTGAATGGCTTATCCTGAGATAAGATATTGGGCCTTTCAGGAGGCGGAGCTCTGTTGCTGTCCCTAATGGGAGGAGCTAGTTTGGAGCAGCAGTTGTGCTGGTGAGGCGGGAGGAGCAGCTGTGCGGCAGATGAAACACGCTCTGTGCCTTGTGTCCTGATCACATTCATCATCAACACACATTGTCCCCTGAGGACTGTTGCACCAGTCAGAGTGCCCCAGTTGATGGTGTCGCACCAGGCATTGTGTAGTGAAGCTCCCAGATCTGGCTCAATCCTGCAAATCCACAAATCTCTGGGCTGACCCCGTAGCTAGAGCCAGGTAGGGTCAGTGCGGGCACCCTTTGATGTGTCAATTGGAGAGTTTGAAAGCATGGTGTGCTGGGCTGTTTTTGTCCATCCTGACAGCGTGGCCGAAGAGCATGCAACGCCGCTTTTGAATATAATAAGCGATTGAAGGAAACCAGATTTCTATGAGATTGTGACATTTTGCACAAAGTCAAACCACATTACGCTCAGGATTTGATGCTGACAGCATATGTGGAATGCCTCTTGTAGTAAGTGCAGGCCCTGATAAAGGCCCAGTATGAGGCCTGAGGCCTGAACTAAAGTAATAGACAGGGCTGATGCTGCATTCACCTAGCATAAACACAGCACTAGAACACACTATACTGAAACATTTCATAGATAATAAAAGGACAGTGATGGATAGAGTTGTTTGTTTGTACCTGTGTATAAGAATGCATCCAACTGCAATTGTGTCGATGTGGCTTTGCATCTTACTGGACTCTGTGGTCAAAACATGCTGTGTCAGCTTCTGCAGAGCTGGGGCAGCACACAGAGTGATATCAACAAGGAGACAGCAGAGCACCACACCGGTACCGCTCTGACAACACCTCTAGCCACCCGAACTCTGCTTCTGAACCATATAGCAAGGCAGGTCGTACAGAGGTTCAGGAGATCCTGAACGTTGTCTCTGTGCAAAGACATTTTTGTGTCCGTAAGTGAGACATGGCCTTTCTACAGGAGTGGGCGAGACCTATTCATTGTCCAACGTCTGGTTTGCTGTGACCATCTGAACTCTGCTTTCAGCCTAGGTAGGTGAACTTGTCAGTGTTCTTCACGGTACTTGACTCTACCTGCACCCAGGATTCTGGTAGCCCAGCTCCAAGGTTCTGGACCTTGGTCTTCTGCCCGGAGACATTCAATCCCAGAGCATAGGCAGTGTCTTGGAGACCTTGGAGGACAGGTCTGAAATTCTCTTACTTCTTCACAAGCGAGGCAGTGTTGTTGGCACAGTCTTGGTCGGTAAACACTTGTTGACCAACCTTGATTCTGACATGTGGAGCGGCAAGTCCTGATATCCAGTCAATGGCTCAAGAGAATAGCACTAGGGAGGAAATACAGCCCTGCCGCACACCTGAGGCTGTGTAGAAATGCAGCAAAAGCTGTGAATCGACAAGCACACTTGCACTGGTACTGATGTGAAGGTTGCGCATCAATTTAGCAAAGATTGTGGGACTCCAGCTCCTTTAAGTGTGAGCCAGAGGGCTGGCCTGTTGACTGGCTCAGAAGCTGCTTTTATGTTGGTATTTGCCACATGAAACAGGTGGTTAAATTCTCAATGTGGCTCAGCCAAAAGCTGGGGAGTGAGAACGTCCATTGTTGACCGCCCAACAGTGAAACCTGATTGCTGTAGATGTCAGTGTCTGTTAAACAGTGGCTGCATCTTACCAAGCAGAACATGAGAAAAGACATCTCTGGGGGCTGATTACAATGAACCATAGGACTGGAAGGGACCTCGACAGGTCATCTAGTCCAGTCCCCTGCACTCATGGCAGGGCTAAGTATTATCTAGACCATCCCTGACAGGTGTTTGTCCAACCTGCTCTTAAAAATCTCCAGTGATGGAGCTTCCACAACCTCCCTAGGCAATTTATTCCAGTGCTTAACCACCCTGACAGGAAGTTTTTCCTAATGTCCAAACTAAACCTCCCTTGCTGCTATTTAAGCTTCTTGTCCTATCCTCAGAGGTTAAGAACAAATTTTCTTCCTCCTCCTTGTAACAACCTTTTCTCTACTTGAAAACTGTTATATCCCCCCTCAGTCTTCTCTTTTCCAGACTAAACAAACCCAATTTTTTCAATCTGCCCTCACAGGTCGTGTTTTCTAGACCTTTAATCATTTCTGTTGCCCTTCTCTGGACTTTCTCCAATTTGTCCACATCTTTCCTGAAATGTGGCACCAAGAACTGGACACAATACTCCAGTTGAGGCCTATTCAAGGCAGAGTAGAGCGGAAGAATTACTTCTCTTGTCTTTCTTACAACACTCCTGCTAATACATCCCAGAATGATGTTTGCTTTTTTTGCAACTGTCTTACATATTTAGCTTGTGGTCCACTTTGTCCCCAAGGTCGCTTTCCTCAGTACTTCTTCCTAGGCAGTCATTTCCCATTTTTTATGTGAGTAACTGATCCTTCCTAAGTGGAGCACTTTGCTTTTGTCCTTAATGAATTTCATCCTATTTACTTCAGACCATTTTTCCAGTTTGTCCAGATCATTTTGAATTTTAATCCTATCATCCAAAGCACTTGCAACCCCTCCCAGCTTGGTATCATCTGCCAACTTTATAAGTGTACTCTCTGTACCATTATCGAAATCACTGCTGAAGATATTGAACAGAACTGGACCCAGAACCAATCCCTGCAGGACCCCACTCATTATGCCCTTCCAGCCTGACTGTGAACCACTGAAAACTACTCTCTGGGAATGGTTTTCCAACCAGTTTTGCACCCACCTTATAGTAGCTCCATCTAGGTTGCATTTCCCTAGTTTATTTATGAGAAGGTCATGCGAGACAGTATCAAAAGCTTTACTAAAGTCAAGATATACCATGTCTACCACTTCCCTCCATCCACAAGGCTTGTTACCCCGTCAAGATTGACCTGTAGTTGCCACACACAGTTTGAGATCCTTTGCCCTTGTTCAGGGACACTATGATACCATCTTTCTGTTCTGCTTGTACTCTGCCTGATGCCCATGCTCTTAAGAACAGCGGATGCAGGCTGATGCCTTGGAATAGTGAGCACCTTTTGAGCAGCTCAGGTGGAATACCATCAAGTCCAGCAGCATGTCCATTCCATAACTTTTGGGTGGTCTTATACTTCCTTTGATCTCAATGGAGATGGTATTATATGTGGAGACCAAGTGAAGAGAGATTCAGGCAGGGTTTCGGGTAGAGCTCCTCATCCCACCCCTCTCAATTAGGAGATGGCCACAGTGGAAACCCAGTAGCATAAATGTGGTGTAGGCAATTGTAATTGGGATAAGCTAGTTTCCCATGATGTGTCTGTACATCATATCATGTTGCCTCTCTATAAATCCATGGAGATGGAGCGGCTGTGCCAGCCAGCGAGGGAACTGGAGTCCGGATGTTCTTGTTAAGGGCTCCTTGCCGGTGGGACTAGCTTCACCAAAGCTAAGGAGCATTGCCCACCAGGCCTTACTGCGCGGCCGAATTGTCCTTCCAAGCCTGCAAGGGATGACGTGAGAGAGCTGGTTGTGGAGAGAGCTCGGGAAGGTTCAGTTTGTTGGATGTTGGTCCTTGCTGTTTTATATCGTGCTCAGAACGTTGGCTAGAACTGGCCAGCTCCTGTTCCCCCATTCCCTTTTCCTAGCCCTCATTCCAGATGCCAGGCAGATAGACTGATGACCGTTTGTTTGAATCCCCACTAACGACATGTGGCTGGAACGTGCTTTGATGCCGACGGCCGTTTGATGATTTCCTTCTGAAGAAGGTGGTTTGGGGGAAGCATAGCCACTGAGTTTCCTCAAAGGCTAATATTACATGGAGAGGCTCGGCCCAGAGTTCACAGGGGGGAGAACTGTAGCATCGGGGCTTTGGGGTCCTTTCAAATCCTTGCTGTGTCTGGCCAGGCTGTAATTACTTGTTGGTGCTTAAGATCTGGGCAGAAGGAAGGACAAACCACACTAAGTCCTCTGGAAAGCAGGTGCTTCTCTGTCCTTTCTCTCCCTCCTCCGCTTTTTCTTTTCTAGCAGGAGGGTCAGTGGCTTGCGGCATGTCCATCGACTGTTTTCTATTGTAACCAGCTGCCAAAGGAAATAAGCCAAAGGAGAGCACATGGAAAGTTTCCTAGAATTATTTCTGACATGCCAGGGGGCTGCTCACCAAGCCCCAGAAGAAGCTGGGTGGTCCTGGCTGAGATGGTCAGTTTCCCATCCTGACTTAGCAAGTTCAGGGCAGCTGCAGAGAGAAGCTTTGAGACGTGATTTAATAATCACAGTACCGTGTGTTTCCATAGTACACTCACCCTGAAGAGCTTCAAAGCCGTGAGGGACTGATCTAAAGCCCATTGAAGTAAATAAAAACTATTCAAAAGGTGCTGGATCATCCCCTTAAACCAAAGAAACTACTCATCTGCTACTGAAATGCAGTCACTCTCTGGGGTGCAGTGTGGCAGCTGTTTAAAGGGCCATTGCCTGGTGGATTTCGGTTCTGGAAAAAGGGAGTTCAGTTCAATAGAAAGGTTTTTGTGGGTTTATGTTTAAAATTTCAGTGAATTATATTTTAATTGGAACTGGAACAATCCCCATTCTGCTGCATTTGCAGGTCAAACATTGCTGGTGTCTGAGAGCTTGAAAGTGAAACTGACCAGAAGCAAAACTTGATGTCATCCTCCCAGCTGAGTGAAATGCCAAAAGTGCCTAGTGTATTTAGGAGCATATGTCCTGCTGACTTGTGCTCCTAAATCTTTTAGGCACTTTGGAAAATCTTCCCCTAAACATTTAATAAGCTGAGGCCACGTCTACACTATTGATTTGTTTTTTTGCACCAGTGCAGCTGATGTAAATGCCTAGTGTGGATGTGCTGTGCTCTGCAAGTCATGGTTTAAACTGATGCAGGGAGTCCACCGTAGGAGCGTGTATTGGGGTGTCATGCTGACAAAAAAACCACCACCACTATCATAGGGAAGCTTAGTGTTTTTAATAAGCCCTGTATGAAACAATTTCCTGCCCCCTGACTTGTTAAATATGTTTATAAAAGTGACAGTGTCTAACAGCTCAGGGCAACACAGCACAAATTTAGGACAGGAAGTGAAGACTCCCGCATAAGAGTGGGTGAGTGGCAGGGTGCACGGATGCATGGGAGTGGGGATGAGGGGCAGGGGGGAGAGAGACAGATTATTTTCCTCCATTGACCACTTCCAAGCAACCAAGAGACATTAATTAACTGGAAAACTACCCTCTGCAGAAATGTGGAATCCATAAAAACCGACCTGGAGAGCCATGGCCTTTGAAAAAGGATTGTCTAATAGAAGCTTTGGGAGTTGTTAGCAGCAAATGACTCTGACTTAGCTGGAGCCACTGTGGCCAGAATGGTGCCAGATATGGAAACATGCCCCAGATCTGACAAAAGCTACCGAGCGTCTCTGCTCTGTTTCTCTGTGCGGGAATCAGAGGAATGGCTTTGTGAATGCGTGGATGTGTCAAGCCTGCTCCCTTCTGCATTGTATGGGCTTCATGTGGGGGCCAGCTGGGTCTGATTTTAGGGCTTCAGGGACAGTGGGCGAGATGACCTCTGACATCCCTGAAAGAGACACATGCGTGTTCGGAGGCGTCCAAAAAATCATGATAGTGCAGGAAGTTGTATTAAGTTCATGAGCTCGATCTGGACAGATTTCTGACCATTTAGCATTCTCTGTCTGCAGGGAAGTTTTTATCAGCTAATACTGAAGTGCAATGGTCTTCTATAGTACAATGGTATGGGAATAGCTGGACAGGTTGTCTAGAAAAATAACCATGTGGCAACCACACATCAGCAATAATCTGCCTTGGAAATACATGAGGGTGCTCGCTGGCGTTTTCTCATCTCCCTTTACAGCAGCTCCCGTGCGAGCCCGTTGTTGCAGGCCTGGTGCTGGGTGGTACTGTTGCTGCTGCCTGGTAAGCTGGGGAAAGCATAAGACTCTGAAACCAGCCGTTTTTTGTCCATGTGACTGCGTCACCACTGTGGCCCCAGGTGGAATGTTATTGTGCCTTCTGCCTGCAAATGAGATTTTTTTTGTTGTTTTTTATGGTAAAGAGACTGAAATTTGTTCCTTATCTTCCCCCAGGCAAAACTGCAAATTTGACGCAGATGGGAATTTTTCCATTTTTGTGGGAAATGTGATGCCATTTCCATCTCACAGAAAGCCTTGCCATGGGGAGGTGCCTGCAAAAAACCCAGCTTTCGTGGCCAAGGGGCAGAGGAGACAAAGGGAGATTCTCTTCCCTAACTCCCAGAAGCCCCGGTGTGCCTTAGAACATCGATTCAGCCACATGTGCCTGGTGTCAGACCTTGAGATGCCTGGTCCCAGGCAAGCTGTTGTTTCTGAGTGGTTAGGAGGAGGCGCGGAAAGGAATCTAGACCAGGGGTTACACAGGGTGGCAATGAAAAGAGACTTTTTAAATTCAAAACTTCCCCGGCAGTCTTGGAAAATGAAGCCCAAGGGCATTGTGCTAGGGCCTGAGAAGCTGAAAGTGATGAAAAACCAGGCGCCTGAGTCTCATCTCACAGAGGGTAGATCTAGATGGCTGACTCCACATGTGTCCAGAGCGTGACAGTGCCCGACACTCCCCTTGTCCACACACAAGCACGCATCTCAGGACAAGTAGGTGCCAAGCTAGGGGTGGGTATGTCCTCGGGTGAGCTGTGTCCAGCTCCCTTACCCAGGCCTCTTTGCAGTGCGGCTGTGGTGGTAGAGTGCTGCTGTGACTCTGGGGGTCAGGAGAGCTGCACCAGGATAAGTGAGGTAGAATCAAGCCCGGAAAGTGAAGCTGACCAGTGTGCTTTCACTAAAGGAAACACAGCATAAACAATGCCAAGTGAACCAAGTTTTCGGTGGTATTAATCCCAGGCAAGGGGATTAACACCACCAAAAAGTGTTTTGCTTTAAAGCACTGTTCTTATCTCATTAACAGGCAAGTCCAGCCTCAATTACCAGGGGCATTCTTATCACGTGGGTCATTTTTAAGAATTTGCAAAATAGGATATGGGCCCGATTTGGTCCTTCCAGTGCATTGGATGCTTCAGTGGTTTAATTCATCCCCAGCTGCTAAGTGGAGGCCTCGATGGGCCGGAGTGTTATGTGGGGCTCTGTTGTGTCCTGGGACACTGAGAATTTTGAATTCCTCGGGGGTTACATCTTCTACAGACTCAAGTCCACACAACCCCTCCCATTCTGCACAACCCTGGGGAGTGTGGTTAAGCCCCCTTCAGCAACGAGGAAATGGAAGTTAAGGGAATTACTTATGGTCACACAGCCAGGACATGACTGTGCCGGGACTAGAACCAGGAACGCTGGCTCCTCCTGCTAGGCAAAATTTCTCCTTTTAAAGCAGTGTTATTGCCTCCCCTGACAGCCCTGGCCTGGAGAAGAGCAGCCACGGAGAGGGGCTCTGCACACAGTTCTGTGGGGTCCCCTCGCCCCCAGCCATCCCCTAGCAAAGCGAGCAGAACGAGCTTCCAGTGACCTCCCTGAGTCATTGCTGGCTGTCGGAACGAGGGTTTTCAGCCTTCTTTGTCCAGCATCTCACTTCGTCTGGAGAGCCCCATTGCCCAGGAGGCTGGTGCCTCAGGAGGGTGCAGGCTTGGTCACGTCTGCTTCGTTTTCTTGCTAACTCCCTTTCCAAGTCTCTTCAGACACACCCAGTGCCAGGAGGACGTGGGTTGCCTATGGGAAGCAGAGCCAAATCCCCGTGTCCTCCTGTGTGGCCACAGTGCAGGACAGGCTCTCTGGGAGCTCAGCTCGGTACCTGGAGCTGCTGTCTCGTCAACCTGTTATCCTGGACGGGCTGATACAGCGTGTGCGACCAAGAGGACCCGGAGCCGGGGGAGACACTACAACAGGCAGCACGTTCCACCCAGGGCCAAGTGGGCAGTGTCCCAGGAATCAGTAACTTGAGTCCTGTCAAAAGGAATCTCAGGGAAAAGGGAAGACAGGGTCACTTCACTCCCGCCTCCAGCATGGAGCTGGCGACAGGATCCGGGGAGGTTTGCAAACACGGATGAGCTTGTCTCCCTGTTCTAAATGCACTAGTGGATTTATCCTCCGAGACCCCTAGGTTTTGCACAGCTGAGACCAGAGCCATGGTTTTCCTCTCTCTCCCGGCCCCCTCCTTGAGCAATGGAACATCCTAATTGCTGCTGCCTCCAACCACACCTGCAGGGGCAAGATGGCCTTCTGCTCTTCATGCTGTTCACATGCAAGACATCTGCTCCTTACTCAGAACCATGCCGGGGCTCGGTGTCAGGTCCCCCGGCCCCCCCAAGCCAAGCGCTAATGATGCAGATGACACCACTCACCTGCTGGCTATTAAATCTGGCACGAGGGTTGTCAGGTCGGCTACCATCAGAGTTCCGCTGAGCTCAGATTATACGGCCAAATCAGCACTCGCCAATGTGTGGCCAAGTCCTGCAGCCTTTACTCAGTTTTCGTACTGCTTTCCAAAGGCAAACACCCCCTGACTTCAGGGCTACGGAACCTGTGCATTTGGGTCTGTTTTGCTGGGTGCTTCCTCATAGGTCTGTGGTCTGTGAAAAGCCCTAAAGCCCCCTAAGCAAAAAAAAAAATAATATCACATCTTTCTTATTTAAATTTTAGAGCCTGCCTTCTCTTCTCTGATCTCTGTGTGTGTGTGTCACAGACTCATGGATGTGTTAATGCTGAAAACTTACTTAACATTCAAATGCAGCCGCTTGATTTTCTAGGGGGCAGGAGGTAGACCTGTTCTAATGAGGGATTCAGTTAGGCTGAGAAATGCCAAGTGACCTGTGATCCGTGGCACGGATTTGTATTGGAATCCTCCTCTTCTTCCTTATTCACCCCCAAGGCTTAATACTTTTCCCTGGGTCATATTGGTGACAGTCCGCATATGGCCTGCTGCCCAGATACCCTTTAGCAGATGGACGTGTGACTATCACAAGGGGGTTTTCTTTCCTGTTGAATCCCAGTCAGTTATTTCCTGTCCTACCCAGCCTGCGGTTATGTCATTTACAGTCGATGGAAATTATGCAAAGCAGAGTATTTCTGAGCTCTCTCTCCCCCTTCAGGCCCAGCCTGCCTGCCCACCCTCAGCCATTCACACAATGAATAGGAAGAATGACAAGTAGAACCAAATTAAAGATCTGGAAACGCATCTGTCATCGTCCTCAAACGAAGCCGCTTGAAACGGACGACGGCTCACCTCACGGGATGGCGAGTGGGGCTGGCGCGAGGGTTAAAGGAGGAAACGAGATTTGATTCTAACGTACCATCTGCAGCTTGGACTCATTTGCAGAATGTGATGTCAACATCTAATTTAAATAGCTGGCTAAAGCGGGACGAGAGGGAGCTGCTGGCGGCAAAGCAAGGAGCCCACTTAGCACTCCCGTCTTCATTACAAACAGAAGAAGAATTTGTGGCGTGGATGCAGAAATGTTCTCGGAAAGGTTAATTCCCCTGAAGGGCTCGGGGCTCTCTTTGTGGCTGCGGAAAGCAGTTTAAAAGGATTGTTGACTCTCCCTGAATCGGCGTCTCTCCCACGGCTGTTCTCCTTCTCTGTCTGTACAAGACACAGGTCTGGAGAAGAATTAGTCATCCCTTCAGCTTCCAGGGCCTGAGCCGAAGCCTGCTGAAGTCAATGGGGGTCTGTCTTCATTGCAGCTGGGAGCGCACCTCGGAGCCTGGGTAGACAGACTAGTGCTAGTGCCACTCGAGATAATTGCTGCATGGGCGGTGGCTCGGGCTAGTCACCTGAGCTTGCACCAGGGGGTCCATCGGGCTTGGAGGACGGCGAGCTGACGCCTTTGCCTGTGCCACGACGTCCACACTTCTGGTTTTAATGCGCTAGGTCAAGAGGAGCCGGCGCGAGTCTGTCTATACTCCTCCAGCTGTAGTGTAGACGTAGCCTGGGACACTTTCCATTGGCTCCCCTAGGCTTTGGATCCAGCCCCACATCGGCTATGGAGCCTGAGCGTTCACATCTCCAGAAGGGAGGTGAGGATCCAGTCATGGGTGCTGCTGCTACTTCCCTTCCACATGAGTTTATCGTGGATTATTTCTACTGTGTTTGTGGTCAGAGGTCCCAGTCAGGACCATGGCCCCATTGCGCTAGGTGCTGTACAAAGCCATAGGAAGACACAGTCCCTGCTCCAGAGAGCATACAGTTGACATGGGAAATTTTCCTGATGGAACCCAAAGACTTTATTACAGACCCCAAACGTGGCTCAGGCTCACAAGCTGGGACTGATTTGTGGGTTTTAGGTGGAAACCAGGCGGTTTTGGAGGAGTTTGAACCTGAAATTCAAATCCCGGGGTGTTACCATAGGTGAAGCCAAGCCGGAAAAGAGTTTGCACAAATGCCCTTGAAATGCAACTGCCAGACTTCACAACAGCTCCACTTAATACCTGTGAGCCTTCACCCATGAGTGTGGAAATCACCGACTAGTGATGCAAGAACCAATTATGCTAATTGTTAACGCCAGCCTCTTGCCTTGTTAAAGGTTACGGTTGCCTCCCGGGCCATGGTTGACTGTGACCTGCTAGCCCTCTTTTAAATACTGCCTGCTCTGTCTACACTAAGTGCAGGGTCCTGTTTCAAATCATGTTAGTCAAAACATTTGCTAGCATGTTCAAAATGCAACCTAGTGTAGACATAGCCTTTATTATTCTGTGTATCGTGGTATCAAACCCCCTTGTGTTAGGGGCTGTACAAACCCAGTTAAAAAAGATGGACCCTGCCCTAGAGAACATCCAATCTAAGTGAATGTAGCTTCTCAAGATCTTTGTGTGATGTTCTGTACATGAACTTGACTTTTGCTGGCACTGAAAGTTGATTTTTTTTAAAGCAATGGCTTAGTGCAGGGGTCGGCAGCCTTTCAGAAGTGGGGTGCCGAATCGTCATTTATTCACTCTAACTTAAGGTTTCGCGTGCCAGTAATACATTTTAATGTTTTTAGAAGGTCTCTTTCTATAAGTCTATAATATAGAACTAAACTATTGTTGTATGTAAAGTAAATAAGGTTTTTTAAATGCTTAAGAAGCTTCATTTAAAATTAAATTAAAATGCAGAGCCGCCAGGACCCGGGCAGTGTGAGTGCCACTGAAAATCAGCTCGCATGCCGTCTTCGGCACCCGTGCCATAGGTTGCCTACCCCGGCTTAGTGCTTTTTAAACTGGTTCCATCATAATTTGCTCCTCTATATCATCTTTCACTGGAAAATCTAAACATGCTTTACAAACACTGGGTCATGTGATTAATTAATTAATAAATGATGGTGATTACGCCGTGTAAGTCAGTGTAATTCCACTGCAGTCAAAGGGGCTGTATCAGTTTACACCAGGAAAGGATCTGGCTCACTTAAGCCTCACAGTAGCCCTTGGGGTGGGTAAATGTCATTAGCTCCACTTTTAAAGGTGGGGAAACTGACACGTCTATGTTAAGTGACTGGCCTAAGATCACACTGCGTGTCAGTGAGTGAGCTGTGAATTCAAACCAGCTCTAAGCACTAGGCCCCACTTCTTCTCTGTAAATAAATTGTACTGAGTGTGAAAATCAGCAATGTGCCATGATTCTTTCATTGGGTATTAGATGACTAGAGGCTTTGGTCTGTTTGTACCAGACTGCATTCATACTGCTCCGATCACTGCACTCTAAGGGAGGGACCTGGGGCTTCTGAATCAGACGCAGGAGTCTGCCTGGGCTTGTAGCATGTGTTACCCTCTTTTAAAATTTAATAGCGTAAAACTCCCTCTGCAGAACAGTTCCTATGTTTTCAGGGAATCTAGGCAAAAACGTAGGTCTGGATTCAAAGTCCAGGGGCAGCCGAATGTGGAACTGTTGGATAGACATTAACATACTCTGAGACCTCCAATACTCTTTCACAGAGAACATCTGTTATCTTGTAACTTAGCTGGGAATCAAAGCTTTTGTGCTGCACAGTTGTTTAAAGAATTTTAAATGGGGACAGATCAGCTGGTTAAAGCCCTCAACTCACCTGGGAGCCATTCTTCAACCAGCTGGGAGCAGTTCCCTAATTCACGGCACTCGCCCTCACGTGACCTGCTCAGTGACAGTGAGAAACTGGTGTGGTACTAATCAGTAGCACTCTGTGAGCGAGACAGGACCCTCCTCTTCCCCTGGCGTCGGGCGTGGACAGGTTGTATCTCTATGGAAACGCAGCATCAGTCTGCTCCATATCAGATGGCAGGTGGCTAAGGACCAAGGCTGGATTCTGATCTCAGTTGCACCAATGTAAGTACAGAGTAAATCGACTGATCTCATTCTGCTCACGGCAGGAACACCACCTATTGTAGCGGAGGCAAGTGTCTGGATCAGTTTCCTTAGCTAAGCACACTCGCCCACCCAGTTTCTCTTTGCTTTTTATGGTCAGTTTCACTTTCTGATTCTCCAGCCCTGGCATGAGGATGCAGTTGACCCGCTAGAACTGAAGATCCAAGTAACTAGCTGAACTGTTTTGGGAATATAACTGTACCCTGAACAGACTCTCCTAGCAGAGGGGGAGAGCTCCATGAACCCAGGGCTGTGTTCTGGCTGCCTGTCGCAAGGTGTGTGTGTGTGAGAGAGGGTGACAGGGGAATACAAGAACACTCTCCGTGCCCCACACCCACCATTGCAGGAGCTAGCCCAAAGCCCTGTGGAGAGTATAGTCCTACTGTCCTAGTACCTACATGGGCACTAGCTGCGCATACCAGGCATGGATGGGTGCTGCCTGTCCCCATTCGTTTCAGCCCATGAAGCAGCCGGGTGGGAAGCACGTGGCATCCTTTAGGCTTGTGCTTATTCCAGGAGAGCTCTGAGTCAGCCAGGATCCCACCTGGAGGGCTGCAGCTGCAACACGTCTCCTCTGCGCTGGGCAGAACCCTGCCCTCAGAGTAGGGGAAATTCACCCCAGGCCGGGGGTTTCTGTAGCACTTAGCCCTATGTTTGGGGTTCTGTGAGACTCTTGTGCAGCGCTGAATTTCGTGGCGCTGTTCTGCAAGCGACTGAGCATCTCTTTAGATTCCTGCCCCGTCAGGTGTTTTACTCCGATGCATTGTTCCCTCCTGGTTGGAGGCCATTTCCTATAAGGCAGTAACACGGGCCTGACTGGCTGCTGGTTACGCTCGTAGAGTGACTCTCCTGAAGTTACTCCAGCTCCGGGCCAGTGTAAGGCAGTGGTGAATGAAGCCCTATTTGACTTGGTGGTGAATTTCCTGCAGTCTAACCTCCAAACCTAATAGAAAAGCCGCTGTGAACTCCATTGCTCCTCCCCAGCTCAGAGCTGGAGCAATCCCATCCCCCATCCTTGCTGCAAAGGTTTACGACGTGCTATTGATCCCATTTGGCTAGTCCCACCTTCTAGAGCCACAACCGATTATGCGATATGAAGGGGATGTGTAATTATCATCCTCTCAGCAATTTCCCATGAATCACAAACCGGCCTGTTGAAATCTCTGCAGCCAGGTAGGGCAGGCCGCCCTATTCGGAGTTTACAGCCAAATGCGAACGCTGGCCTGGCTCAGGCTTTCAGCTCGTGCTGCTGACAAAAGGCAGATGGCGGCTCCTGATCTGGTTTGAATTACAGTGGCTGTGAGTCAAAGGCATGGGTTTCCTCTGCTGCTGTGGGTTTCCTCGCCACGCCGATCGAACGTGGAACAGAAGTACGAAGCGACTGAACACGCTGTGTTCGCAGAACCTGCTGGAGCGGGGCCGACACTGAAAGTGTCTTCAGCCGTGTGGGGAGCAAGTCACCCCTATGGGGTGTGAGCCCAGGACAGGGCCTTGTGCCTTCTTACCCAGAGGCTCCCTGGTTCAGCCCCTGGCATGGATTAGAGCAGCTCTAAGGGCTGCTCTAACTTGCACCCTCCCTGCAGTGGCAACGCTGGGCTGTTGCGGGCATTGGAACACACCCCAGGCCACCCTGCTTCTCCTGGACCAGGGGCTCCTGTACAGGGCTACTCCCTGGAAAGGCTTCATGGATTCCCCTGCGGCCAGTTCTGAGGCTTTTCCTTCCAAGCTCAGTCAGGGTTAAGAGCTGAGTTCTGCATCACTTTCTTGTCCCTAGCAAACCTCATCAGCTCCTGCTGTTGTCTAGACACTCTCACTAGAAACACCTGTTCTGCACACTTCCCTGTCCAAGTACTACTGAATTAATTGCCCAGCTTCTTAACTCCAGCATCCCCTTTCTGCCAAATGCCCAGAAGCCACCATGGGCTCAGAGCTTTTCTTTTGGCAGGCCGTGGGGATGCCAGGCACGTGGGGGATCCCAGCATGGTTGCAAGGTCAGGTGCTAGGGCAGGAATCTAACCTCTGTGCTATATTGTAGCATCATTTTACATCAAGCCACATTGGCTGGAAACAGCACCTGGCTTTAATTCCCATGGGAGACTAGCCCAGCCCCTGGCGTGCGTAGTAGCTGCTGTGGGAGGACCGTGTCCCCAAAGCCAGCACAATCGGTGTTGTAGAGACTGTTCCACCACCCCAAATTCCTGCTGTCCCCCTGCCCCCCTTCATCCAACTGGTCCCTAGCCCTTGTGTGAACCTCTGAGAGTTTAGCATGATGCCAGGGGACGATCCAGAGTTGGGTGAGTGCAAAGGCCGCCTTTGCTGTCCCTCGCCTGAGCGGCTCTCCTCAGCCCTAGCAGAGGGGCTGGGTCTCTGGCCCCACACCGCTCTCCCTCCCACTCCTGTTGGAGTCAACTGACTCTGGTGCTGAATGTGTCTGAGCGAGCAGCGAGGTGAAGTGCGTTCCCCTACAGAGCACTGGGGGCGGGGGGGCGATTGGGCTCCAGTTGAAGCCTCTGGGAATTCTGCCTTGGAAAGGGCTTTCAGGGTCGTGCCTAGGGTGACCAGATGTCCCGATTTTATAGGGACAGTCCTGATGTTTGGGTCTTTTTCTTATATAGGCTCCTATTACCCCCTCACCCGTCCCGATTTTTCACATTTGCTGTCTGGTCACCCTAGTTGTGCCTGTTAAAAGGAGCTCAGGATAACCACAAACACACCTTTCAGTTTGTCCCCCCAGGCCTGCTAGAAGATGAATTCCTCCACCCAGCACTGCCCCTGCCAATTCTGGAGCCCCGGGCGTATTCAGCCCAGCACCATGAAAAGACTAGACAGAATTATCAAGGGCCAAGACATTCTTTCCTTTAGTCCTTATTACTTCTCTCCTTGTATTACCACTGATTCCAGAGACGCGCCCACCGAAGAGTGGTTTTAATTAATGACCCAGCAGCAGCCGTGCTGTGCTGAACGGTGCTCCTGGATAGATACAAGAGAAACTGCGGCCGGTGCCAGCTCAAGACAGAGATGATTAGGGCAGAGCTTGGCTCTTCTGGTTTCGTGATGTCTGCTCTCTGCTGGAGCCAGACAGTAGCTGGGACCAGCTAATACATTTTCCATCGCTCAGCACATGAGGTTTATCGTAGGTTGACGCTGTTAGTTGTTCTGAGCTTTACGGCCCAAGGCAGGCACAGGGGTAGAGAAAGGAAAGTTGTACTTAGCGCTTCGGCGGTGAGCACTGAGCTACAGCAGCTCGATGAGAGGAGACGAGGGTGGTGAATAATTACATAGTTACATCGAAGCCCCATTACATTAGTTTTGGCCCTACATCAAATAATGATGGCGGTTGGAAACAGGATGGGAATATCCTCGTCTGATGGGCTCTTGAAACCTTTTCAAATAGCGGAATATATTTTCCACCCCTTTGCCATACTGCGCTTTGGTTTCAGTTCACAGATCTGACCATACCGAGACACCGCAGGGTCAGGGTCCAAACATACGTGAGAAATATTAATAGACTTGTTTTTCTCTCTTATTAAAATACTCTGATCCAACTATGCAGAGACCTGTCTTATGGCCAGCTCCGCAGTGCTTGTGACTCACTGTAGCGCCAGTTGCTGCAGTGGTGTGAGGCTGAGGCATAGTGGCTGATGATTTGGCCTATGAAGTATTTGCAGTGCACTGTTCATGCAGTGCAGCGAAACTCACAAATCTCTCTGCATTATCAATAAATCGGAGAGTTTCGCAGTCTGCTCGTGAGCACAGAAAGTGGTAGAAGCTCTGACTAATTGGGTTGCAAATGAATCCACTCAGCTCCAGTAATTACCCGGCTTGGAATGTGGCCACGATCCAGGGCCTAACTCCCCTAGGCTTGCAAAAAGTGCCTGGGGAAAGGTAATGACCGCAAGTAATCAGGAGCCGTGTTTCACGTTTCATCAGTACACGTTCACACTGATCCTCTGCCATGGACATGCGTTTAGCTATTCTTATAAAGAGTTATTACTGCTGGGAGGAGTTCTTTCATAGCATTCCCTTATAATCGCCTAGACTCGCGTTGTGATACTGCACTATTTCATCAGCTGATGGTAAAGCTCATGACTCCTGTGCAGCAGCCAACCTTTGAACTTGTGTTCGCCCCAAAGTTTGTAACAAGAAATGCCGCAGTTTGACGCACACACTAAACTCTCCCTCTTTATGGGAGACCTGATCCAGCTCAGGGAAATTCATAGCATGGGAAACATCTGAGGCTATAAAAAAGAAAACCCTCTAATGTTAACTAAAACTGGGGTGGGGGAGGCGTAGCCTCAGATGAAATACTGCGCTGGGAAAAGCAGCTAGTAAATAACCACTTAAAAGAAGGAAGGAAAATAGGGCTGGAACCTAAGCCAGAGTCTTGCAAACCAGTTAATAACAACAGTAATAAAACAACAACTGGAATTTTCTGCAGGAGGCTTGTTTGGGCAGCTAACGAGTCTTGTTCCCGTGAACTCTGCAAGCTCCATCATGCACTGGGTGGTGATAATATTTAGCACAGTATGTAGCACACATTCAGCCATGGAGCTTGAAGCATTCCCATTTAAAATATTGGGGTAAACTGAGGCACAGAGTGGGGAAGTGACTGGCCCAAGCAGGTCAGCGGCAGAGCTAGGAGTAGAATCCAGGTCTCCTGGTTCCAGGTCTGTTGCCTATACACTAGAACAGGGGTCGGCAACCTCTGGCACGCGGCTCGCCAGGGTAAGCACCCTGGCAGGCCGGGCCAGTTTGTTTACCTGGGCGATCGCGGCTCCCACTGGCTGTGGTTCGCCGTCCCAGGCCAATGGGGGCAGCGGGAAGCGGCGTGGGCCGAGGGATGTGCTGGCCACGGCTTCCCGCCACCCCCATTGGCCTGGGACGGCGAACCGCGGCCAGTGAGAGCCACGATCAGCCGAACCTGCGGACGCGGCAGGTAAACAAACCGGCCCGGCCAGCCAGGGTGCTTACCCTGGCGAGCTGTGTGCCAGAGGTTGCCGACCCCTTCACTAGAACACACTGCTTTTCCCATAAACCGTATGCAGCTGGATACCTTCCCAAAGGTACAAAGAAGGTCCCTTGTCCTCAGCCTACCTCCACTGACTCCCCATCTGTTCGATATTGACCTTTTACGTCTGAAACCCCAGAAGCGGAACCTTCTTTGCTGCTGTGCAGCCCGGTAGATCCGCACGGTTAGCAGATCTCCTAGCCGTGGGACAGCCAGTCACCTGACCAGGCCCACCGTGTCCCTCTCCAGACTGCCTCACTCACCACCTCTAGTGCCAGCCTCTCTCCAATCCCTTCACTCACTCTCACCGCATTTGATAGCATAGTTCCTGGCACCCAGAAGAGCCCGCCTCATCCACTCTCCATCCCATTCCAAATCTAAGCTGAAAACGGCCTTTCCCTTTTGCTTTTAACCTCCCTCCTTCTGTTTAACTTTGCAAAGCGCTTGGGGACGCAGGTCTGATGATATGAAATCGTATTGTAGCAAACAACGCTCTCCTTTCTTCTCCGCAGAAGCTTGCACCGTTTCAATCTGATGAGAATAACTGAGATTGGTTTTGTGCTATGTGGTGGCCATCCTATATAATACGGGCACAGCCCTATGCCTGACCACAAAGCCGTCCCAGATTTCTGCTTCTTCGAAACCATCCTCGCTGTTCTCTCACACATGGTGGTGATTTGCTTTGAGGGTTTCTTATTCCCCAGCGCCTCGGAATTGGAGCTGAAGTTCCTCTCAGTTTCCCTTCAAGCAATAAAAGAAACTGCTGAAGGAAGAGGCTTTTAACCCTTAATTCAATCAAGCATCCAGTTGCCCCTCTCCACACCAAAAAGGCCTCATTGGTTGACCAAACTTGACAGCTTTTCCACACCAGATTAGTTATCCCATCTCTGGAGCCTGCTCTTATTTCATGGAGCAGACTCATCCCGCAGAGCCAGATATCCCAGTCAGATGTTCCTCTGCCATTGTGACCCATAGATAACAGGGAGCTCCAGCAGCTGCTTCCATTTTGTACCACTGGAAAGAAATCTGTATAGGGGCCACGTGTGCGGATTATCCGGGCTGCATCGCAGCCTTTGAATGAGGCCAAGCTTAGAATTTGTTGTTGCTGCTGCTGTCTAGGATATCGTTTATTGGTGAAATGTGGCTGTGTGAGGCCTCCTCTCACCTTGTTCGCTTTGGGGAGATCCCTCTGGCACTGCAAGGTGGCCAATAGCAAAGGGCTCTCAGCATTTTGTGTCTATTGCACGTTGAGTCACGTGAAATTCCCTGTTGCCACAGGAATATGAGGAGAGCTGGGCAGGAAATGGCTTTCCTGTCCTGCGTGAATTTTCCCCAGTTTTGAAATGTTTTCCCGTCCTGAATTGGGACAAAAAGTGAGAATCTGTAACATGTTTGTGAATCGACAGACTGAAATTTTTTTTGATTTGGGTCAATCAAAACATTTAGTTTTGATCCTTTCAAACCGCGTTGTTCCAATTTCACCCTCTTTTGAAACTCTTTTCAGATATAAATTAAGTTAAATTTCTAACCAGAAAGTGGTTTTGGAATGAAAAGCCAAACCGGATTGTTCGGACAGGGTTGAGACAGGCTGTGCGACTCTTCCTTTCCTCCACGTCTTTGTCAGGAGACTTGTCGAAAGTGACCCAGGCCTGCCAGCCATTCTGGTTTCAACCAATTGGTGGTTTTCAGGGTGGGGGGGAAAGTTTTTAGTAAAAAAATTCCCAACCAGCTCTAAGTCTGGGGCTTCTTGTTTCCTGCCTGGGTTTGGCCCAGCACCCTGGGAGTTGTGACGCTGTATGTGCAGAGGTGAGTCTGTTTCATGACATGCTCCCTTCCCGCTGACCCCACAGAAAACCCCTCTGGAAGGCGGTATCCAGGTGTAAAGGAGGGGGGTATGGGTGGGCTCCTCCACACTGTCCCTCTCCCAGACCCGTGGAGGGGAAAGCAATGTACGTTAATACAGCCTGAGTTCTGGGTTCACATCCTCTTGACAAGCTACATGGCCTAATCATCACAGCCCTGATGGGCGTGCGGGTCCGTGCGCGGGATTTTCTCGCTTAACTCAGGTTGACGTGTTTGGCAGCCTCTGCTGCAGTGAAACTAAGAGGTGAAAATGGCAGGAGTGCTGCAAGTCCGAATTGAGGGGCATCTGCAGAGCTGGGGAAGGGGCAGCGAGCCCAGGACTGGAATACCAGTGGGAGATTGGGTGCTGCAGCTCAAGACTCGGCTGCTTTGAAGAGCTGGGTATGGGGCACCCAGGACTGGACTAGGGGAGAAGGTCAGGGGCGAGGTGTCTTACAAAGGGGGCTGGGGCTATGACTGGGCTGCATTGCAGGAGTTAGGTAGACGTGATTCTCCCCGGTCTGGGTGAGTGCACGTGGCCGGCTGTCATGGTGGAGATTCCAGAAAATAGCCATGCTAGCCTAGGCTTCCATTGGCTGTGGTGCCAGGTGTCGAAGGCTGGGCTTTGTAAGAGCTGCTGATCAAAAGTCGAGCAGGGGTAGCCTCAACTGAGATCAAATAAAGTGAAATTATTGATAGCTCTGGGGACTCATCCAGAGGCTTTCGCAGCATCTGCTACTTGAGAAATGGGCAGAAATCAAAGGCCCTGTCAATTCCTAGGCAAACGGGAAAGGTCTCGAGACATGTGTGAATCCTTCCTTCTGTTTGTTCTTTGTTATCATACGCCTAAATGGTGACTGCGCTGGGTTGGGATTGTCAACTGCGCGTCTTGCAGGGGGGTGGGTGGGTTCAACATTTACCAGCCTGCTGGAGAGATCCCTTTGCAAACATGGCCCAAATTGTGTATCTAGAGATCATCTGTTCACTGGGCTTAATTGTCTCGCTTTCTGTTTTCCCTCTGGCAAGATGGAGCATGGGAATCCAACACAACAGTCCTTCCTAGGAACATCCCAACTTTCTAAGCACTTCAGTTTGCCTAGGGGGGTTACCTTGGCCCGTCAGGTTGTCGTATGCAAGTTAGGGAGCTGCTCAAGGAGAGGAACATAGAGAATATAAAGCAATGATTTACCCCCAGTGTTGGTAGTTACTTTTGTACGATGTACGTACTGCATTTGTCATATTCAGTAACTCAGCCTTTTATATGCAAATAAGACCAAGCCTTAATATTTGGGAATGCTCCAGATCTAGGGTTTTATTTACCCTCTGTGATTTCTGCCTTTGTGATTGAAAGATTTTGTGGGTGGGTGATCTGAGGACTTCCTGTTCTGTTAAAAAGGAAAATAAATGTGTCCCCTCTGTGGCTTTCCAAAACCCATTTGTCGGTCATTTTGCAGGGAAGGTGAGAACCAAAACACCATGAGAGTTTTGTGGTTTCATTTGTATTTTATAATCTGTGAGCCGAGCCCTCCAGCTACCACGGGTTAGGTGTGAGAGCCCAGTGTAGGAAGTAATTTAGTCAGCCGGTGATCTTCCACGTAGGGGCCACTAGAGCCAACGAGAGTCTTTTTTACTGACTTCAGGGGGAGTTGGACCACACGCTAAGTCAGTTAAGAACCAATGTGCCAGCACAGTGTTTGGAGATCTGTGCTGTTAGAGGCGCCAATTCCTAGATGAAATGTAGTTCCTCATTATGTTAATACCAGATCTTGAATATCTTCTATAAAATGCCATGAGGAAACACCTGCAGATGCCCCAGCGTCTTGGCCAAATTCCACTTGGAGTAACTAAAGTGCCTAGCTAAAGTGCTTGCTGCATTTACACCTGGAGAGCTGTTTTCTGCTGTTAGAACTCTTATGTTCCACCCCAGCAGTAGCTACATTTCAGTGGCGAGTAAAGCAATCTCTATGTACAGGGTTTGTACAGCATTTGGGGGTTCTTTAGTGGGGAAGATGCAAGATGTGTAGATGCATTTCTGAAATTCTAACGGCAGAGATATACTCTGAAACTGGCCGCTGCGGATTTGGCTGAGAATTTGACTCTTAGTGTTTCATAGGATGGACTCTTGTAGGCAGAGAAGAGAATGTTCTGAGTGATGTAGGCTTGATGTACTTGTGTTAAGGAGTGAGATGCCCTCTGTGTGTGTGATAGGTGTGTAATATAAATATCCCTTTGGTGTTCATTACAAATAACACTTTAGATTATTAAAAATGAAAACTGTTACATATCGCGTCCTCTTCATTTCATTCCTCATTTAGGTTGTTTGTTTATGGCTTTTATTCCTCTCAGCTTGGGCAATGAAACAAAGAGTGGTCAGGTTTCAGAGTGGCAGCCGTGTTAATCTGTATCAGCAAAAACACCGAATACTTGTGTCACCTTAGAGACTAACAAATTTATTTGAGCATAAGCTTTCATGGGCTAAAACCCACTTCATCGGATGCATGCAGTGGAAAATACAGTAGGAAGATATATATATATACACAGAGAATGTGAAAAAATGGGTGTTGCCATACCAACTCCCCTTGCACAGGAATTGAAAAAAGTTCATAGAAATGTTTATCCTGGTCTGAGGGGTTTTTTTTTTAGCAGAACCTAAGTTTTGGGCCTAAATTGCCTTGATTGAAAATATACTGTCTGCGCTCTGTATGAAATATTCAAACTGGGATCATCATTTTTTTTTTAAATGGCCAGTAGTTAACCAAATTAATGGAGGCTCATATACTTGTATGGCTGTAGGAGGGTGGTCACACCTGGGCTAGTATCCCATTTGCCTAGTTCAGTTTGGTGGCCTAACCTGCAATGATAGGCCTAGATTCTGCTCCTTTCCCCACACTTGTCATAATGCAGTGATTCAAAGCCCCAAACGTGGCAGCCCAGTAGAGTTTTAAAAGCAAATTTTCCTTATTTATTGGCATGCTCAAGAAACCCCAGTTACCAGAGGTATAAAATTTGTCACTGGTGCTCCTCTGTGTTTGCAGAAGGACGTAACTTTTTGTTTTACCACTTGCAGAAGTCAAGTGTCTTCAGCTGGTTATAAAACACAAGATGCCGGCTTAGGAAGTACATGTTTAAAAGGCTGATCCCTCTGAAAGGTGTAATAATCTGCTGGATTACTAGCTGGGTAGCTGCTGGCAAATTTACTGCTCTGGGAATAGATAATTAGCAGCTGCTGTAGCCAGCAGATTTCTTTCTGTGTTATAAAAGAAAAGGAACCTTTGGATTGAGTGTGTGCTGTTTATCTCCATAACCAGTGTTTTCACTCCAACAGTAAAACTGATCATCTCAGTTTTAATAACCCAGAAGAACAAAGCAGCTAAGAGCCCAAGCTTTGCACTTAGTCACTCTAAGGCCCTGATTTGACAAAGTACTTGTATATGTGCTTAACTTTAAGCCTGGGCTTTCAGTTAAGCACGTGATCAAGTGCATTTTTGAGTTGGAGACTTAAGCACCCATCCTGCAGTTGGTTCTCTGTGGGTATTGCAAGACCAGGCCCACTGGGTCTGGAACTATCAGGTGCTGAGTACCTCCTGAGTGATACTGAGCACCCTCAACTCCCCTTGGCTTCTTCTGGGGATAAAGGGACTCAGCACCACACCGGATTGGGCCCCTACCTCTCTGCATTCCCTTGTTGAGCACAGTGGCTCAAACTGATGTGCATGTAAGTCTCAGTCCAAAGCCTGATGAAGTTAATGGGGAATCTTGCCCCTAATGGGCACTGGATCAGGCCCTTAGGTTCGGATGAGAGGCCAGGAGTTAATGCTGGAGCTGAGTGATATGAACGGTTCAACAATAGTTGCTAGAAAGGAACCAAGTCCTTTATATTTAGAGATCTTAGAGATTAGAATCACAGGACTGGAAGGGACCTCGACAGGTCTCTAGTCCAGACCCCTGCATTCATGGCAGGACTAAGTATCATCTAGACCATCCCTGACAGGTGTTTGTCTAACCTGCTCTTAACAATCCCCAATGTTGGAGCTCCCACAACCTCCCTAGGCAAGTTATTCCAGTGCTTAACCACCCTGAGAGTTTTAGGAAGTTTTTCCTAATGTCCAACCTAAACTGCCCTTGCTGCAATTTAAGCCCATTGCTTCTTGTCCTATTCTCAGAGGTTAAGAAGATCAATTTTTCTCCCTCCTTCTTGTAACAACCTTTTATGTACTTGAAAACTGTTATGTCCCCCCCTCTGTAACATTTAATTTTTACTGGTGTGCATTTGTGTGTGGGGGGGGAGGGAAGTGGGGCGTGGGGTGTTTCCCTTTCGTGGACTTGCATAGTAGAAGCAGACTAGTCAGCACACATTCGTTCCTAGTCAGTTTCGCTTTCTGACTAATGCCATGTTGCAAGGGCTTGTGAGCTGGTTTAAATCTAGACAAAGACTATTTTCCATGACGTGTTGTTTTTCAAGGCATGATTTAATAAAACAAAACAAAACAAACCTTGTGTTTTCAAACACAACCTCCCCCCCGCCCCCACATGGTTTTGGACCCAACCTCCCCATGAGCGTCCCTTTTTAAAAAGTACCCAGGTGCCAGGAATGCTCTTTTGTCCGATTGTAGAGCAGGACGGGACTGTCTTCCCCGTGGGCTAAGTGAAAAACTTCCTTTAGTAGAAACCGCGACCCAGGCCAAGCCCTTCTGCAGAAAAAATCTGGGAGAGGTGAGAAAATCTCCACAGAGATGCTCTTGCCCAGCCCTAGGGAGGGGGGCAAGGGTTGGCTTTGCCTCAGGTGGAAAACTTATGGGAGCCCTAAACAATGAGCCCCGGTCATGTTGCTGCCGTTCTGAGCAGTTATGATGAGATGAGCCCCTCTTTTAGGCACCAAACTGTATGTTAGAGGAATTGGGGGGTGGGAGGTGTTTTTTGTTCTCATTTAAGGGAGAGGGGTAATGGCAGACCCCTTTAATTGTGTGCAATGAAGGCTGACAGTGTTGAGGATCAGTCTTTAAGAGGGGTAGTGAACCTTTAATTCCTGAATAAATCATCTCCAGTCTGTTGCCCCTTCATCTGCAAGCTGTTTGAGCGCTGTACATATTCACTGATGGAAAGGGTCATTTGGAGATCAGAGCCCTCAATTGACCCGGGTCACAGGCAAGACACCTGTCACAGAGTCTCCTCTCCGCCCCCGATGGCAACAAGGACTTGTGAATCAAAGAGACACCGGGGAGAGAATATCAATAAAAGGATTTCTAATTGCTGCTTTGCAGACACATTTCATTCCAGGAGGATAGGAAGGGGTTGTTTGTCCCATTCGCTTCTCACTCCAGCCACCCCATCTCTCCCTCTCGTAAACATAATCATTCTTTTATGGTTTGAGTTTTGCAAGTCCTTAGAAATCTCCCTTTGTAAATGTGAAAGAGAGAGGAAACTAGAGTCCCTATCTATGTCTCCCTCCTCTGAGTGCTGAGTTTGCATGCAATATTAATAACAATCTAACAATGAATTAATAGTGGTTATTAAAACATCTGCAGGTGCTAGAAAGGTCTGCTTTGCTTGCTTCCTCTAACTCTGCATCGGTACAGAGTGTTATAGTGGGGTCCGTCTATTGTGGTTTATCTCGTCGTAGAATGTCTCCAATCTGCCGATCCTTAGCTGTGAACTTAATAATGAACTACCGGTGGTCTCCCACCTCCTGTCAGCAAAGGGTTAATATTACTGCTGTGGTGATGCCTCTTTGTACCCGACTTTCCTTAATTCTAAGACTTGGGCCTGCACTTTCACTAGGATTCTGGGGGGTATTTCCCTTAAAAAAAAATCAAACTCAATTGCAGTTTGCAAATCAAATGAATAAAGATATGGAGATACATCTGCCTTGCTGTTTTGGGGATGACCGTTCCCCAATCCAGCAAAATGTTTAAATATGTGCTTAAAGTTAAGCATGTGCTTAACTGTAGATCTGGTCAAAAATTGTAAGTTTTCAATTTAAAAAAACCCCACCCTATGTTTTTCCATTGGTCAGGTTTTTTGTTTTTAACTCTAGCACTCCCCTTCCCCCTCCACACCATTCCTCTTTCAATGACAAAATCAGAAAAAGGGTGAGGGAGGAAAAAATCGGAAAATGGAAAATTGTTTGATTTGTCTTTTATTGGAGAATTTTGAAAAAATTAATTTTTTTCCAAAGGCCCCTTTTTAATGTTAAAAGAGTTTTCAGACGGAAAAAAAAATATGATCAACTCTTCTTAAGTAGGTTCATCCATAATGGATCCATAATGGGCTAAATTTACTGGCTAAATTTGTAACATATTGTCATTCTTGGGGTTCCTACCAGTCATCAGTGTGAATTAATGATGTTAATTACTTTTAGTGTGGCCATCACCATGGTATCTTGATACCAAAATACCAGAATGAAAAGTTTACCATGATGCCCTCATAAGAATGATCTTCTCTGTTCTTTTTTATATTTCATTCCATTGTTTCTCCTTCTGCAGAAAGCAGATGATAGTAATTTTGCTGACAAACCATGTTTTGTAAACCATTTTTTTGTTGTTACAAAAATTAATTGAGCTGTTTTGTGTATCACCCCAGCTTTCCCAGAAAAATTGGGTTTGGCTGCTTTTTCATTAATGTAACTTTTAAAAATATCTTTAAATTAACGAAGTGAAATGCTGCAGTCTGAGTATTAGGTTGAATTTCCTAATGATCTCTCTAGTTAAGTGGCATTTTTCTCACTGTATTGATTCATTGTATTACAATAGTTCTAGATGGCACGGACCAGCTGTGGGTTTTTCTTTGCTGTGTATGTAATACCGACAGACCTCCGTTGTCAGCAGGCAGGATTGAACCTGTGGCCTCTGGAGCTTAGTGCATGAGCTTTTATTTGTTAATCTCTCTCTGAGTGGTCTCAGTGCCACTAAATGGGACAGAACACCACACCCGGAAGGTGCGTGGGTTACGTGTAGACACACCCTGAGTGATTTAGACCCTGATCCTCAAAATTATTTAGTCACCTAACTTCCATTGAAACCAATGAGAATTAGGCACCTAAATACCTTTGAGGATCTGGGCCTTTATCTCCCTCTGGCTTCTGTGGTTGTTGAGGGTGCACAGCACCGTTCAGGATCAGAACTCTCTTGTGGAAAGGGTGGCTCTGTCTGACTATAAGTTGGATTCTTCTTTCCTACCTACAATACTAAATAGCGCCAGGCTGAGGAGGTGGAAGTCCTGGAATCCATGACATCCGTGACAGACTCGCAGCCTGATTTAGTCATTAATCATTGGAACAATTTACCAAGGGTCATGGTGGATTCTTCTCCATCACTGACAATTTTTAAATCAAGATTGGATGTTTTTCTGGAAGATCTGCTCTAGGGGTTATTGTGGGGCAGGTCTCTGGGCTGTGCAATACAGGGGGTCAGACTAGATGGTCACAGTGGTCCCTTCTGGGCTTGGAATCTGTGAGCGGCTCGGGGCTTGTGTGAAATGAGTTGGTGGGTTGCAGTCCAGTTCCTTCCAGAACTAGGTGTCCATGTCACAGAAAACCCTACTCAAATAGACACAAATTGACACCCTGATTGGCAAGGTCAGCAAAGAGCCCGGGGAACGTATGGGATACGTCCCCTACTGCCCCATCGGCGGTCTCTCCAGACCGGGAATGAGGCACATGGTTAGGATGGATAAACAGAGGACTCCAGTCTCCGGGGCTGTCACCTTTCCACTTAGTTAATGTCTTCTAAGAAGAAAAGAAACGGCCCCTTTAATTGTCTCTTATATCCCACTGTACATAATCATATGCTGTTATGTGCATTCGCCAGTAACCCTCTGGCCTTAACGATCCTATGGAAATGAGCGTGACTGCCGGCCTTGGAAAGAAAACACCTTAATCCTCCCAAAGGAGTGAACTGTTATTACTATTGACTATCCCCCGTGCTCTCCAGAGACAAGGCTCTGAACCCACACAGCCGTTTGGGAATAAAGGCTTCCTTGTCTTCACAACCTGAGATTAAAAGGCAGCCCTTGCAGGCTTGGCTCACAGGCCTGTGGCGTTCACAGTTGGAGGAGGACTCAGCCAGCCGTATTGGATTTTCCAAAGTATTTGGTTCAGAAGGAAAATCTTGTGTTAGTCACTTACAAACCTGCAGGGCGTTGAACTGCCCATAATTACACAACCTGGGTCATAAAAATTAGCATGATCTTAATGTAAATCAAATGCTGAGTGAAGCGGGGTAGGTTATGTCTCAAAGGAGATGAGGGTCACTTAGAAAGGGTTGTAGCCAACCACATGGAGTGGGGTGACCCCTTTATCTCCCCTTTCTGTGACTGTTTTGAGGTTCAGTCTCTGCAGTGTGTCTCTGGGACATGTTCTGATCTCATTTACATGGGTGAAAATCCAGACTAACTCCATTGACTTCAGCGGATTCACTCTGGATTTACACACCTGCGGAAATGAGCTTGGGATCTGACCCTCCATTGGATCCAATTCTGCAGATGCTTTGGGGCTTCAGTGCTTATTGAAATGAGGGGCTAACTACAGAGCCAGGCAGAGCATGGGCGGATGGTGTACACGGTTACTCCACACAGCTGTGCCAGTGCATCCTGGTCTCCGTGTACAAACCCTTTGTGCTCCGTTCTAGCTGCTTTTCCATTCCTTGGAACCCACCCAGCTCGTCCAGTCCTGGTCTTGGGATCTCACTCAGCCATGCCAATGCACCGCATGCCTGACCGCCCCATTTCAGTTCTTGGTGGAGGGGTCTCCCCTGCCTACCCCCAAACCTGAGCTGTATTACTTCTCTTCTTGCACACCCCTCTGCTAGTGCCCCTCAATACTGACCTGCAGCGTCCCTCACTCTCCCAGTCCTGGGCGTGTCTGCCGGTCAAGCCAAACTGCTCCTGCCGTGTGCACAAATGGGCTCTGAGACAATACCACGCAAACCAGCATCCAAATTCAGGTCTGCTGGAGCTGCCAGCTAATGTGCTCATCTCCCTGCTCTGGGATAATCGCTTCAGGCCGTGCTGTCGTGTTTGGCAGATGACACCAATTAACTTTTTGAAAATCCAAAGTGGCTGCGGTGGTGTCAGAAATCGGCTCAGCTCTTATCTAAGGTTAATAACTGGGCGTCCGAGAACTGATTAAAGTGGAAATTACTCCAAATGGAAATGTTAATATTGGCTCTGAGTCGGGATTCTGTCCTCTCCGTCACTCCAAATCCCTCCAGGTCTTAAAGGTAGATAGATGGCAAAGGGAGACCCCTGCCTGAACGCTCTGAACAGTGAGTTACTAGAGGCAGCTTCCGGGTCATGACCCCCGCTGGGCTCATGGTGAACACTGCAGGCCAAACTCGCTTAACTCTGCGTCCAGGAGGGATGAGTCTGTACTGGGCTACATCCTGGTGTTTGCAAGACCAAAGGAAGCCAGGGAAACATTTTGACTCCTTTGTGCCTTGCAGCAGAACCAGGGTTTAGGCTGTAACCTTGGGCTCTTCCCCTGTTTCACCAGCCCCTCAGCCCTACGCTGGATGGGCAAACCCTGTAGGGGAGAGTTCAGTTTCCATGGTCCAGCCTTTGCTGCTGCCAGTTAGCAGGGATGTGTTTTGGGTGCCAGGCAGACATTCGCCCACTAGTCTCAGACCCTGCTGCTTCATTTCCCACACACCACCAGGCCTGACCACTGCCCAGCCAGATTCAAACCGGTGACCTCAAGAACGAAAGGCTCCATGTCTCCGCACCAATCCCTGGCCCGTCCGCTCCTTGCATTGGAGACAGCAGGAGGTGCTTTGTGCTGTCAAGGCTCCGGAGCATGGACCATGTTCCTTCAAGCAGCAAATATATGGGGGGGGGATCGTTCCCCCACCCAGACCTTGGATATTCTTGTATCAAACTGTAATTAGGCGCAAAGGGCGGCGTACCTGTGCGGGGAAAGAGCATTAATAAATTGTCGTCGTTGTTAATTGATGGGTCTCAAAGTCAGCGGATTGTTGAGCCGAGGGGCTGGCTTTCATTCCAGGGGCATCAGCGCTTCGTTATTGCCTCCATTAGCATATTCAGGTTTCCCTTCTTAAAGGCAATTAGCTCATGGCCAGGCCTGATTGGAAACCCACAGCCTCATTTGCACGCTTTTTGAATCAAAAATAATAGATGGAGGAATGGACGTGCCCGGAGGGCCCAGTGGCTGCCTTTGTGAGTCACTTGAAGAGAAATGCTGGATTCTCTGAACTAGGGAGCGGGGGAGAAAGAAGGGTGAAGATTAAACTAATTAGAAGTAAAAAGGTTTCCTGTTGCCAAAAGGAACTTGGCCTAATTTGCTCCCGGGCAGCTTGCTGGAGCACTAATGCTCCCCTGCCTTGCGTGTGGGAAGGCAAGGAGGGACATTAGAGATTCAGCAGAAGCTCTTGACGTGCATCTGCAATAGGCGCTTCTGGGGGTGGGGGGGCTGGTGCAACCGCTGAACATTTGGAAGTGGCTCCAGCACGCTGCAGGGTCTTGGTGGGAACGGGAGCTGTGGACAGAGGTGGCATTTCTGCTTCCGGAGACCGGCCACGTCGTTGTGAACCAGGATTTTCAAGCGCCTCTTTCCATCTGTTCCCAAGTTGGGACAAAACCACCCCATTTGGGCCATGCTCATCTGCCACGTAACTCCATCTGCGATAGCATGGGGTTACCCCAGCCCGGGTCTGGCCCCTTATTTTCAGTATGAGTGCTGCTATTTCGGTGCTCCCTCAAACCACCCCCCCCCCCAAAAGAAAAGGCTGGTGTATCTTCAATGTGATAACTTCGTAGCAGTGGCTTTCCGCTCTCACAAAGGCTGCCTTGTCTCGACTTTGCTGCAGATAAGCCTGTTATTGTGATTCCTAGGCAGAGATGGGTGGTACTGTATGTCTGGTGTGAGCGGATAAATCTGTACCAGCCCTCGGCCCCCTTTCCTGGTTCCAAACTGTTTTACATTTACACAAAAAGGGTCCTGTCCCCCTTAAGCTCCGTTCCTGGGGCAGCCTGTCACGCTGCCTTTGAAAGAGGCACTCCCAGCCTAATTGTGGCCAGACTCAATTCAGAGCATCGCCCGAGTGAACTGGGGAGGGGAGGGGAGGGGAAGGGGCGCAAAGGAAAGGGGAAATTAATCTGTGTTGGCCTTGCTGGGAGTCTTGTCCCCACAGTGATGCCATCGGCTTCCCAGCTCACTGGCTTAAAAGGGTGACTCTTTAGCACTGGAGAAATCTTTCAACCGTATCGGCCCCCAGGATAAATCCCATTGCCTCGCGCTTGCTTTTGTGGGGTTTTTATAAAGACACACAGTTTCTGCCCTGGTTTCCTAACAACTTGGGGTACGTCTACACTGCAGCTGGGAGCGTGCGTCGCGGCTCGGGCGGACAGGTGCACACTCCAGCTCGAGCGCTACCAATAGCAGTGTAGCTGGGGGTGGCCTCGCTGCCTGAGTACAAACCCACCTGGGCTCGCTAGGTCCGTAGCCTGGCGGCTAGCCTCAGCTGCAATGGCCACGCTGCTGTTTTTAGCATGCCAGCTCCAGAGCCAGCGCACCTGTCTGCCCAAGCGGGAAAGCATCTCCCAGCTGCTAGGCAGGTGTGGGCTGAGGTGGAGGGTATCCTTTGTTTATGGTTGTGAGTTTAATCTAGGCACCTGGAGCATTGGATGGCTGCCTACGGCTGTATTTTTAAAGAGGTGAAGAAATAAATAATCTAACGAATGGGCTTACTGGCAGTAACAGTCATGGGAAACACTGGACTTAAATGGGGACTATGGCACACACAGCATATTTTGAATTTATAACCCTCTGTGCCTGCACCTTCATTTATTATTATTTGTATTTGGGTGGCATCTGTAGGCCCTGATGTGCTGGGAGCTGTACACACCCAGGGTATGTCTACACTGCAGTTAGACACCTGGATCAGGCTAAGGGGCTCTAAGTTCCTGTGGGGTGGGAGGGTCCCAGAGCTCGGGCCACAGGCTGAGCCTGAATGTCTACACTGCAATTAAACAGCCCTGCAGCCTGAGCCCCGTGAACCGGAGTTAGCTGCAGAGTAGACTTAACTACAGAGTGATAGACAGCTTCTGCCCCAGAGAGCTTACAGCATGAATGGAGAGAGGGGAAAGACACACAGGAAGGGACTTGCTCAGGGACACGCAGTAGGTCAGTGGCAGGGCTGGGGTTAGAACTCAAGTCTCTTAAATTCTAGTCTAGTGCCCTCTGCTAGACCACGCTGCCTCCTGCACATCGCAGGCTAACGGTTGTGCTCACCCAAGCGGGGAACAGAAACCGGCCATGTGACTTACATGTGCCATCCCAGGGATGCTTGTTCAGGGCTGTTGTGAAGGTTACTCATTGGAAGGGTTTGGACCATAACTGAGGAACAGATCTGAGTAAATTCAGATCTGTTTGCAGGAAATTTGCAAGTAGGAAAAGAGGTCACATTCCCTGCAGAAATGAATTGCGAATGACTCACCCAGTTCTACAGTTCTCAAAGAAGTTTGCCCTTCTAGTGAGGAATTGGCTTAATCTTTCTTCACTTACATCTGACCTGTGGCATGAGATTGCTGCTTCGGATTTAAAGAGCTCCATAAATCGAGACACTTGAGAGCAGATTGTGCAGATACACCTTGCACCACATCCCAAGAGCTACCAAACCTGGCCCGAGAGAGAACGCTAGCGCCGCCGCCCCAGCACAATGAATGGCCTTTCATCCTGGTCTTTGCCCGATAGGGTGCACTCCGGAAACACTCCCAAGCGGTTCTCCACCACTGCAAAGGCTGGAAACTTACTCTCTGTTAAATGAAAGCTGCAAATCCCCTGTATCCACCTGACTCCAGGAACTGGAGCTTTGAGAAACACACTTGAGCGGTGTGACCACTGGTTAGGGCGGTAGTATGGGACTCAAGAGATCCCCATTTAGTTCTCTGCTCTGGCAGGGGCTTCCTGGATGTCTTTGGGCTAGTCACTTAGACTCTCTGGCCCAGATCCTCGAAGGTATTTAGGCTCCTAACTCCCATTGCAATCAATACCTTTGAGGATCTGGGCCTCAGTTTCCCATCAGTAAAATGAAGATAGTAGCACTGTCTTTCCTCCTGGGGTCACCGTGAGGATAAATACATTAGAGATTCTGAGCTGCTCAGCTACTACGGCGATGGGGTTCCTTAAAGTGCTTGGATGCGTGGTTTTGTTGTGGCCCAGTTTTGGGATCAGAGACTTTTGGGAAACTCTGCATCCGTCTCTGGGAGCCAGCGACTTGTGTAGAAGCTCTTACCGTCTGGCAGAGTTTTCGTTTTAATTCAAACTCCCTGGAATTCTCTCTTCTGAGTTCCCCCTCCCCGGCTCCAAATCGTAGCTCTCAATAATGAGTCTGATTTTCAGAGGTGCTGAGCACCTGCAGCTCCCAGTGAGTGTAATAAAGTCCTCGGCCAGATGCCCAGGACTTCTGAAAATGCCGTGATGTGCTGTAGGTCGTGTTTTGCTGATCCTGTGGGAAGTCGGCAGTGGAGCTGCCTGCCAACTTTGTCCCATGACAGTTTTGTAGGAAGCCTGCTGAGTCTTTCATGCCTCTCCCCCCAGGAGCACACTGCTATTAGTCCTGAACACTGGGCAGCCTCGCTCCCCTTGAACAGCACCTTTACATTAGGGACGTGTTTTACGCAGCTTCCTACCCTGTAACTTCTTTGGATGAGAGCAAGAAACTCCCCATATTAAGTCCATATAATACCAATAATGGTGCTGTCCATATCTCCTGCCCCTTCCATCTGGTAGGAATGCAAAGGGTGAAAAGCTAGATTTACAAAGGTATTTAGGCACCTAAAGATACAGATAGGTGCCTAGCCGATTAGGTACCTAACTCCCTTTGGTATCAGTGGCAGTTAGGCACCAAGTGGATTAGGTTCATATTTGCATCTTTAGGTGCCTAAATAACTTTGGCCCTAAATCCTGGGGAATAGTGCAGGACATAGGCACATACCTCCAGACAAGTTAACCTGGAAATCAGCCCTCTTTTCCTCACTTTCCTGGTCCCTAAATGGGCACTTTATTTCCATTTTGCAGCTACTGTGGGGATTGCTTAACTTGCTCTGAGATCCTCAGATGGAGAGGCGCTGCTGTGGTGTAGTTATAATAATTTCATGTAGATGTGCAGAAGTATTTTTAAGATCAGACTCTGGCCTTTGGTGCTTCTAATACAACCGTTGTGTCCTCCATCAGCAAACCAGCATTGCACAGATGCTGTTAGAAACTGCCTTGCTCTTCATTAAAACCTACTGACGCAGAGGTGCTTGTGACGGCTCTTGAACAGTTGCCCAACACCAGCAGTATGGTCATTGGAAGAGGATATATCTCAGATCCCAACCAGATAGCTTACAAAGCAGCGAGGAGAACAGTTTGGTAGAGGCAGGGCAGATTTCCCTAGGTGACAGAGGGGGAGGACGACACCTGTGGATTGGGGAGATCTTCCCTTATCTCCGGTATCTGGTGGCGAGGCAGGTCCTAGAACACTTGCAGTTGTCAGATCTGCTCAGGAAGAGATGCAGCTAATGGAAGATGCCTCTAGCACACCAATTAATGGTTGTGCTCTATAGTGGGGAGAGAGAGATTCTTTAGCAGCTGCTGGGGATCGAGCTTCCGTGGCTAAGGAAGAACAGGGGCAGCATCTGCGATGGAACTTTCTAGACATATCCCAGGTGCTTGTTGCATGATTGAGTGCTGTCGTGGGGCTTGCCGGAGATCGTGCGGCCTCTAAGGATCATGGGAGCTGCCTCCTCCATGCCTGTCAGACATGCCCTCAGGGGGATTCTGGGTAAACGTTTGGGGCCGTGGTGAACGCCGCGTGCAATGCTTAGGATAACGTTTGTCAAGTAAAGAGGCAGCCCCAGCTGGGAAGGTGTCTGTCTTCCACCTGGCATTTGGGTTTCTATCCTGGAGTGTTGCAAGGCGATGGCTGAGAAGGGATTTCAGGAAAGAGCAATGGGAATGGTTAGAGCCTGATTTATGAGGAGAGATATTAAGAGCTAAATATGTCCAGCTTGGCTAAGCCGTGATTAAGCAGGGGCCAGGGAAGGAGTGAGACGGGATAACTGTCTGTCTGCAAGTATTTTAAGGGTCTGAACACCCGAGGAGGGAGAGCAATTGTGAGAATAATAAAAGGGAGTTTAACTGAGAGGGAGGGGAAATCTAGTCAGAATATTCTGTGAAACTTCCTGATAGGCCTGTTAATCTTCCCCAGGGAAGTGGTGGCCGCGCTTTGCGTGGCACCTTTAAAATGAGACTGGTCCATTCACTAATACACAAAATTCCCATTGCCTGAGTGAGGGCTGCACTGAGGAGCTGAACAGTAGGTTTGTATTGGGATTGGTCAGTGTGTAATCTCCTTCCCATATATCTGCAACCCTCATTTCTCTGCAAAACGTAACCCACACCTGGACCGTCAGTCAGGTCAGTAATGGGCCCCAGGCATTTAACCAGCTCCTGCTAAGGAGAGAGAGAGCTGGCGGGCTCCCTCAGATAGGTGAATCTCAAAGAGTTCATGCTGTTTTTTTAATTTTTGCAGGGCAGTGTTTTGTGCCTATGTCCTGCGAGGCCGGCTGCCGTACTAGTGCCAAGATGGGTAAAGATGGTAGCCAGGTTCACTGAGCTCAGGCCAGTCTCGTAGCAGTTCAGCAAACTAGTTCTGCTAACCCTGCCTCCCATCTCATTCCCCTCCTGCGTCCACCAAGACATCTACGGTAAGAAAGGTTCTGGGCCTTGTTGGATAGCAGGAGGCGGCTCAGCCAGTTTGACTTTCCCGGTGAACCAGCAGGAGTTGGTTCAGTTCACAAGGGCTAGAAGAGGAACAATGGGTGGGCAGATGGACCAGATTCCTGATGCATTGGGTTACGAATTAGGCTGTGGGAACCCCATAGGGTCAGTTTACAAAGGGAGCTGGTGAATGGAACTAGGAGGGTCAAGTTGGATGAGCCATCTCCTCCCACCCAGCGAGGCCCAAAGCCCTTCGTCCTGTAGATGTCCTGTTGGAAGAAGAAAGATGATCCTGGGGGGTGGAGGGGAATGAGATGGGAGGGAAGGTTACCAGCTTACCAGCTGTGCCAACCAACTCAGCCCTTGTTTGCCAAACTGCTATGAGACAGGCTGAGATTAGCTAACCCATCGAGCATCTTGATCTGTTATTTATTTGTGTGTTACAGTAGATCCTAGGAGCCTCCGTCAGGGACATGAAGCCCATGCGCTAGGGGCTGTACAAACTCAATCAAAAGGTGATTACCGCTTCAAAGAGCTTACAGTCCAGGCATGGTAGTGGTGGAGAGCCTCCTTAGCTGGTATAAATTAGTGTAGCTCCTGTGGCTTCAGTGAAGTGACGCTGCTTTAGACCAGCTGAGGGTCTCACCTTCTGGGAAAATGTCTTTGAACTCTGGTGACGAGGTCCCCTTGTGCTGGGCGGGGCATGCACAAACAATAACCCTCGCTAGAGCTTAGTGTGCTGGGGTTGGAAGAGCAGAGGGCTGGAGCTGCAAACTTCTCTATCCCCTTATTGTGCCATTAGGATGTTTGTTAGTTCCCCAGGCGGGCTGGGCACTTTCCAGCCAAATGACATTTTCACTTTTCAGGGGAAGGCGGGAGATCCATGCTTACGCTCTTTAATGGAGCATGCTCCGAGAAAGCCGTCCCAACCCGCAACATGCATTCTCGCTGTAATGAGCCTTGGTGATGTAAAATCAATCCCGCCTCATAATGAAGCTGGACCTCTGGCCTCCCTAAAGCTATTTCCTGACATTTTTAAAGGAATAAATTGTGCTTCCCCCCATTTTAAATAGTAAATCAGCTCACGGGACCTTTGCCACAAAGGCACCTGCAGACAAACAAGCAAAGAGCACGAGGCTTATTTTATATGAATCTGCCTCCAATGGGCTGGACTGAGGGGAATTTTGGATCACGTGGTGCCAGTTCTGACACACAGGCATCATTTAAACCCATGTAGATCGGATTGCCTCATCTGTGTTCTGTTCAGGTTCTTACACCTCATCCATCACTGTGGTATCGGAGTGCGTACAGCTCCTGATGTTTGGTGGGGTGAGGGGGAAGAGAGAGAGAACAATACAATGGCTGGAAGCCCTTTACCACCAAGGAGAAAGGAACCTCAGATCATGGATTGTCAACCTGCGGGAGGTAACAGGGGTTTGGAATTGTGACCACTGTGCCCTTCCCATGTTGCTAAATGTCTCTGGGTGGCACCCGGCTCAATGGGACAAAGGGTTTTCCCCTGCATTGTGTCAAATAATAATTCTGTTTTGCTCTTCTATCAGACGTTTCATTCCAGAACCTGAAAACGCTGTGTAAATATTAGTTGATCAAATCTCCTTTGAAAGTCACTGCCCTTTGGGATGGCAAATAACAGCCATGTAAACCACATGCAGCAAGCCCACATTGCAGGCTAGGATGGGGAGAGAATCAGAAGATTAACAGCAGTTTAAATTGCACTTTGGAAGGAGTCATAAACTAGAGGTCCCGGGATATTTCCCATCAGCAGGGCCTTAGCCCCAGTCTACTGGCCAGATTCTAATTGGGTCTTTACTGGTCTCACTGCTTATAAGATGCTGACAGTCCAAGTAGGCCCTCAGTCACTGGTGTTGTGAGAACTGCTTTCTGACTTCTAGACGTGCTGTATTTTGCTCTGTGTGTCCTATCGGGTAGCAGCCTCCCTTAAACAGCTGCTTCCATTACGTGATGGTCTCAGTGTGTTATCAGGGGAACTCCTTCCTCTGTGTGACGGGATTCGACTCATCACTGCAGCGCCTCCTGCTGGCCGTCCGGGGAATTAGCTCTCATTTCGCCAGAGCACCCTCGTCTAGTGGTGTCTCGCGCGTTGTCACTCTCGCCTCCACCTCTAGGACTCACGTTGCTCCCCGGACCATGGCGTCCTCTTCTGGACACAGCCCTCCACTGTGCCCCACTCGGTTCTTTTCCCCCCTTCCAGGGGACCCGACAGTCCTCAGTCCAGCCACTTGCCTCGGTGGCAAACTGCAGTCCATGCACTGGCCACTCCCCTCAGTGGCAAGTGGTGGGGTGTCAAAGATGGGGGACCCAGACCCGTCCGCTATTCCGGGTGCCAGCCCAGGGACCCTATAGCTGGCAGCCATGTACTGTCCCTCCTCCTGCTCTGCCATCTGTTTCCCTGGGCCACTTCCCTGCAGTCCTAGCACCTTCTCCGCCCTTGTATCAGGGTCT
The DNA here is from genome assembly GCF_016161935.1 of Mauremys reevesii. Taxonomy (NCBI): domain Eukaryota; kingdom Metazoa; phylum Chordata; order Testudines; family Geoemydidae; genus Mauremys; species Mauremys reevesii. Next base: position 81,117,737 of record NC_052632.1, on the reverse strand, counting down.
CAGTCTGGCAGCCCTCAGGCTGGAGCTCCCTCTTGCTCCCCTGCTCCTGCCCCAGCACTGCTCTGTCCATGGTGCTGTCTCGCTCAACCCTCCTACAGGGCAACCAGTCCTCCTCCCTTGGCCTCCAGGGAGAGACTCCCTCTGTTCTGTTCAGCAGCCCTTCTTATAGGGGCCAGCCTGGCCCTGATTGGCTGCTCCACTAAGCCTTCTCCCTATTGACTGGCTCAGTAAGCCCTCTTCTGATTGGCTGGGTTCTGTGCAGCCTCCCCCAGGAGGCTTTAACCCTTCTTCCGCCTGTGTGGAGAAGCCGCCCCACCACATTCTGCAACAAAATCATCCTAGATTCCAGGAATCATGAACCAGTTAACACTGGACAGTTATCTCTAACCAGGCTTTTGAATTCTGCTGTGGTGACCTGTCAGCCATAGCTGGTGATTTGTATTTAATGTCACTATGCATGCATTTTTATCGATGTTAGACTTATTACACTTCATTACCTAAACACAAGAAGTAATTAATCTTGCAAGGCATTTTGGAAGTGCAGTCTTCATCTGAAATTTCTGTTTTTTAATCCAATATATGTGCCCTCCGAAATGACCAGCAAGGTGAATCTTTGCTGGGCCTCCGAAACACTTCTCGGCCAATAGCAATTAGAGACAGTTAAAGACATGAGCTTGTTAGCTCCACCTCTCAGTGACTAATAATTGAAATCCAGGGTCATGTTTCATTTCACATGCAGAGGCTGACATGGTACGGGAGCAATTATGCAGCCTCAAAGTGAACAAGCATGTTCTGAACGTACAAGAGTGTTTACATGGAGATGGCCCTGGCTTTCCATTGTCTACATTTATGTTCCTCCTTCTGGACCTTTGGTGACTCCTTTTTAGCACTTTGAATACTGGTATTTCCCAGATGCCAGACAAATAAATACTTAGCTGAACTCATGAGTGCTTTCCCTCTATACTGATAGCCTGACAGGATTTGGATTAGGATGTTTGGGTTGTTGGAGAGATAGGGAACTTCTTATACTGTGGTAGCGCCTAGACGGCACTAGACAAGGGCTCCATTGGGCTGGGCACTGAGAGCAGGTTAGCTTGGCAAATTAGATCGAAATGGACACTGAAATGGTAGAACCTGGTTGTCATTTGGATGTACTGGAGCCAATACATCTTTCACTAAGTCATGGGTGACCCTCAGAGGGTTTGATGTTCTGGTTCAGAGGTTCATCCCATCCTTCTGAGTCTGCACAATCAATCTGGAACTCTCCTGAGGACTGGCGTTCTCTCAAGGCTTCTGTGCGTCGTGATTTGGGGCATCTTCGAAAGGGCTGCTGCTCCCAAGATACTTCTGCTGCCATCCAGACGTGCCTGAATGTATAAAACAATGGAGAAAGGAGAAGGTGATCCTGCCATTTTTCCTCCAGCAACGGCTTGGATTCACTCTGACTTCATGGCCAAGCTCTGAGCAGTCTTTCATTTGATCCTAACCACTTCCTCCTCCCCACCCCGTCTCGCCAGCAGACGCAGGCACAGTCCTGTTTTGTGCATGTCAGGCACCTGCTCCCGTGCTCCCATGTGGGAGGGAAAACATGAGGAGTGAGTTTGAAGAATCAAAGGCAGACTTGGAGAAGCAGTCGCTGAAACTCCTCTCCTGGCTGGGACCAGTTAGACTGAAGTCCATTGAAGCACAAACAATGCAGACGTGCCAGATTTCCGTTGCTCTTCCCAGGTGTGGTAGCACCAGGACGGTGCAGAGGCCTGTAGCTTCCAGTGTTCAATGCTTAAGGCTGTTTAGGGGGATGGTATTTTACTCTTGGGTGGGGGGCAACGATGAAGAGAGTGGCAGAAATCTGGATGTTTCTTATTAGTCTTCCATTTAATGAAGCACAAAAAAAAGAAGCAGGGGGTTTGGGCCCCAAATCTTAAGGATCCCTCTCCCAAGATCCACTCTGATCATAGATCAGACACATGGCCACCAGAACGGGGCCACTCTCTCACACCAGTAAAGCTGGGTCCCTGGGACCCGCTATGGGGGATGGTTTCCCCATGATGCAGTGTGTGTTCTACTCCCACTGGTCCTCAGGCCTCCTTCCCACCCCCTAACACAGATCCACTGGCCCATCTGGAGAGCCCTCTGCCCCTGCAGGAACAGGCTGGAGGATGCCATGGAGGGTGTGGAGATCCGTGCACAGAGGTTCCTCTCCATACACAGAGCCCGGAAGAGGAGTAAGGATCTTTGGCCCAGATTTGCTGCGGAATTGCGATGGCTGGTATATAAGCCATTTGTGGCTCTGACCCAGGCTTGCTGGGGAATGGAGGGAGCAGCGAAATGAGCTCCCTGCTCACGGGGGCTGCGCATGTTTCTGTTTTGGGGTTGGGAGCACAAGATTCAGAATCATCACTTGCCAGGAACAGAAAACCTGGAGCCAGGGAACCTAGAGGCCTGGATCCCCTCACTGAGCCAATGGGACGAAACCTGTGGCCTGTAAGCAACTGCCATGAACAGTCGCGCTGCAAGGGGGGGACAAGGGAAGCAGGTTAGGTCACCAAAGGCGCATGGAAAGGAAAACTTTAGAGAACAAAAAGATAAATAACTCCTGGGAGACCACAGGGCCAGTGACATTTTCCGTAGCTCTGAGGTTTTCTAAACGTTCGCAGCTTGATGTGTTGAATGCCGCCACCTAGGATATCCCGTCTCTGATGCCCAGCCAATGCCAGGCACTTTAATATTGATTAACGATCAAAATGTATCAGCTTAATAGAGAGGCAAAAATGTTTTATTCGCTCTCCCAGGCATTAGCTCTCCTCTTGAAATAGAAATCCTTTCGAAGCCTGCCTGCGCGCCGTCATTTGAATCTCTCACCTTGTCCCTGTAGGCCAGGCTTAGCATTCCAAAGAGAGCCTCTTAAGGTCAATAAGAATTAACTGTAAATTTAATTAAAAGTTTCCAGTGCTTTCGCTAAAGTGGAGCCTGGCCTTTCATTTGCCAGTTTCATCTAGACATGGAGGGAGAGCGGGCTTGTCAATAATTAACAGACGTAATTTAGGAGAAAGTATTAGGGAGTTAATGAACATGTGAAATAGTGTCATTATCTCGCAGTAGCTGGGAATTTGTGTGCTGGAGCCACAGAGAAGATGATGCGTCTCACAATTAACTAGGGAGGCGGTGGGAGGTGTTTCCAACGTGATCCCAAAATGGGAGCGCCACCGGACACTGAAAATAATGGCAAGAATATAGTCTTCCATCTGTGACCTGGTCTGGGCCAGTGGTGGCTCTGGATTAACTAAAGGAGCAACTTTAAACTGAGTTAGTTAAATTGGTGCATCATTGTACATTGACTCTCATTTCAGTGTAAACCCGGCTTACGTCGGTTTTGCCTGGTGCAAGCCAACCTTGTATAAGTCAGGGGTTTGCACTGGTTTCACTAGCTCGCTTTTGGAACTGGTGCAGCTTGCGAGCGCAGTTAAGCTCTTGGATGCAAGACTACACAAACAATTGGAAAAGTGTCCAGTGCCTTTGGCTCATTGAAGATCTTGATTTCCCCAGGGATTGTGCTTTGTGGAACAGTCCTCTCTCTGCTAGTGAGAGAGGGGCGCCAGGCACCGGTGGGTCCCTGCCTTGTGGGGTGCAGAATGGTTGGGGAACTGGTTCACCTTGGCCCTGTCCCCTACATGCTCCCTACCTGTGGCCCACGTCCACTCTGCCCTGCCTCTGCGCCCGGGGCTACTATCAACCTGGCTCTGAGCAGGAACCAGAGTGGTGGTGATTGTCTGCAATGGCAGCTATTCTTTGGGTTCTCTTCTCCCTTGCTGATAGCCCCTTACCCTGCTGTCATTCCCACCTATGCAAAGTGGGTATAAAATGCTTTAAAGTCAAAATACTTCACTCACGTTGGTAGCAGCATTTTATACCCACTTTGCGCTGGTGGAAATGGCTCCGAGCAGGGGACTCCAGCATGGAGGGGACCCTTTCAGTTCACTTCACTGGGATTTGGGTCCATACATCCAGTAGGCCCTTGGGTAGAGGTTGTGCCTTCTGTTCCTTGCTGCAAAGGAAAATGCACTTGTTTTGTGGAGTGAATGTTTTAAATGTGAGTCCATAAACCTTTCCGACCACCCACGTCCAATGTGCTGTAAAAGGTGGCAAATTTGGATCTCTTTTACAGTGTTTGGTCTCCAGTGCATTTGTGGACGAAGTATTTTTTTATTTGCACTTCACCTGCTATAAGAAGTTTTTAAAATAAGATTTTTACAATTCCAGATGGTCAAACCATTCCTCCATTTGCATGGCCAGCTTTAAAGAAATGAGTGCTAATGCATGGTTATTACCCACCACCTCTGCTTGTTACCAACTCTTATGGGTTTCCTCTCGAGTTTATTTTTAAGGAGCACAGTTAAAGCACATAAAATAAATTTGAACCATTACGTTTTAGACCCTTGAGTTCCTGTGCTCAGGTCACTGAAATGCCATTGTGTGATGCAGGGATTTAGAAAAGTGGTGTTTCGGTTTAGCATGGTCCCTTCCGAGATGACATAATCACCAGCCTTTTCTGCTTGATGATAAACATTTTATTGCACGTTAAGCAGAGGGATTAATTTAGCTCTTAAGTCTGTGTCTGCTGAGTGATATTTTTATGTTTGTTAGCAGCACATGGAAAGAATCATTTTCCTGTACAAAAATATCAATGAGATCCCAGGAAAGCACTGGAGAACAGCATAAATTCTTCAGCAAGTCTGTGCAGAGCAGCTCTGTAAAACAGCTTGGCAAATCTTATGAGGGATTTCTGAATGTAATTAAACGTATATTGCCTGCTTATCTTATTGAGCAAAAACAGCAGCAGGCTTAAGGTGTGCTAATGGGTTCTTTAATAGAGGTGTGGAGCTTCAAAGACATTTTGGCTTCCTTCTGCAACGCAGACCATCACTTAACCAACAGTCTGCTGCTCAAAGGGTAGATGAAAACGGTGCTGCAAGCAGGCTGCAAGGGCCTCTTCCAATTGTTATTAAAGTTAATGGAAACTTTCCCCAAATATCAGGCCCTGGGTGCATATTAGAAATAGAAACATCCTGGGCCACTCGTGTTCTCACTGAGATTGGCACAGCAGAATCTGGCTTGCTGCTTTTGCCCGAGTCAGTCTCCAGATCCAAGTGGAATGGAATGAAGGGTGTGGCCCCATGACCAAAAAGCCTCCCGTGAAAGAACCCAGCTCTGGTTCTGTTTCATGCAATGCCCTCCAGGAAGGATAAAATTCAGCCCTCTGCAGAGGCCAGCACAAGTAACCCACTGGTGAGTGTGTGTTACAGGTTCCTCTTGGAGCCAAACTGCAGAGGATCTGAGTGTTACTGGCCCAGTGAGGAGCTTTAGCTCAAGCTGGAGCAGCCCATGCTTTGAGCTCTGGAGATGCCTGGTTTGATCCATGAGCAGTTGGCCAAGATGGTGACTGATACACATACCCCTCTTAGTTTGGGGATTCCCAAATCTATGCAGGAGCTGTAGGCTTCCAGGAAGCACCCCGTGTTTCCCAGGCACAGAGATGGAATGCCCCCATTGTGCCTTCCCACCCACTTTGGTGACCTTAGTGGGAGTTTTGCTCTGAACGAAGACCTAGCCCTGTTCAGAGGGAACTTAGGAGTTAGTGGGGACCATGGGCAGAGCTACTTGTGCAACGTGTAATGAGCGCGTGGGGCTAAACTGATCACCAGTGCAAGTCAGCACAGCTCCACCAAAGTCAGTTCTCCCTTTGCACCCTAGAACATTTGTGGGGAGAGCGATGTGAAGCAGACAGGTGTGTCCCCCACATACGTAGCTAACTCCCTTAGTACTGAGACTGCATGGCACGTTCACGCAATCACCCTGTGCCCAACTGGGGGTGCCTGGCTTTATGCTGCAGGAAAGGAGAGCCATGGACCCTTCTCCGCACAGAGGTGGCTGTGCTAAACTGTAAGCGGAGCTGAGTCTCCTTAGGGAGCTCATGCATAGCTGAAAAGAAGCACCTAAGGCTTAGATCTGAGACACATTGGAAATATTCTCTTGAGGGGCAGCAGGATGGCTGAAAGAGAACAACCAGCGCCTTTCCACACTGCATGCTGCTGCATATAGGTCTTTGCAAACTAAGGCTAATCCCTGGGGCAAAGGCAAACATTCCCCAAACAAGGGGACAAACGCAAGGTTAATTTAGGGAGGGGGAGTATTAGAAAGGCTTGGGAAGGAACCCAATCTCTTCCTCTTTCGGAGCTCCCCGCTTGCAGGCATGCAGGAAAACTTGATATCTGAAAGCAGCTCTCTTGTGCCAAGCTGGAACAGGAGCATGCTAGACACTCATACCAGCTGCGCTCCCGGCACGCCAAACGCATGGAAACTGCATGTGCTCTGCCAGTTACTTCAGAGTGGCAGCAAAGCCGGGAATGAATAGCCGGCACTGTAAATGCTGGCCCAATAAAAAGCCACAATGGCTCTCACATGGCGTTCCAGGGGAGTGTGTGAGGAATAACCTCGCGAATGCTTTTAATAAAATGTTCTTTCCTTCATTCAGAACCCTCCCGTCCTCTTCCCAAGGAGCCAGCTCTGCTGGGTGGAGAGCTAGCATTGAGAAAGCACAGCCTCTTCTAACTGTGAGGGTCCCTAGACCGTGGGCTAGCTTTCCAGGCAGAGGAAAGGAATTGCTTTGGGGATATGGAGCTTGGGGTTTGCTGTGCTCTGTCCTGGGGCCAGGGGTGGGGTGTCTCATTTGTCATTCGCACCAGACATTGGGAGAAATATTCTGAATCCCCCAAACTTTGCACAGGTTTTAGCACGGATGAATCTCCAGTGGAAAATTCATCCCAGAAAGTGAGCTCTTTGTCAGTAACATTTAGCTGTGTGATACCCTCTTGTTCGATGGGTTCTTGCTATCCATCGGGGAACACAGAATCACGGGTTAGTGTGCAGGGGACCCTAGCAACATCCCAGTGTGAGAAGGCGAGGGGCTCACTGGCATCTGGTAGTGAGTTTCAGCTGGCCTGACCAGTTCAGAGTATCTCAATTTATTAATGTCATAAACTGTATCCGATACGTATCATGTAAGGTATCACTAGAAAACTAACAACACACGGATCATTAATATTCTTGTGTGGTGTGTGTCTGATAAACACCCCAGGGACCATACAAATATGAAGGAAATATAGAACGAATGTGTGTTTATCAGACAAGTCCAGGGAATGGGTAAACAGGTTTCTCCCGGATAAAGGACAGGCCAATGCCTCCAGCCTGGTGTCATCAGAGTTAATTAGCAATCACATGCCAAGTGGCCATTCATTTGCATTGGAGAGGACAGGAACAACTCAACTTGCATTTTAGCAAACAGCAGCAGGGAAAGAAACCTGCATGGAACTTTTTTCCCCACCAGACTCACAGCTTGAATGAACGTTATTTGGGTGGCTAAGCTTCAGAGGAACCTTTGCTGAGATTCAGTGGACTATAAAAGAAAGCGGCAAAGAACCCCAAGTTATCTTTCACCTAGGACAGGACAAGGGGAACCAGCAGCCTGGGGTTCTGTGAAATGTCCTGACTAAGAGCAAGTCAGCCATGCTGGGCAGCGTGGTTGGGGAGAGACATTGTCTTAAAGAAAGGCTGTTCCTTGCTAGATTAAGTTTCAGACCTTTAGATGGGTATTTTTCACTTGGTGCTTGTAACCGTTTCCACCTTTATTTCTTTTACGTGGCATCACTTAACCTATGTCCTGCGGTTAATAAATAAACCCGGTGCTGTGTTCGAATTGAAGTGGTTGTTAACTCCGGTTCATGTGGCAAGCTGCTGGGTATTGGCTCGTTAAAGGAGCAAACAAACCTCATTATTCCTCTGCAAGGTGCAGGGAGGGGCTGGACATAGTAGAACACACAGTTTGGGGGGATTTGGGGCTGGGAGTGCCTGGGGTCATTTGGCTGGTGGTAACCAAGGCTGGTGGAGAGCAGCATGTCACAAACAGGCTGCTGCAGTCAGAACGCTGACCCAGAGCTGCTTACCGCACAGGCACTCAGTGCATGCTTGTCTGGTGTCCGGGCTGGGAGCCACAACAGCAAAGCCCTGAAGGCCCCCCGGGTTACAGAGCAGGCAGGACACAACCCCTCCCTGGTCTGGATTGCATCCCCAGAAAGGGACAACCTCAAGTCATCCCTTAGGATGATTCAGCCTGGTGCCTCTCGGTACTTTCAAACCAGTAATAATCTGTGTTAGGTCAGTGCAGAGCTGGGGCAGGATTGTGGTCCCATCTCCTCCCTAACTGTTCTCTAGCCTTTCAACCTCCCATCTGGAACAGGCCTGTCAGATTTGTTATCTAGCTTTCCACACCGTGCCTGCAACTCTTGGACTCTGCCTTGTTCCCCTTCTCTCTGCAGCAGATCACTGGCAATCTCATGGCTTAGCCAATGCCCCATTCTGTAGCCGCTAGTAACACATTTATACCCATCCTCGGGGTGATCCCCTCATACAGCTCCCGGGCTACGTGTATTCTCCACCTATCACAGAGGTGGTGAGTTTGCAATGTAGGAACTTTCCTCAGTCCTCTTTTGCCCTTTAGATTGAGTTAGAGAGAGATGCTTGGAACAAATGTAAGCCTGCAGCTAAATACAAGGGGTGAAGTCCCTTCTCAGTTACATGAGTGTCAATATCAACAGCCTGTCATGCTGACTAATATTGTCTCATCATTCCCTGGTGCTCCCCTGTCTGTCTGTCTCTGTCTATTTGTCTCTTGTCTTGTGCTTAGATTGTAAGCCATTTGGGGCAGGGGCTATCTTTTTGTTCTGTGTCTGTACAGCTCCTAGCACGGTGACTGGGATGCCTAGACCCTATGGCAATACAAACAAGAAGTCATACTAATAGTCATTGTTCTGCATTGATCTCCCAGCTAGGGTGACCAATGTCCCAATTTTATAGGGACAGTCCTGATTTTTGGGTCTTTTTCTTATATAGGCTTCTATTACCCCCCCCACACACACACAGACACCCTGTCCCGATTTTTCACATTTGCTGTCTGGTCACCCTCCTCCCAGCCCAACTGGAAGCCTGGGACAGTGATGAATTATGTTGATTATTTGGCCGTCTTTTGGTCTGGTAGCTGCAGACACATATGCATCCACCCTGATTGAGAGTGCCGGCTTTGCAGTCTAAGACGCCTCGGTCTGCAGGAGCCAACCCTAATGTACTGCGCGTACAGGTGGCAGGACTAGCTAAGAAAACGTAGCAGTTAAACTTCTGGAAACCTGGCTTCTATTCATCCTTTTTCCTTCATTCCAGGCTAGTTGAATGCGATGCTGTTTAATATATTTAGTGAGGAAAACCCTGGTGTTGCATTTGGAAAGGCCAGTCACACACCAAATATTTCTGGGGGCCCTGTGGGTTTGGGCACCAGTCCCTTCTCCAGCGCTCCAGATGGGGAGAGGCTGGGAGGTACTTTTAACTCAGCAGTCTCACCTCTCTTCCTTGGCTGCTAAAAATAGATGGGCATTGACACTAGATGGCCGAGCTTGTTCAGCCTGGGCCGTACGCACGCAGCTGGCTGATGCACTTCTTCTGAACCTGCCAAAGGTTGCCAAGCCACAGGATCAATTTATTTTCCTATAAAACTCAGTTTTCTGCACCAGGCTCCCCGTTTCAGCCTGCTGGGGCTTGTTCTACCACATACCTGTCCAAGCTCTGAAGGCGTCAGTGGCTTAACTGACTGGGCTGGATTGTCACTGGTGAGCAGCTACTCTCCACTAAACAAGTGGGATTCCCCATGTGAATAACTGCCCGCCGGTGGGGGTCGGAGGGCTCACAGTCTGGCCCTAAGACAGGAGTTGGAACTGGAGGAGATTGGAAGTCTCTGATCACTTCTCAGTCCACTTGTAGGGGTCTCCCCTTAATACTTTCCCCACTGCTAGGTGCAGTCCTGAAGAAACCGCCTGGTGAGATTAGGGCTTGTCTGGGCATGGCAGAGAGCTCCAGATGAGTGCCAAGTCCGGCGACTGCATTGTGTTTCTGTATTTGTTGGGAGTGGAAGAGATTCTGCAGTGAGGACTCTGTTAGCACGGGGGGTTAGTGTGATGTGTGGGTCTAGGTACGTTCAGGGTGGTTTTCTCGACAGGCCATTTCCTTGCTTCTACGTGTTTGCATTGGGCAGTTTTACATTTAAGCAGCCCTACCGATTAACCAGCCAAATCTTTGTTGGTGGGGACGTACGTCAGAACCCTTCCCAGCTGCCCTTCTCTGGGGGGTCGGAATGAAAAAATGAGCTCACAAGGCATGTGCCAGTCATCACACTGATGGCTCTGCTTCTCTGTGTTGTGTCTTTCCTCTCCCACCTTTCATCTCTTGTGTAGATGGCAAGCTTTATGGGCCATGGACTGTCTCTTTGCATGTGAGTGTAAAGCGAGTAGCCCTTTTGGGTTGCTACTGCAATATTAATCAAAATGACCTAAACATGCTTGATTTGAGTTCTCCATGATCTGTGACTGCATTGGCTGGAGTCATCTTTACTTTATAGAAGTTTTATACTAGTCTGGACTTGTTAATTTCATATGTCCGTGTAGTTGCTGAGTATAAAAAGGAGCAACACTCTGAGTTAGGAAACTCATCAAAGAGAAGCTTAAGCAATTGGTTTAAAAAAAATTCCCCGAGCTAGGGCATGTGGCTGAGCTTGTTTTCAATCATGCAGTGTAAAAATTGCTGCCATAAACTGAATTAAAAAAGCATAAAGGTGCACATTTGGTGGTGCAGGGTTGGTCTAATCCTTTCCAAATACCCTCAATGAGCATCCATCGTTACACCTCCCTTTGAAAATCCAGGAGGAAATCTGTGGAGTAGATCTGAAACGTGGAATTTTCATTCCATGGGAAATTTTGACATTTCAAATTTTTTTATATTGCGAATTGGAACAAAAAGTCAAAATTTCCTGCAAAACAAAATTCCCTGAAAGAAAAATTATTTAGGCTCAATCAACATTTCATTGTCATTTAGACTTATATATATATTTTCCTCTTTCCTCTTTGTATTTTAAAATTAGGGTTTAATCATTTAAAAATTATCATGTAGAATCATGAAAAATTAAATAGATTTCAAAATGCAAAGTCAGTCAGAGAAAAAACCAAAATGTTCCATTCTCAGAAGGACCTAATCAGAACATTTTGAGTGGTTTTTTAGAACAAAATTTTATTGAAATTTACATTTTCACGTGTAATATTTCTAGTTTGACAAATTGGCATTTTCTGATGGAAAAACATTCCATTGGAACACTTTCTACCGGCTCCACTCTGGAGAATTTCAGCCATTGAGATGTGCTAGCCAGCAGTTTATGTCCTACAGAGTAAACACAGAACTGATGCCTTGGTGTGATGTTATTGGGATCTGTGCTGCCGCAGGAGACATCTTTCCAGAGTTTATAATCACTGAAGATTAATGGCAATTTTGGCATGAGGGATTAGGCAGGAAAGATGTTCCCATGGTTAGCGAGCTAGCTTGGGACGTGGAAGACAGATTCGGATTCAATTCCCGGCTCTGCCACAGGCTTCTTATGTGGGGAAGTCACTTAACCTCTCTGTACGTCAGTTACCCATCTGTACAATGGGGATAGGGGCACTAGTCTTCCTTGCAGGGGTGTTGTGGGGATAAATATATGAAACATCGAGAGGTGCTCAGATACTGTGGTGACAGGAAGCATAGAAATACCCAAGATATCTAGCTGCATCCTAGCCAAATTGTCACTTTGTTTTCTACGTTTGCAGTGTCTTTTTCTTATGGGTTTGTAAATAAATTTGGCAATTTTTAGCCCCAACATTTATTGGTCCAAAAATGTGTCCCAAAAGTGCGTTATTCAGCATTCCTTAGACACCAGTCTCATCCTCAAAAAATGTTTATTTCATCGGGAAGCAGAAACAATATGTGACTTTAGGGGACCAATTGCATACCGTGAACAACAAATAGGAGAAGTGAACAGCTTGCAAACGACCCCAGGGGCTGAAATTTGTTTGCGTAAGAGCTATGGTGTAAATATTTGTGAATAACAAATACGTCCTTAGAATTCAGGATCATGACTGCTTTGCAATGAGTAATAATGGTATATTTCCTACAGTGGTTACATAGGATCCTTTCTCTTTAACAAAGTTGCCATTGGACTTTTTTTTTTTCCTTGAGGAGTCTCAGAGCCAAAACGTTGTGCTTGCTTATGGAAATAAGCTGGGTAGAAAAGAAATTCCAAAGTGAACTTTTCCCTATTTTGCTAATGCATCAGGAAACCCCAGTGTGAGTGATTGTTTTTAAAAATATTACATTTGGCTGCAAAAGTGCCCACTTATTTCTCCGCTGGCTTATGCATTATTAAAACCCATGCCTTACGGCAATTTTCAAAGCCAAAGGATCGTTGTATTTTTTTTTTAATTTAAACAAAATGGATCTTATCTTAGAAATTAAAAAATCTGTTTCAAAGCTCAGTGCTGAATGAGCTAATGGTAGAGGGTGGGAATGCATAGCTAGCTCGCAGGCCAGTGATGAGTGTTCATCAGAGCCATCTGCATTAGTGCTAATGTAATGTTACTGTTTGGAGATGCTGTGGCCTAGTGGTTAGATCAAAGTGTTCCGAGGCAGGGGGAAGTCATTCAGACCAAGCCACTGAATTGCGCTGGGGCCTGGGGTGAGTTACTTAATTTCCTTGTGGTGTAGTCAGATGAGCTGTGAGAGTAAAGCAGATCTTGAGTGCACATTTCCCCACATGTAGGGTTTCAGTTCTTGTTGATGGCAGTTTCTCAATCTGCAGACAGAACAGGAGCCAAATGGGCAGTCAGGGATTGGGATCCATTTTTGCTGTAGATCAGAGAGGAAACTTCTCCCCTGATTCTGGAACAGGCTGCGCATCAGGTAGCGTCGCTTTCTACATTTGGTTAATACTGATAATACTTTGCACTTCTATAATGTTTTCCGTTGGAAGAATTCAAAGTGCTTTAAAAGAACAAATTAATCCAGCTCCACAGCTGCTGGGAGGGAGAGGAATTATTATCATCACCATCTCACAGATGGGAAACTAATGCACAGAACAGTGCATCCAGGGCCCTCCAGAGCTAAAGGCATGAGCTAACGAGGACAGTTTGAGGACTGTGTTGAATTACAGATGTGAGTAAAGTTACTCACGTGCTTAAGTGTTTCCAGCCTGAAGCCCTTTGGTTGGGAGCTCCGTAGGCCAGGAAATATGTCAATCTGTGCTAACAAACTGCTGTGTACGACAGCCAGGTGAAAACTTTTGGCTGAAACTTTTTTTCAGCAAGAAACACAGATTTAGCAACACCAAAAGGTTTCACAAATTTGTGTTGATTTTGCTGAACTTAAAAAAAATTCTGAAAAAAAAATTGAAATGTTAAGTTTTGACATTTTCAAAATGAAATGTTTCAATTTTTGGTTCAAAATGACTTTTTGTTTGCAAATTTCCTTTAAGGTTATTAACCCCTCCAAGAAAATGTTTAAAAATGGATAAAGCCAAAAAGAAACATTTTAGATTTTGTCATAACAAAACATTTCATTTGACCCCCCTCAACGTAACTTCCTAAGCGTGTCTCCAAACCACCAAACATCAAAGCGTCGCATATATTGCATTTAGCAAATGTAACACGAGATGCTGGATCAAAATCAAACTGCTGCCATAAAGTCATCAAACATATTTGTATTACTCCTTGAAAGCCATAACTCACGATTAGCAAATGCCCCCAGGCTTGTGCTGCCATTTCCACTTCGGCTTCCTGGCTTCAGCCCAATAAAGCAGCAGGTCAGCAGTTTTTTAGAAGTTGGTTGGAATGTACTTTCCTTTTGGCTCAAACCAATACCATGGAGGCTAAAGCAAAAGAGGTTCAGGTTAAATAATTTGTCCAAGCAAAAGCAAATCCATTCCCAATGGAAATCCTCCACGCTACGGGGAGCATGTGTAATGGAAGCCATGGAATGTTTGGCTGACTTCAAACAAGGGAGGAATTTAAGGAATTGCATTACAGAGCTGCCCAAACAAGCAAGGTATTGAGAGGCAATGTAATCTAGTGGATTGGGCACTGGATAAGGAATCAGTTGATCTGGGTTTGATCTCAACTCTGCTACTGACTTGCTGTGCAACCTTGGGCAAGTCTCTTCACCTTTCTGAGCCTGGGTGCCTTCCCACTGTCTGTATTTATATAGATAATATATACCCTGCAGTGTTTACAGTCTCTCACTAGGTCTAGCACAGTGGGACTCAGCACTTGGTCAGGATGTCCAGGCATTACTGTAATAAAAACACACACACACACACTTCCAATTTGGCCTTTTTTCTGTTCAGGAATAATCTTTGGTAAGACCTGGATTTTTATGGCTCTGTTGTTATCTGTACTTGTTCACAGAATAGGATCTATTAACATAGTTGGACAGACAGGTTTATCTGCAAACAGTTCAGATCGATCACTCCGTCTGGTATTTTAATATTTGGAATCCACTGTTCCAGGTGCATGATTAGCCACTTGATGATTCCCTGTTCTGATCATTCCCTCTGAAGCACCTGGCATTGGTCACTGTCGGAAGACAGGATACTGGGCTAGACGGACCTTTGGTCTGACCCAGTATGGCCGCTCTTATGTTCTTAATATCAATGTTTATTTTTAAGCATTTTTTATTTTTCTCTAAAGTGATAAAATTTAAAATTATTTTTACAATTGTGAGAAATTGGTGGGGGGTCCAACACTGAGGGGGGAAGACAATTATTTAATGATAGTAGACACTGACATTCAAAAAGGCTTACAAATATTAAATTACCTTGTAACCATTGTCAACATCACATGTCAAAATATCCTTATCAAACTCTAAGTTCTCATGCAGCACTTTTCTCAAATTGCTTATGTGTACATTTTTATTATTACTGATGGAAATATTTTTCTGTCAGTTGTTGTGTGTTTGGTGAAATCAATGTTCACAGATACTTGCCGATAAAAATCGAATCTTCCCAAACCTAAATAGAAAAGGATCCTGCAGAGTAACTGCCCCCACCCCTGACACAAACAGCAACTCCTCAGAATAATGGAAGGGAAAGAGAACAATTGCTGATTGTAGCTAGGAACTGCCCCTCATAAATGCACTGCTCACAGATCCACTTCAGTGGCTGGCAAATCATTTCGGATGAGCTCCCTGCCTAGCAAAGCTACGGATGGAGTGGTCAGAGTCAGATTTAAAAAAAAACAATATGTTCTGATTGCTCAGACGTTCTCATTCCGTAGCTTCTTTCCTTTATTTGATTACCCACTTCATAATCTTTCCGTTTTGTTCACTTGAGAGGCGAAGACGTTTTTGAGGAGGATCTGCTGACAATGTATGTCTCACAGAACAGCTGTTAGTAAAGGTTACCTTTTGGATACTGGCTGCTAATGCACCATAGAAATTGAATCACTTCTCTTTATTTCCATGTTGCTTTTTAAGCTGTGTAGAAGATTTCATTCACTTTAAGGTACTTTAATTTGGGGAGTAGATGACACAAAAGCCACCACCTCTAAATAACACTAATTGGGCAGGTTCAGCAGTAGAGTTGATTGGAAGTCAAAATTTCCTTCCCACCAAAATTCCAATATTTTGATACTTAGTTTTGTCCTGAATCTGGGCGAAAAGTCAAAATAGTGAAATTTTTCACGGAGCAGAAAGTTCCAGTAAAATTCTGTTTGGAAAAGTTGAAATGTTTCGTTTCAATTTATCAGTTTATGAAATGTTGACATTACTCTCCCTGTCCTTCAGCCACTGCGGTGCATTGTGGGGCCCCTAGGAGACCTTGTGACAGCTTCCCTGGTCGCAGAGCTTGCTGCGTTATGGGGCTGTTCTATGATGTAAACACCCCCCCACACACACTTGGGAACCCTCATGTCAGTTCTGCTCTAAAGTGAGTCGGACCTTAATTCCTATGGGTTGAAAGGCGAACACATTAGCTCCCTTGGCCACTTGGCATGTGGCCCTTTGTAAAGAAAAATAAGGGTTGTGCTGAGGCAGGACGCTGAAAGTTTGCAGAGTAGGTGTTTAATCACTGGTGTCTCCCCTTGCCTACCCACTGAATAACCTGACACCAAAGCGAAAGTCAGGGGATAGATGGCTGCGTCAATGCAGCATACCAGAAACTATGTATGTCAGTGAATTGCATGAGCTGCAGTAATACTGCAGCAAGTGCGAACCGCAAAGATGGGGCGTTAGGTACAAATGAAATGGCTGCAGACACGGAAAAACCCAGCACTAATCTTAACAATGAATAAACAACTCTGGAAAGGAAACTACAAAATACACAAATCATAAACAATGCACAAACACGTGTGCACATGCAAACACACAATCTCTGATCCTCACTCCCACTCATGCACCAAATCACTCCTAATTCCACGCAGCTGCTTACCTGCACACGATCCCATGCATTGCGGCCACAGGCACTGGCAGAACTGGGACTATGAGAACTCTGGTGGTGGCATGTACCAGGGAAGCAGCTACCCTCAGTTTCTTGGGGGCACTTGGTTACAGGTTCAAGCAGGATGTTTTAAACCTGTGCTCCCACCGATCCATCTGGATCGGAAGTTCTTCTTCACGCAGCGCACAGTCAACTTGTGGAACTCCTTACCTGAGGAGGTTGTGAAGGCTGGACTATAACAATGTTTAAAAGGGGGCTGGATAAATTCATGGTGGCTAAGTCCATAAATGGCTATTAGCCAGGATGGGTAAGAATGGTGTCCCTAGCCTCTGTTCGTCAGAGGATGGAGGTGGATGGCAGGAGAGAGATCACTTGATCATTGCCTGTTAGGTTCACTCCCTCAGGGGCACCTGGCATTGGCCACTGTCGGTAGACAGATACTGGGCTAGATGGACCTTTGGTCTGACCCGGTACGGCCTTTCTTATGTTCTTAAGACCGGGTGTGATGGAGGAGTCAGAAGGTAACTCCAGGAGCTGGACTAGATGATGCCTTGAGGTCCCTTCCAGCCTTACCTTTCTATTATTCCATGATTCACCAAGGGGAAAGTGTGGAGCTTTCTGGGAGATTGGGGCCAGCCCTGACGGTGATGAGCAGGGATCAGCTGGAGGCTAGTGCACCGGGGCCCTATTGCTGACAGGGGCCATTGTGCTGCTAGAGTGACATAAATGATAAATATTATAATAATAATATTCCTTAATTAGCCTTGGAGTCAGCTAATTTGGGGGCAGATCCTGAGGTCCGACTCAGGAACACTCCGGTTCAATTTTGTTGGAGTAAGATCTCAGGATCTGGCCCTTTTGCTATTAGCAAATCACTCAGATTCTTTTGTCCTTATTGCTAGATTTAGGGGGTTTTCCTGAGTTCATCTGTATCCTGCCTGCCAGGGAATGGCTGAGCAATCCTCCCACAGGCTGGCCCGTTGTTTGTTGCTAGGAGAACATCACTTCACTAGTGCATGAGACAGCCTGGTGCTATGAAATGATCACGACTGTGAGTCCCGTGGTTGGGACAGTGTCCCCGTTGCATGGGACGAGAGACTGATGTTCACGGGGAGGAAGTATACGTGCTTCCAAATCGCTTTCCTTCCTCTCGCTGCACCCCCTTTGGCAGTGGTGGTTACACCTCACGTCTAGCAGATGTGGACAGAAGACGACTTTGGGGGTCATCAAAGGGCTGGGTTAGGTTGTAGGGAGCAGGTTATTTTGCAGCACATCCCAGCTAGGCAGGGTAAGGGGTAGAGTCACATGGAGCTCAGTGGGATTTGCTCCCATGGGTTCCCAGATATCGCTTCACCTGGGTTCACCAAGCCATCCCCGTGCTGCTTCTGTTTCCTAGACAGCGGCAGCTTTTGGACCATTGGAGAAGTCTCACAGGCCTGGGAAACTGGCATTGTGTGACTCCAGACCAAAGTGGAATTGAGCAAATTTTGGTGACAGGTAGCCAGTCTGGACTGTAATAATATATATTGGGAGAGTGATAAAATACCATTCAGTGGGGATATTCTCATTGGGTAGGAATTGCCGTGCTCTGTCAGAGCAGGGTCCATCTACTCCAATATCCTGTCTCTAGCAATGGTTTCAGAGAAAGGTGAAGGAAACCCTGCAGCAGGTCGTTATGGGGTAACCTGCTCCCAGGGAAGGCATCTTCCTGCCCCCCCGTCAGTTAATATAGTAACAACAGCTCGCTGTCATACAGCACTGTCCATCTGTCGATCTCAACACACCTGCCAAAGGAGGGCACTCTCAGGGCTGGATTAACACATAGGCAAACTAGGCACATACCTAAGGCCCAAATTCATGAGGGGCCCAACCTGAGGGACATTGCGACCCCCTGTGCCCCAGCACAGTGCCACCTGCTCAGATTTGGCCCGGCCTCCCCCCTGTCATCACGCAGGGCCCCAGGGTCAAACCTGAATGGCCAGTGGGGTGGCCAGTGCTGCTCCTCACTGCTGCCATGGGGCTGGCTCCTGCACCAGGGATCCCTACTGAGGGCCTTCCTGGCCGTGTCCGACTTCCAGCAGCTGCTGACCCCTCTGCTCTGCCCACTCAGCGACAGCCTCGGGACTTGTTAGAAGTACAGGGAGCTGCCGTGAATGCCCACATGGGGAAACTGGCCCAAGGAGCCTGGTGGGTGGGACATGTGGGGCAGTGTCTGGGCAGCAGCAGCCAGTCACTGACTGACCTGGACAAAAGAGGGTTAACTAAGCAACATCTGTGTGGTGGGAGCCGGATTTAATAGATCACTAGTGCAACTGTGCTGGTTAATATAAATATGTCCACACCATGGGAGCATCTAGTTTAGCTGGCCAGCAGAGGGCCCCAGAAGTGTATGTTTGCACAAGGCCCATGATGGGTTAATCCAGCCCCGGTTGCTATCATTATTCCCATTTTACAGATGGGGAAACTGAGGCACAGAGACTGGAAGTAAGTTGCCCAAGGTCACTCAACAAATCAGTGGCAGAGGCAGGAATTGAACCCAGGGTTCCTGAGTCTCAAGCCAGTTTGGCTTATGCTCTGAGCAGGGGTTTTATATCCCTTTCAAAATTCTGCTTTGTTTTTAATCCTTACAATTGTAACTCCATTTTGTGCTGTTATGACATTAGCCGGGTGTTAGAACAAACAAAACTTTCCCCCTCTCCAACTGAATTTGCATGCTGCCCTAAAAATAGAAACAGGGCCAGATTCTCAGCTGTGTAAATTGGCATAGCTCCTACACCAGTTCATACCAGCTATTTAGCCCGGGTTGTTTATCATCATCTATACGTTTCAGTTCCCCCATAGCACATTTCAGAGAGGCAACAGAATGCGCTAAAAGCACATTTGAATTTTTAAACAATGGCCAGGGTCTTATGTTGTCGAAAAAACATCTTGGGGTGTTTACTGGACAAGCCCAATGAAACGCTGTGTATTCCATGCGTTTCCTGCCTTCCTGGGGGTGCGCTGGTCAGGGGAGTGGGTGGCAGGAGAATTAGCAAAGGAATGCGCAGGACTCAGTCTGGCGTTTTATTTGCATTTTTGCTCCCACCTTTTGTGTGCGAAATTGGGAACTGAACGGTTTTTAATAGCTGGAGTTCACTGTGCTGTTGGCAAGTCCCCCAGCATCCCAGCTGGCCTCTGTACAGCGATTGATTAAACAGTAACGTTGCCAGGAGTTCTCCATCCGTCACTGTGATGGGAACTCCAGGCATGAAAACGCAAGGGCGAGAAAAAAGAAGCCTTTACAATTACAACCTGCAGCTCGCTAAATGAAGAATAAAAAACCGTTGAACACCCTATAAATATTTATTGGCGCAGCAGTAAGAGAAGTTTGCTTTTGTGTTAAAAGACTTGAGACTGGATTTGTTGAGGAGTGAGTCAGAGAGAGAGAGAGAGAGAAACCGTCTCCAGTAAGAGAGAAAGTGAACTGAAAACGCTTTGGCGGTTGGATTGTGATAGGGCAAGGTTAGGTGAGAGATTTTACCTTAGTCTCTTCTTTAGTAAAGTGAATTTGATTGGGCTGCTGATGGTGCGTAGTGAGCGTGGGCCAGATTCTTCTCTCTGACACCAATGAAATAGACTTTCATGGGGTTTTTGCACATCAGTGGCCTCAGTACACCTGCTGCAGGGACTTGTAAGTGAGCAAGTCCAGCCTGTCAGAAAACAAAATGCTCATTAGAGTCTAAATGGACCCCCATTTCCCAGGTCTCATTAGCTGACAGGCAGTATAAAATGAACAAACTGGTGTGTCAAGGCCTGGTAAAAGAAGAAAAAGGGGTTCTTTTTGGGGGTGTGTGTGAGACTCTTTGAGTTCTCCTAGGAGCAACAATCTGGGCTGTTTTTAATTATGCTTCTAGTAGAGCGATCTCATAAACTGAGGTTAGAACATGGCGCTAGACCAGAGTCTTGGGTTCACAGGTTTGCCCTTTAAAGGCATAGCTGGAACTGGGGTGTATTCTAATCTCTGCAGGACGTCCTGTCTGTGCAGATCACATGGCTATTAACGTCAGGGAGGTGGTAAAATCCAGCTGGGTTTGTAATGTTCTCACGAGCCCAAGAGGGCATTTGGATTTTCAAGGTCTGAAGAAAATTCAGGTCTTGTGAAGGGACCTGGAGTCACACACCAGGCTGTCCCCACCACCACACACCAGCCCTGACCTGTGGCCACTGTTTCTGGGGGTCAGAGAGTAGCTTAGTCTCCCAGCCATTTCAACCTTTCCTCAGCTTTTTTGCTGATGATGCCAACGATGATGCCCATTAGTATCAACAACCACAATGACTTTGGTGCTGTGGACAGTTGGACAGTCTGAACTCATAAGAATCAAAGCCCATAAGATCTCAAGCCTGTCTGTCTAATGCTAGGCCAGTCCCCAGAGTAATGAGGCCAGGGAGCAACCAGGTGCCCCAATGATCTCTCTCCATCCTGCCATCCTCCATCCCATCCTCTGACCCATCTCTCTCCTGACATCATTCTACTCCAGCTACCCAATTATATTCCATGGACTTAGCCACCATGATTTTATTTCCACCCTTTTTAGTCCCTGCCATATTCCTAGTCACAACCTCCTCAGGTAAGTGCCACAAGTTGACTGTTGTGAAGAACTGAAGAAGAATTTTATTTTTTTTTTTATTGCCTTTGATTTATTGATTTTATTTATTTTTCCTATATATTAATTTAATAAATAAATACTTAACTTTAGTTAATCCACTTTTTAAATAACTTTATATTATATCTTATCTCCCCTCTCCCCTTAGTTTTTCCTTCCTCTCAACCCCCTCTTTCCTTCTCTTTCTCTCCTCTCTCTCCCTCTACTCTCTACTCTTTAAATTTTTCTTTTCTCTTTTCTCCTCTTTTTTTCTAGGTTCTTTTTTTTTTTTTTTTTTGAGGCATTATCTTTACACAGTATATAGTGGGAGAATAGGTATTATATATATTTTATAATAATAATAATATATATTTAGTCTTTATTCATATTCCTTTTTTTATTCCATCCATCCTTTTTTTTTTTTTCTGCCTCTCTTTTTCGTTGTGACATTTTCAGAAGACTCCATCCACTATAACTCCAAGATATTTTGACGACTTGTTGCTAAATTAGCCCCATCATGTTGTGTGTATAGTTGGTTATTTTTTTTTGTATGTGCATTTTTTTACATTTATCCACATTTAATTCATTTCATTTTTTTTGCAATCAAATTCATTTGCCATTTCTTTTGAAGTTTTCTTTCTTTCTCTCTTTTCTGGTCTATCTCATCTAGAGTAGTTTCATCATCTGACTTTTTCTTGCTCTCTCTGTTTTTTTGCTTTCTCATTTTTTTTTAAAAATAAATTGAATAGGATTGGTCCTAGAGATGGGATTGGGACTACCACTAGTTTACTCTCCTCACCATTTATTCCTACCATTAATTCCCCTACCTTTAATTTCTGTCCTTTAACCTTCTCTCAATCCATGAAAAGGACCTTCCCTTCCATCCTTAATTTTTTATTTTAGTAGAGCCTTTGGTGTTTGTCTTGTCAAAGGCTTTCTGGAAATCTAAGTACATATGTCTATACGGATCCCTGTTGTCCACATGTTTGTTGTTCTCAAAAAGAATAGATTAATAGATTAGTGAACACGATTTCCCTTTTTACAGAGATGTTGTTGACTTGCTCAAAGTTTTATGTTTTTCTATTTTATTCTTTTTTTTTTTTTCATTGTTTTATTTTTTTTACTTTTAATTCAACTTATTTTGATTACACTACCGTTAATTGTACTGCCCCTACCACCCCCCCTTTTTTAAATATTGGCGTTACATTAGCTAACTTCCATTTGGGTACGAAGCGATTTTATTTAACAGTTTTAAAACTTGGTTAGTTCTATCATTTCACATTTGAGTTCTTTCAGAACTCTTGGGTCTGATCATCTGGTCCTGGTGTGACTTGTTTGTGTTGTTTGATTTTATCAAAACCTTCAGTGACACTTCTAGTGACACTCTTTCCTGTGACAGTTCTCAGATTCACCAACTACAAAAAGCCAGCATTTGTGGGAATCTCTCCTAACCTCCTCAGAAAAGAAGAGCAAAGAATCCCATTTAGTTTTCTGACTTTATCATCTTCATTTTTAAGCTTTTTCCTTTTTTATTTTTTCCAAGTCTGGGCTTCTTGTTTAGCAGGCAGGCTTTTCTGATGTCTAAAAATTTTGTTATATTTTTTTGGTTTTTTTTTTTTTTGTTCTTTTCTTCTTCTCTCTTTTTTTTTATTTTACTCTTGCACTTAAGTTTGCAGTGTTTGTGCCTTCCTTCATTTGCCTCACTGGATTTTTTGACTTTTTTTTTTTTTAAGTCTTTCTTCTCTCTCTTCTTTTTTACATTGGTTGTTAAGCCACGGTGGCTCGACTTGGCTCTCCACCCATTCAAGAGAGGGCCCAGACAGCCCTCAGATGGCAACGTCGTAGCTCGCTGTTATTATTTAACTTTTTTCTGGTAGAGCCCACAATGTGCCAGGTACTGTACAAATGGAAGGGAAGGCGCGGTCATTGCTGACCCATTCTGGAGTCCCACCAGCTAATTAGAAAAGAGAATCTTCTACTAATCATCTGTTGCCACCCATCCACATTGGTCACTGTTCTGTAATTCTGGAGTCACTCCTCAGAGTGACTCCAGATCTTATAGCAAGGTCATTGACACCAGAATCTTGACCTGTGTGCTTAATTCAGGAGAAGACAAGTACTGTGATTGTCGTGCTGTACTTTGCCTCTTGTCTGCACTATTACAGACTAAAGCCAGTTCCTGCTCTGAATTTCCTTCCATGCAACCCCACTGTAGTCAATGGGGTTGCACTCGGTGTGTCTGTCTGTACTGCGGTAGCATCTAGCAACCCCAGACAAGGATCAGGACCCCATTGTGCTAAGCACTGTGTAGACTAGTACCAAGGACAGTCCTTGCCCAAGGCGGCTCACATGCCACAGGTGGACAAAACAGAGACGTGAGGTAGGGGTCTGTTGGAGAGGGAGGTAACAAAAGAAACAGAGTTTGGCCAAAAAATAGAAGTCACAACCCTAGTCAGGGCCTGAAGGGAATGGCTTGTAGGTAGCACAACACAATAGGGCTTAAGAAGGGATTTTAAAGCGTTTTGATGAGGGATTTTCCCTGAGCATTGGGCTTGGCATGTGGGGGCTTGATATTATCAGCTCGTTCTTACCCTGGTGCCCATCCCTGAAGATGTTAATGGGTCAAAGCTGGACAGATCCACCTGAGTCATTACTGTTGTCCTTGCCTTTCCACAGGAACCTGATGCCGCGGACTCTAGAGGGGCAGATCACGATGGAGAAAACCCCGAGTTACTTTGTGACCAAGGAGGCCCCCAAACGTATTTACAACATGTCCAGGGACACCAAGCTGATTGTGGTGGTGAGGAACCCAGTAACCAGGGCCATCTCGGACTACACACAGACACTGTCCAAAAACCCCACCATCCCCAGCTTCCAGGCGCTGGCCTTCAAGAACGTCAGTACGGGCCTCATCGACACCACCTGGAGTGCGGTGCGGATCGGCATCTACGCCAAGCACCTGGACAACTGGTTACAGTACTTCCCCCTTTCGAAATTCCTCTTTGTCAGCGGGGAAAGACTCGTGAGTGACCCGGCTGGGGAGATGGGCCGAGTGCAAGACTTCTTGGGTCTCAAGAGAGTCGTGACGGACAAACACTTCTATTTCAATGAGACCAAGGGCTTCCCTTGCCTGAAGAAGCCGGAAGGAAGTAGCCGGCCCCGCTGTTTGGGGAAGTCCAAAGGGCGGCCTCATCCAAAAATCCACGGGCAGGTGATCCAGCGCCTGCAGGAGTTTTATAGACCCTTCAACATGAAGTTCTATCAGATGACTGGGCAGGACTTTGGGTGGGACTGAGATCTCACCAGGCCATTGGCTTTCTAAGCCACAGTGGGGAGAGGGCAGCTAGTCCCCTTAGCAGACCTACAGGGCCTTTGCACATTGTGTACCAAGCTGCCCAGGGACTCTAGCATAGGTGTGTTCAAGGCAAACTTTTGGGAGACACTTCCCATGTTCTAATTTATAATGGACCTGTTCCTGGAGAGAAATGTACACTGACTGAGTAGAGAGAAATATTTAAGAAAGAAAAACAAACAAACAAAACCCCCAACCCCAGATCAGATTAAATATTCTTCCATATGAATCTTGCTAATCTATATTAACCAGAATGGTTTTCAGATGAGGTGTGTGTGTGCGTGCGTGCGTGTGTGCGCGTGCAGTGGCAAAGGTACTAAGATTCACAATAAAGCTTTGCAAATCAGAGTTGGCCTCCTAATGCTGCTCTTTCTCTGACCATACTGAGAGTGCTGTAATATTCACCATCAGCCATCCCGACCCTTTTAATTAGCAGGGAGAGGGCTCCAGACATCAGTGCTGTGTTTAGGTCTTGGATGCCTTTCTTGCAAAGATAACAACTGCAGCCAGGTTCGAAGCTGCTGTACAGCAATGTAGGTCCATTGACTTCAAAGGAGCTAGGTTGGTTTACATCAGCTGAGGCTCTGGCCCGGTATATTAAAAACACAAGTGACTTATGATAATAACATGTGAGGAGCCTGATCTTGCTCCTCCCATTGGAGTCAATGGAATTTTGACTTTATTGGAGCCGGTAGCGTGCCCCAATTTAAAAAAAATTTTATTTATCTATTACTTTTTATGGTGTGTGTGTGTGTGTGTGTGTGCGCGCTTCACTCCATTGGGCCAGTGAATTTTGGCCTAGCTCCTCAAAGGCACCTAACGCCCCTCCACCTACCTTTGAGGACCTGGGCCTTTGAGTTTCTAGTCAATTTCACTTTCCAGCTCTTGGGCCGACGCCCAGCAAGTTTGGTTTTCAGTTTCCTATGCTTCAAGAGGACATGGACGCCCTCCTCTTCCCAAAGCTCTTTTTCATTAAAATGTTCAATAAATAAAATAAAGCAGTGTGTTTATTAGAGTTTTGTAAAAGCCCTTTTTAAAAAGACAAGCTGAATTTTGGACCTAAGTCACGTTCGGTGTCCTTAGAAACAGTTACCTGGTTTGATAGTTTCTGCCAGATCTGCAAAAAACAGGACACGATGAATCTGCAAAAATAATACAAACTGTCTGTGGGTGATTTATTGTTATTTAAAGGTTTGATTCTGCCTCAGAAGTCAGTGGGAGTTTTGTCATTGACTTCAGTGAGGGCAGAATTGTGTCTTAAATGCACAGGGTGGAATCTTGGCCCTCTCTGAAGTTAACGGCAAAAGTCCCATTGACTTCAACTGGCCAGGATTTTACCCACAGTTCTTCTCCGGCTAAACTGTTTGCACTAAAAATTCTATTTTGGTGCCGTTTCAGGAACATACAATACTGACAGAGTGGAAAATTTCCCATTCTTAATTGCGACAAAAGTCGCAGCTCTACAAAATTGTTATAAAAATGTACTAGGCCACAAAATCTGCTTGCTAGTTCTTTTCCCCACGAGCATACAAAATTATCGATACTTTGTCAGTCCAAATATTGGTGAGTGATCACGTAGCATATGACAGGGTTGGACAAAAGAACTGTAAATTGGCAAAGTTTGAAATGAAAGGAAATATTAATTCTGTGCCTAATAAGCAAAATCGTCTTAAGCACATAGTCAGCTTTAAATTGGTACTTGCATCTAATTGACCTCAATGGGAGTTAAGCACCTGCTTAAAGCTAAGCAGGTGCTTAAATGCTTTGTTGAATCAGGGCCTTAACAGCTGAGTCAAAACACTCATTGAAAAGAATGGGACCATTCACCTGCTTAAAGCTTAGACACATGCTCAAGTACCTTGCAGGATTGGGGCCCTGTTTTCAGAATGGCACTTTGATCATTTTCTCTTTCCCATTTTGCAGCTGGCTCTGCATCTCACATGTTGATTTTTACTGAGGCAAGTTTCCTTTCTGAGACTGGGCAGTGACTGGCATTTGATGATACATCTGGTTGAACAGTGAATCCAGAGAATGGTGTATTTTTCCTGATTTAAAATAGTCTGAAAGAATAAAAACAATTAGCGGCAGTAGTTCTGAATATATTCCAGATCCGGTTGCATTGTGTATCACATGTAACACAGGTGATAAAGTTGGAGACCTCCAAGAGTAATGACAAAAATTCCCCCCTCCCAGAAACAGTTTTGCTGAAGAACATATAGCAAAAAAAGTCTGATCTTTAGCCCAGTGCCTACCAGTTGGTTTCCAGATTTGCAGCCACAAAGGGCAGTCATCGGAGGCCGGTGGAATGAGTTCAAGTGTTCTCATAATTAAAGAGGGGCAAAAAAACCTTCGTTAACCTTTCATAATCTTATTAGTGACTTGTTTGTCTTTTTTGGTTTTGGAGGACCCCTGGGCCCTGCATGGTTTTGTACTATGTGATAGATCCATTTGATTCCAGTACAACATAGTCTCAGTGCTAGCTATCCTGTATGGCGTAGGGTTGACTTGCTGTTTCAATCATCACAAGCCATTGGCTGCAAACCGTCCCGGCTGCATTGTTAAACAAAAATGTTAAACTCTTTCGGGTAGCCAGTGTTTTCCTAGACAAATACAATGTAAGCAAAGAGCCTCTGCCTTTTCCAGTGCGTCCCTTCGTGTTCCAGTCATTCTCTGGATTGATTTTGCATCTGGCATTTTACACGGGGTGTTTTTAGTTGGTTTGCAATACAAGTCGTTAAAGCTTCTCCCACTTCTTTGCTTTTTCTACAATAAGAGGCTCCTCTTTGTTCTTCATCCTCTTCAATGTGGCATTTCTTTTGTATGGGTGGCACTTAAAGCCTCTAAACTCATGGCTAACGGTCAGCGCGTTAGTCAGTTTCAGACAGGAGGCTAATCTGTTTACTGCCGCAACAAACGCTGCACAAAATGACGCGACTCAATGTCAGGTCCAAGTTGAACACGAACAACCCAGCTATTTATATATTGAGAGACAGAGATAGAAACCTGAATGGTTTTTGGTATCCCTTGGAATAGACGTGACTTCTAATTTGCATTGTCTTTGCCCTGCTTTACATTCCTGTCAGTTTCTAAAGCCAACGTAGCCGCCTTGTACCTGGTTAAGACGCTGTGCTAGGTTAAACAACAAACAAAATCTGGATTAATTTTCTGTGGCGCTCGAAAGGCTAGATTCACACCTGGTGTAAATCAAAGCAGCTCCATTGATTTCAGTGGAACTACAGTGATTTCAGGCCGGCTGAGGATACGGTCCTGAAGAGGCAATTGAAGCAGAAAGAGGTTCAGGATACACGTAAATGGCTTCTTCCCCCCATTTCCGTAGCTTTTTCTGAGAAGTCATTCTACGGTTTCATATGGTTGGGTTTGTCCAGCTTTGTACAAACCACAGAGGAATCTCTCTCTCCTCCCCTCATGCCCTTCCCCTGCCCCTTTGAAAATTCATGCTAAAGTGAGGCTCGATCCCAGGTGCTGCTGAGTGCCCTCTAGCCAGGGGGAGCTGAGGGGGCTCAGCCCTCAACAGCAGGTGCCCAGCACCTCTTAAAATTGCTCCCCCTCCAAAGTGTACAAATTCTGCCGAGGCGAGCGGCCCAAGGAACTGGAAGTGCCCTCTCCGCCAACCCGCTGGGGGTTGGATGTCAGAGCCGCTGGAGCCTGTTGTCACTTTCACTGGCAGCGCCACATGATGGACTGCACTTTGCTTGTTTAGGTTTTGTTTCCAGCCATGACATTCGACCAAATTATTCTCCACGAAGGGCTTTAAAGTTTCCCAAGTGCCTGTGAAAACCTGGAAACGCTGATCGTGATCCTATTTCTCAGCTGAGTGGCTACATTCAGCCAGAGCCATATTGATATGCAAAACGTCAAGGGCCCCAGGTCTAAAGATGGTTTCTGTCTGCCTTGTGAAAGGGGCCATACTTTTTTAAAGCCTAGGCCTTTCTAAAGCTGCACAATACCATATAGACTATGCCATTTAAAGCATCTGAAGCAACCCAAAATGTATTGAAAGCTTGCTTTGCAGACTCATTAAGACTACTCAATAGGTTCTGGCAAATACCTTGCCAGGGCTGACCGCTCGGATTAAGACTTTTGAAGTGATACACAAACCTCTTGCTTAAACTAATTGCTGCCCCATGGCTCATGAGGTCAAGTATTTGTATTCATTGCATTCAAGAGGAGCCACTTGTGGGGCTGTCCAGGTGAAGTCTGCACTTCATTAGACCAGGACAATAAGCTGGAAGTTCCCCGTAGGAAGGGGAAAGGTAACCAAGATGGAAATTTCATGGATCTCTCCAAGGAGAATCATTGAATACAAACAAACTGATGCCCAGCGCTGCAGGGTTTTTCAATGAAAGAGTTCCAAAATGGAATCGTGGTTTTGCAATCTAATATACTAAGTGCAGGGAGGTAGCCTTGCCAAATGCTTCATTAAGATCTTTGTTGTGCTACCCTAAAATGGCCAGTTCAATTCAAAGGGAATGTAACTTTAATTACACGTATCAGTCAAGTGTGTACAAATCTCTGTCGTTGTTTTGGTTCATACATGATGCTGCAGTTTTTTGTTACTGTCACCCCCGGGAGTTACTTTGAAACCTATTATTTGAATTCTATGAATTTTGTTACTGAAAGAAAAATTGCAAAGGTGACTGAGATCAGAGAAAATCCATTGACATTTCATTTTCTTTGCCTTCAGCCCTAGATGTGTTTGCTGGGAAGCAAAATTTCATTCTTCCCTACAACACTGTGGGGATGTATCGTCCATATCCTGCTTTTAAACTTTCACAATGAATTGAACATTAATAAATAGGCCTGGCTTGTCCTAAAATGTTTGTCTTCCTGTTTTGGGTAGGGGGACTTACCTCATCAGTAAGGAAAGAAAAGCAGCAGCAAGAGGCAGAATTGGCATCCAAGTGATGGTGAATTAGAGAGGAGATTGGATAGTGCAGGCTCTACCTTATATCACCGGGGCTGCTTAAAATTCAACTTTATCTCGTAAGAGTTCTCCATTGTAACACATTGAAAAACGCCACCGCAATCTTAGCAAATTGCTGCCATCAGTTAAACTGTTCAAAAGGCAACGTTATCCTGTGACAACACTAAAGCATTGTGCCCAGCATGAGAAATATACCATGCTTCAAACATCCATCAAGTTGTATGGCTAGCATTTCAATTTATGCAGAATCATTAGCCTATGATAACCCTTAAAGCCAGAGGAATTCCAAACGATTCACTTCTGTTTGCCATCAGTGGACAGTTAATGATTGCTGGTGAAAACCAAGACGCAAAGTCTACATTGGGCGGGTAGAATCAAATCCATTGATCGAGCAGCGGTCGTTTTTGTGATGCATTGTTCCCCAGTTACAAGTGGGTTCCTTTTAGCAACAGAATAGGGAACCCGTCATTTGTTAACACATGTGCCTCATGTATATCCTAGAAGAAATGGCCTTTGTCATCACTTGCTAGTGGGCCTAATTAAAAAAGCAAATTTAGAAAAATTAGGGGTGAGATTTTCTAAAGACCTCAGCCAGCTTTTTCATTAAGGCACAACATACCATAGTTCCCATTCCTCCCAATGCAGCTGATGAGTGCTGAGAGCATTTGAAAAAAACGTTGACCTCTTCGATTTGGATGTCTAAGTGGGACACTTAGAAAAATCTTTCCCCAGTTGTGGGTATGAAAATCTAATCCAAAATGTCTTTTCTTTTTCCCCACCAGCCAATTTCACCTAATTTACAATCCCTTTCTTTTTTAAAATTCCTATAAGCCCATGGGCATCAAACTTGTATTGTGAAAAACCAAAAAGCTGCAGTCTTTATTTAGGCTAAACTCCCCCAGAAGCCAATAGGAGTTTTGCCTCAGTAAGAATGCTGCTGCCAGCTCTGGAAATACATGTGACATGTAATTGAATGTTGTAAATTTTCAGCTGGATTGTTTGGCTTGGATTGTGCTATGTACTGACCAGTTATATTTTGATTTTTTTCTCTTTTCCCTATATGGAAGATACATCTTTGTGTTTATATTTTAACAGAGAGCGTTCTGGGCCTGATATCACTCTCCTTTGCTGGAGTTTTCTCACCACCTGTAAAACTTGTACAAGCAGTCTCCACTGGGATAACAAAGCTGGGTGAAAATATGTCAGAATCTGATCACACTAAAAAAAATAACCACTATATTTTTCTGCACAAGATCTCTGAAAATAAAGTTATAAAGAAAACGATGCAGGACTATTTTTGTTTTCATTGGTGTAGTTGCTGTTCTGGACCAGTGAGAAAAATAGACTCTGGTTATTTTCATAGGTTTTCTCCCCCTTTTGTCCCTATCTTGAATTTGTAAACATCCAGATTTTTCAGGTTACTTGGAAGTAAATATTTATTCTCCAGGATGTCTAGATATAAAGGAACCTGGCCTCGAAACATGAGAGAGAGAGAGAGAGAGAGAGAGAGAACCTGACATATATCAAACATTTTCTTCCTGCGTGCTACTGACAGCTGTTAGGTCAAGACATTTCCAAATTAGCATGCAAATGATGGTTTGGATAATGTGTGTGGACTTCGGTTTGCTCCGAGAAAGACACTATGAGGCCTCCTACAGCTAAAAATGTAAGGATCATGCATATGTGATGCAAGAATCATAGTGCCCTTCACTAGGCATAATCTGGGCACATTCCTTCCATTAAACTGTGATCCTGGCATGCCTTGCATCATCCATGTGTGAGATGAAATTGATCACAGAGAGAGGGAAGGCAAAGCTGAACATGTTAATGTGTCAAAGGTGCTTTATTGCCCATGAATTCTGGTCATGTGACTCTACAGTGAACTGTAACTAGTAATTTTGTGCCTAATGCATCCTTAGTAATTTTGTTTACATAGATGAAAATAATGGTGAACGTTTTCCCCTCACCTCCCAGGGCTTTGGAAATTGCACCTTGCCAGGATTATTCTGTTCGGTGAGCTCTAGGGAAGGAAAAAAATTGTATCAGACATTCCTCTGGCATATAAACAAGACATTGTCGTATTCCACACACATTTCCCTCAGCCCTCTTCGACTGCTCCCGCCCCCCCAAGTTTTCTACAGGGATTCTGACTATTTAAACATTTTTGGTAAAGTGTCAGTTATATTCAGACTTTCTGGCAGGGTCACCCAGTGATCATGTGACCTTGTCAGTCACAGATCTCCCTGGCTTTCTTGTCATGTGACCTTGTCAAGTGTTTGGACAGAGGGCAGCGTTCACTGTCAACTGAGATTAACTTGCGCTGAGAAAGTTACATATATTGATAAAAATGTTTGCATCCCGAGACGATCACAATCTATATCTGGGGTCCTGCTCAATGACATTTCCTTGATTCAGCTGAATCCATTAGTCCAGAAGTTTATTATGGAGTCTGCTCATGAAAATGACCCTATTTGTGAGCTGGCTACACTTTGGTGGGGTGACCGTTTAATAACTGTAAGCAAGGCCCGTTTGCTGTGGAGAACACTTGACAAGAAATAAAGAATTTTATGCACAAAGGATACCCCTCTCCACAAAACTCACATTTTACTGTGTGATCTGGCTTTTCTCAGTGTCACATGCTACCAGGATCTGCATACATCAAATGCCAGAAGGAGGCCTTGATTGTCTTTCTGCTTTGAAGTGGTGTTGAGCATGCCTGACTCAGGGAGTCTGGAAACGTTGATTACAGCCAGTCTATTGAGGAGGGTGTGGAAGAGTGGAATAGCGCTCAGGGAGTTGGTCAGCATGGCTGGTGCAGGAGACAATGCTTATTTATAATTTAGCAGTGGTCACAAACAGGAAAGTTGCAGCCTGCATGTGATTGGCAGTGCCACCATCACAGCTGGTAAATGATCGCTCATCCATTAAATGGGGCACACAGTCTGTCCAGTGACACAAACATAAAGCTTTCATATTCCCTTACACATACAGAGAGTCAGAAAAACCATTTTTCCCTAGGAAAAATATTCAGCTGGAAAATTATCATTTGAAATTTTTCAGGAGAAATTTTTGAAAGGAAATTTTCATAGGCTTTTGATTCAAATCAAAATTTTTATTTCAAACTGAGATTTTTCCTTGTGGGTAAGATTTTGAAAACTGGCCTTTAAAAAAAAAAAAAATTGGATTCCCCGCCCTCCCCACACATTCACACAAACTTTATTTTGGCTGCTGAATGTGCTAGATGGAATGATGTGTTGATTTTCTTTCCATGTTTTTCACACTGTAAATATTCAAAACTTCTCCAACTTTGGAAAAGTTTCAGAGTTTCTATTGCATTTGGTGGCCAAAAAAAAAAAAGAAGAAAAAAAAAAAAGGAAAACAGCAAGGGAAAGGCAGAAAAACCAAAAATCTGACATTTTGAAAATTTTCCACTTTCAAAAGCCAAAACTGAAATTTCAATATGAAATGAGATGATTTAATTGTTCAATTTCCTGCACAAGAAAAGGAAAAATAACTTCAATCATAAATGATATTTTGCCATGAAAAATGATAGTTTCAAAGCAAACCCAGTTTGGTAGTAAAAGTTTTCACTCAAAACCTTGTAACCAGCTGTAGCTATTTTTATCAATGTATCTCAAATCTCTTTTCAAAGCCAGGTTACTATCATTGTTATCCTCATTTCATAGCTGAGATAGAAGAGGCACAAAGAATGTTGAGTGATTTGAGGGAGTGGCAGAGTGGAGCATAGAACCCAGGTCTCTCTAGAGATGAGAGAACAGTAGGACACTGAGGTAGAACACCAAAGTGCAGCCACAGTAAGGTTTTAGTGGAGGTGGCTCAGAGTACATCTATACAAAGAACATCTAAATAAACCATTGCATCACAGAGACATGAAAGGACATAACTATTGCAAAACCACCAGGCTCCTGCCTTGAGAAAGCCCAGGGTGTCTTCCACCCACATTCCTGGCCTTTACAAAGGTGGGACTTCAGCCCATCTCAAGTAATGGTTTCCTGTGCGATCATTTGGTTTCCAGTGTGGGCTCACTAGCTTTTCCCAGCATGCTTTTCTGGTTACTGGCTCTTTAAATTTGAGAGTGTCAGTGGCTGTAGCCCCAGAACAGCCATTTTGTATCTAGCTGCTGCAGACTGTCCATAGCGCCGTCACTCCCTGCTGGTAAGTACTCTGAGCTCCTATACCTATGACATGTCCCTCTGATGTTCCCTTCTTCCTGAGCAGATGGAATATCCTCCCAGGGACATTAGAAAACAGTTCTGAACCATAAGATCAGCTGGGGCAGTGGCACAGGCTGCTGGGGAGAGGTGACCAGGGAGGGCATGATCCCCGAATACAGTCAAGAAATGAGGAAATTAAAAAAAAAAAGAGAGTGGGAATGATGTGAAGATGGGAACTAAAAATGTAAAGGGGTCAGGGCATGTGGCCCTGGAAATTTCTGGCCCTGATGATTTATGCTGACTGGTTCATATGATCATGTGAAAGACTTGGGTGTTTCAGTAGGGTGAAATTAACACTTGTGAGGGCGGCAGCCGCAGCATGAAACCTAGCTTCCACTTATATCTTAAAAACAGGCCACAGGTGAGACTTGAGTGGTGCAGAAGCCATATGCTGGTGGTGGGTCATTAGCAGTGGGAATTGAATCTGGGGGCTCTGGAGCTAATGCATAAGCTTCTAGTGCCTTGGCTATAAAAATCCAGCTCTCTCAGCTAAGGAGAGACTCATCAACCACTTATATGTGGACCACCTGCCACTAGAGGGGGACAGATGCCACACTGAATGGGAGTGGGTTACATCTGCATGGATCAATTTCACTTTGAAAGAGCAGGAGAGGAAAAAATTAGGTTTACCAATGTACATGGCATGCACAGAGTAGGCAGCAGTGATCTCTGTGTGCACATGGTTTAGCTGTGTTAGCCCTGTGGGCTGCCAAAATCCATTTCATTTGGCTGATCAGGGATTCTGGAGAGAATTCCCCCCCACCCCCACCCGCCTTGGTTATTTGAATGGAAATGAAACCTGAGCACTAGAAGAGAGTCTGTTTGCATGGTGATACTCGGTGTAAAATTATCACAGTTTAGGTAGAGCTGGCTGGGAATTTTTTGACCAAAAAATGACAAGTCATAGAAATGTATTGGTTTCTAGGAAAAATGTTGTTGGGAAGGTTTCTTGGGTCCAGGGTGAAATTGCTTAGGGCACTCGTCGGGGATGTGGGAAGGCCAGCTTCAACTCCCTGTTCTGCTTGATTTGGAGCAGGGATTCAGATCTAGGTCTCCTACGTCCCAAGTGACTCATATAACCACCACGTGATTGAGTCACGTTCTGCTATTGTGTCACTCTCTCCTTTTGGAGCTGTTCCACTCTGTATAATGGATAGTGGTTAGGGCACTCCCCTGGGAGGTGGGAGACCCAATTCTCTGCTCCACATTAAGCGAGGAGATGGCTAGAACAGAAATCCTCTTTTGACAAGATCTCTTCAATTTGAAGACCTCCCACTGCATAGCACTAAGAAGCAAGCGGTATAAGGTGCTTTAGGTATGGGGTCAAATTAGTTCATTGTAGCTCCCTTTACATGAGCATAATATATTCACCACTGGCCGAAGTGACCATGAGCCTTTTGAAATCAATGGGGTTGCGCCTGCTTTCATCCATGGAGACTCTAGCCCACAAACCTTTGTAAAGTGCTTTGGGATGCTCATATAAAAAGCGCTATGTACTGGAAGCCCAACGTGAACCAAGGCTCAGAACGTGTCAGTGAATTAGGTAAGATACCTATGTTACAGATGGGTAAAGTGAGGCACAGCAAGCTTAATATAAGTTGCTAAAGGTCACATAGCAATTCAGAATCACCACGAGGAATAGAACCCAGGAGTCCTGGCTCCCAATCTTGTGGTCAGACTAAGGGATAATACTTTCTCTATGGGCCCAATTCTGCTGCCTCTATTCAGGATGAGCAGTGCCTTTCACCACAGCTAATCCTACTGAAAACAATTAACATGAGTGAGGATGGGAAAATTGGGCCCTATACGAGAATTACATACTGTCTATACCATGCTACATTCTGAGACCACTGGTCCTAGAAGCATCAGCAGCACTTTCAGCAGCTAAGAGATACTAAATGACCTAGAGAGCTTCCCGGACAAGAGCATCAGCTCAAATAGAGATGGGCACTAGCTCTGCTTCAGCTAACCCACTAAAAATAGCAGTGTAGCCACTGCCAGAGGTAGCCTGGGTGGTGGCTCCGACTCGTTACCTGAGTATGCACCCGGGGAGGCAGGCGTGTTTGTACTCGGGCAGATAGTCTGAGCTGCTGCGTGTGTTACCCCTGGCTGCACTGCTAGCCCCTCTGCACACCTGAGCTGGGAAGCACGGTCCCAGCGGCAGTGTAGACAGAATGTACAGTTTTGCTCTCCACAGCAACCAGCTGATCTGTCTACCAGTGCTGGAAGTTGAAGTTGCAATACCCTACGTTGCAGCCCTTTGGGAATTCGGAATTGCCACTGGCTAGGGAATTTCAACGAAGCAAAATTGAATTTCACCCTCTCCCCAACGCAGGCAAAACACTTTTACTTTGCTACCACTTTGTTACAAACCATATTCCAGTGGGCTATAATAGTTCAGAGAAAGCGGTATGTTAACATACCCTTACTTTAATCATACAACTCCCGAAACAAGAACTAACTTCCATTATAAACCACTTATTTTTCAAACCATCTCTTTAATTTCCCAATGTGCTTGTACTATACCATTATGCTGTTTTGTACAATTTAACCAGATGCAGACTTCCATCTTTCCAATAGGCTGCGCTTTTCCATGAGAAGAGACCCTCAATAAGACTTGTTGCTGAGCTACATTTAAGGATGAAATGTTACATAAAAACTTATCATACAAAATGAAACTTTTGTCTTCAGAACTGATAGAATAAAACAAAATGTGATTTGTAACTAAAAGTGGTGAACTCGGTTTGAGGTGATTTATTGTCTACGAGATAAGTTCATGGAGGATGGGTCCCTCAATGGCTATTAGCCAAGATGATCAGGAACACAACTCCATGCTCTGGGTGTCCCTAAACCTCTAACTGCCAGAAGCTGGACTGGACAATAGGGGGTGGATCACTTGATCATTGTTGTGTTCTGTTCATTCCCTATGAAGTATCGGCACTGGCCATTGTTGGAAGACATACTTGGCCAGATGGACCATTGGTCTGACCCAGTATGGCCATTCTTATGTTCTTAAGAGTGTATCCATCCCGCTCAGCAGTCGTGAAAATACTGATAAATCCCCAAACTTTCACAACTGATTATTTGTCCAACAATTTGTATCAGAAGTTTAATTCTTTTCTCTCATTTTGTTTAAAATGTTTGTCTCCCAATCAGGGAGTAGAAGCAATACCATGTGACTTAGCTGACCAAAAGAAGGTGGTGAATCTCAAATACTTAGTGGAATGAAGGCTTTGCAGACAAGGCATTAGAATTGTGGGTTGAAATCCTGGCTCTGCCACAGACTTTGTGTGTGACCTTGGGCAAGTCACTTAATTTCTCTGGGCCTCAGTCTCCCATCTTTAAAAGGGGGATAACAATATTTCCTCTCTCATGCCCTTTGTGTTGTCTGTTTGGATTGTAAGCTCCTCAGGGCAGGGATGGTCCCTTACTAAGTGTGCGTACAGTGCGGCCCCAATCATGGGTAGGGCCTCTAAGTGCAGCCATAGCTGAAGTGAATGGTACATGCAAAGCTTAATTTGTAAAGAAAGAGGTGTCAGGGCTCAAGCAATAATGATGGTGTCCTCTGCACAGCATGACCTCGCACGTACCATCCATGTGAGGTCACACCCTGCACCCCACTGGCTGAATCCTGGCAAACCCTGGCACAAAATAAGCTCTAGATCCATGAATAATGCAAAGACTGGAAACAACTGAGTGATCTGGGGAATGATACCAGGATCACTGAGCAGCACCTTTCTTCATCCACAGTACAAATTGACTTAACTAAGACTCTGCTTGCTGACTAAGTTTCTATACAGCCTGAGCAAGGATGTGAGAACCTGGCTCTGTTTGCAGATTGTTAAATCTGTTCTCAAACGCTCCAGGGAGAGAAGAAAGGGCTAAACTGACAATGGCTATTGTTTCACAAGAAATCATTCCATCTGCTGCATTGTCAGCACTAGGGATCTGAGCCAGATCCATCCATGGTGTGACTCAGTTCACGGCAGGG
This sequence comes from Mauremys reevesii, assembly GCF_016161935.1. Taxonomy (NCBI): domain Eukaryota; kingdom Metazoa; phylum Chordata; order Testudines; family Geoemydidae; genus Mauremys; species Mauremys reevesii. The sequence continues at coordinate 81,080,202 of NC_052632.1, read as the reverse complement.
ATGAATTTAATATTTTGTTGACACAACGGCCTCTTGTAGCAAAGAGCTGTCCCCGACGAAACCGAATGAAAAATAAAATCATAATGTCAGCTGCAGATTATTTGCCTCCTATCATCAGGTACTTCCCCGAAAGACTCGTTTGAGGACGAGAGTACATCCATGACGTTTCCCTTCAAAAGACATAACATTCCTCACAATGACTGGGCAGGGTGCAAGATGACAGCATAGAGAATTCCTGGGGAGAAAAATGTTGTTGCCATTTGGGGAGTTTTCTTTCTTTCCACCGACATTTGATGCAAAGTATTCATGGCTTTGAGCATGGTTCTCGAGCTGCAGAAAGCCAAAATAGCTTTGCAACATTCAGCCCATCCGAGTTCTGCATTTTATGTTCTGGTTTCAATCTCAATGTAATCCCAATACATAGAATAAACTCATGCCATATTCCTCAGTCGTCAAGAAAATGCCCATGCCAAAGGAGAGAGTGTTGTAATTGTATCCACATGCCAATGGGCTGGTTCCAAGTCATCTAAAGTGAAGTCTGGTCTACACATGTGCGTACAAACATGATCAGGCATTGTCGGTTTATGCAAGTATGTAAACGAGCGGGAAACCAGATACACTCAGAACATTTTCTAATTTTCAAATCAGTTGGGATGCTTCGGTTTAATTTCTGCCTTAATTATCGTACAAGGCTATCGGTTACCCAGAATGAGAGTGGAGCAAATATGATATTTGACTAATTTAGCCTTTAGTTCAGTTTGCTAACTGTCTGCAAGCAACTTACTGTTTCCTTGAAGGCATTTGTTTTTTTTTAATTGTTTGCCCAATAATGTCAGCAGATAATTCTTATTCTGTCGTTTGTGAGCAATCTGCTGTGATTATTTATTATTTCAAATCTGATCTGTGTTGGTTCATATTCATTGGACACACAGGTCACAGGGTTTCTGTTTCCTGACTGGATGAGCATCGCTTCTGAATCATGTTTCAGGAGACACGCAAAAATTCACTTGCCACCAGTACGCTCCAACAGTCCTTTAACATTCACGGTTTCTGCAAACATTTCTCCCAGTGAACTCAGTGACTAAAAGTGAATGCAAAAGAGGGGCAAATACACATAAGGTGCATTCATTAAATTAACAATTCAAACAAACATTCATGAAAATTTTTCTGCAGCATGCACCAAGTTCTCCCAGAATGCTTGTTTCAGCTTCATATTGATTAAAAAAAAGGCACCACAGACTAAGGGTACGTCTTCACTATCCGCCGGATCGGCGGGTAGCAATCGAATTCTCGGAGTTCGATATATCGCGTCTCATCTAGACGCGATATTTCGAACTCCGAACGCGCTCCCGTTGACTCCGGAACTCCACCACCACGAAAGGCGGTGGCGGAGTTGACGGGGGAGCCGCGGACGTCGATCCCGCGCCGTGAGGATGGGTAAGTAATTCGAACTAAGGAGCAGCCATGAATTCTTTGGTCCACCTCCAGGGGCAGGAGGTTCCATAAATGAAGAGCATTGTGTGTGCGCATCACCCAGCACATTTTAGTTGGCATCCAGAATTCTAACAGGTGACCAGGTAAGGCTTAACATAGCAATCGGCTAGGTGCAGAGACAGCGATGACCATCCTGCAGGCACTCACTGAACCAACAGCAAAGCCATATAAAGGCCTGACTCCTGCTGCCACAGAAGTCAACAGCAAAACGTGCTTTGCCTTCAACAGGTGCAGGCTTGGGCCAAAGCGTCTTATCCACAGCAAGAATGTTGAAAACAAGAGGCTGTGTGGCATGAAGCTAGTTGAGGGCTTTCAAGACCTGCAAGAAAGCACAGGGGCGTGGGATGGTTTAGTTCTTATCACCCAGAGGTAGCACTAGCTGTTTTTTGCTGACCAGCCTTTCCATCCACCCACTCTGGCTCTAACAGAACAGACCACATGGTGCTGAGCTAACGAGACACTGCCTGGAGATATGACGTAGATGAAAGAGGGTGTGCTTAATAACGACATTAACGAGTACCTTGGATGACATGGCCAAATGAATGGGGACATCAAGGTTTCTGGCTTTGGCCTCTGGAACCTAAGCAAGTTCATCAAAAAGGAATTAGTGTGCGGTTGTAGGGGGGGCAACAGACAACCCATAATCAAACCATGGGGAGGGAACAGCAGTTGAAAGCAATTCTGTTTCGTCGGCACTGGGGGTTTTAAAAATGCCTCCATCATCCATGCCGCCGTGTTCCAAACAAAAAGTAAGATGGACCCCTCCACACCCATTCCTCTCATTAAGGATCCTCAATAAGGGCGCAGGGAATGATCGTGTCCTCAGCACACGTATGTTAATCACGGCCAGATCTGCGTATAATGGGGCCGGGAGGGAGCCGATGAATATTAACAAGAATTGGAGCAAGACGAGGACCCTAGGGGACCTCCCAAATCAATAAGGAAAGGGCTAGGTCAGAGAATCAGCAACCCAGTACAACTCAATCCAGTGTTACTGACAGAGCAGGGAGACCAGGGGACCTGAGGAAAATGGCGCGGTGCTAGAATGTCTGTTTGCAGCTAGAACAGTCCCTCAGGGTCTCATTGCATTGAAATAAATAAGGCTTTTCATTAGGCTCAGAGGGTCAGATCCTCTGGGCTGTAAATTGGTGTAGCTGCAGCAAAGGCCATGGAGTGAGTGATGCTGGTTTACACCAGCGAAAGGTCTGACCCTGGGGCCTTGTCTCCACTAGCCTTTCCCCCCCCCCCCTTAACATTTTTCCACTGCTGCTCCCATTGGTGCAGCACCACCAGTGGCAGGAAAGGTGGGAATGCTGGAGTGTAGACAGAACACAGACATCCTTAGCACCATGTTATTTAAATCTGCCACCTGGACAGAGATAAACACAGGATGGTGTTCCAGAAAATCCACCTCTTGATCCAGCTTCTCAAATGCTAAGGAAGTGCTCAGCACCTGGAACATGGATACAAATCACTTGTGCAACCATTGTTTCCACCTCAGGATAACCTGAAAGCCAGACTCCCTGCTCACTTATAAGGTGTCTTAGATGTTTCCACAGCTCACCTGCATCATTGTCTTTTCCGATCACTTAGTAAGAAAGCATGACGTTGAATCAGCTGATAGTCCTCAGGCTATTGGGAGTCATGGGGATGGGTTTCAGGGTAGCAGAGGAGTAGCCAGCTATGCTTGCAGGATCCTTTGCAGACTTTGGTGGTAACACCAAAGCTGCTATCTAGACAGGTTTTTGCAAGCAATGCAGGGAGAGCATCAAGAGGTGATATGGCCACAGAATAACAGAACTGACTTCTGCAGCTGTCCAGACTCCAGTTTATTAATACACAGGTGACTGCAAGAGACGAGTCAGCATACTCAAGCCCGTACCGTGGAAGTTGTTCTAGCTATAGCTGTTCCCACCAATCTTATTACTGGAGCAATGCGAAAATTGATTCCAACCCTTCAGGAGTACAGCTCAGGCAAAGCAGACCTGAGAAGCCACTGGAGTTAGGATAAATCCCCAGAGCTAGCCATTTTTAGTGGCTACCATGGCTTCCCACATCTGAAAGCAAATGGGCAACTCAGCTGTCTTACACCTTTTCTGTTCCCTAGCCAGCTCCTTGACCCCTGCCTTGGTAAGTCGATGCAGAAGACTGGTATGTCTGGGAATGAGCTGGTGCAACATGGTTAACAACATTTCAGAGCATGGCATCAGCTTGCCCATCAATGGGGGGGGGGCACAACTCGTGTAGAAGGCCTGTGCCAACCAGGAAAATTGATACATAGCGGGGTGGGAAAGGAGATACAAAGGCATAATCTCTGCAAGCATAGAGCGGAAGATAGCCATCAGTGGTAGGGCCCTCAACATAGTCCACGTCTCTCTGAGAGACCTGTGTATAAGAGACTGTCTCATCAAGGAGTGACTAAGGGACTTTACTTGGTGACTATATAGAGTTCTCTGTTGTTTCCCTCCCTGCACTCAGCCTGGCCATAAAGAAAGCAGTTTCCGTATGTGAAGTTTTGCCTTTCACAAGCACTAATTTTGCCTGCTAACAAAAGGAGGGATTGAAGGCCTTTTCTCTTCCTGCCCCTGAATAGTTTTTTGTTTTTGTGTTGAGACTTTAAAACCTGCTTGATAAGGCGCTCGCCATTTGGGGAAGTGAAGCTTTTATTCGGGTGCCTGTAATTCTAGAAGTGACGGCACTGCCTGAGTTGAAAGGGTTCAGCTCCATTATCTGTCTTGATTTCACGAAGACGACATAAAGGAGGCGAAACAAAAAAGGCCCAGAACAGTGCACGCTGTAGGCTGAAAGATTTGTTCTCCGCTCCTCAATATCGTAACAATAATAAAGCCTCGCTCTTTTCATCGGTAGCGCAAAGTGTTGCCAAAAGGGGTCAGTATCATTAGCTCCATTTTACAGATTGGGAAACTGAGGCACATAGACTTACCCAAGGTTTTCCAGCAGCAAAGCTGAGAAGAGACTCCAGGTCTCCTGAGTCCCTGTTTGGTGCCCTATTACTCTGCTGAACACCCATGGCCACATGGCAATTCATACAGACAGCAGGGATGAAATCGAGATTCTCCCACTCCAAAAACCCATGTCTCCACCAGTTGAGCTACAGGAGAAGTCTCCTTTAATTTATAGCAATATAGGATATATGGTACATAGTGGAGTGGCTCTGATTCCATCCAGTAGATGGCAGTTGTACACTAGCCAGATCATTACAACATACAAGCTATAAAAATGTAGTGAACCCTGCACTTCCCTTACAGCCATTTCATCGGCATCTTTAGTAGTTCAGCTGGTTTCTTCTTGGTTTACTGCAGCTCTGTAGTGTCCCGTGCGGTTGTAAAGCTACCCTGGGATCTTCTGGGAGCAAAGGCTCACTAAAGCCAGTCTGAATTCTCCTCCAGGGCTGGAGAATTGCGGCATGAACTGGCCACCCAGCACTCCCTTCGCTGTGCTCCAGGGGTGGGAACTCAAAGGCCAGGCAGCCTTTTTGCAGCTGGCACTTTTTCCCAGCACAGTAGGACCGGAGCACAGCCTGTAGGCCTTGTCTTCACTGCTAACAAAGGTGTACACTTCTTAACCTTGGGGTAACTAATGCATGTGAGCTATCCTGCCATAAGAACACAGTGCTGACAAAGCAGTTTAGTTTTACGAGTGCAAAATGTTATCGTTCTGCTTTGGTTGTGCATCACACCCATTTTGCACGGGTGAAGATGAATGCACGAGGCACGTGGCAATGCAGAATCAGGCCCAACATTGTCACAGCACTACGCAGACATTAACTGATAGAGTCTCACCCATCCCCAGGAAGTCAGGCAGTAACTTTGAGTATCCCAGCTTGCCACATGGGGAGGCTGGAGTTAAGTGAGACTTCCAGCCCATATACAGAGTCAGTGTCAGAGCCACATGCAGCATGCAGGAGCTCCTCACTGCTGGTCCCATTCTTGGTCTGCCTGACCAAATTATTTGTTTATTGAGCTAGCTACAAATCCAGAGCTTTCTCCATCACCCTACGCCTGCTTTGGACCACAGTTACCCACTTGTAACTCAGGAGTAACGCCATCAATGGTGTGATTCGTCTCTCATTTTTACCTGGGCTAAGCAGGACTAACTCAACTGAAACCAGTGGAGTCCCCTCAGGATCAAACGGGTGTAAGGGAGAACAGAATCAGCCCCGTGTTTGTTAATTATGATAAATGTAGCATCTCTCGTTGGAAGTTTTCCAAGCCATTTCTGCATCATGAGTCACGTGCCTCACACAGATATAACCTTTTGCCACTATGTTAAAGAACCACAACTGCCCACCACGTAGAGAAAAGACAAGAATTCAAAGGAAGCCAGCACATGCCTGGACAAAGTCATCATATTTTTGTTGTGAACTTTTGCATGTATTGAGCACCTATGTTAAATTAACGAAAGAGGCTTCGGTTTTCCTTTGATTAGAAATAGCATTATGTTGCCTAACAAAATGCTCCAATTTATAGCAATAAAATAAAAAATTGGTGCCTTTGGATACTTGACACAGGAGATGCAAATTCGAATTCTGATCTTCCCTTTACATAAAACACTTTCTTGCTCCCTTTCTTTAATGCAATGCAGGTGCACACGAAAGCCTGGCTGTATACTGGATGAGCCATTAGTGAGCCTGGGTGAGAGAGACCCATTCAAACACAGTGCTTTTAAAAAGAGCAGCGGGGAAGAGTTGACCACAGATGGGCTGAGAACCAGTCACATGATCAGCAGGCTGCACATGTGCTTATAGCTTTTGCATCATGTTATAAAAGCGAGGTTCTAAAAGCAGAAAAAGATCTGGGATGGGTTTCTCACATGTGCTTAGCAGAGGACTGACTGCTCCTGTTGAAGTCAGTGGGCGTTCTCCCATTCACCTTAATGGGGACAGGCTGAATGCCTTCAAAAACCCAGCCCTGAGATTTGCATGGGTTCCTGGCTCTCCAAAACAATTCTCCCTGTTCTGGAACATAAATGGAAGCACAAGTTATAAGAGTAAAAGGACAGTGGGTCAGCTTCTGATCTTAGTTCCACAGGGGTGAATCCAGATTGACTCCATTTACTTCAGCGAAGTCATTCTAGATTCGCTCTAGTGTAGGTGAGAACAGAACCTCTCTCAGGGATTTCTGATCAGTGCCTTTCTGGCAGGGTTTCAATCCTTTTTCAATGGTGCCCACTTTATTCCCCTCGTTTTGTGGCTCTTGGGTGGGCCCATGCAGCCTGGTGCAGGAGTGCCCGGTGAAAGAGGGTGGCTGCCAATGGAGAGGGTGACTCCAGGGGCCAGTAACCAGATATAACATTTTTTCACCTTCAGTTCTCCCCATCCAGCCCGGTTTAACGGGTGGCTAGGTGCTGCCAGCTGGTGGCTGCTCAGGGGTCTGTGTGAAATGAGTTTGGTAGTCTCAGTCCAATTCACCTCACAAAAGTGGCTATCCTGCCTGTGAGCAGCCTCAGCAGAGAGAAGAGGGGTTGAACTGTAGCTTGACCATCAAGCTACCATTTACCTGGAGAAGTGAATTGTCTAGGTCATGGTTAGTGCACTGGCAGGGCAGTACAACCGGAATGGCGTGGGGGTGGGGGGAAGAGATGATTTGGTGGTTAAGGCACTGGACTAGGACTCCGGAGACCTGGGCTGAATGTCCGGCACTGCTACAGACTCTGTGGGGTGACCTTGGGCCAGTCAGGTAATCTCACCATGCCTCAATTCCCCATCTGTAACCAACGGTAACAATCCTTCCTTTCTCCCCTCCTGTCCCTAGTCAGACAGTAACCGCTTCAGGGCAGGGACTGTCCCTCAGAGACATCCAGACAGGGGAAAAAAACCAACCAAAGCCCAAGGCGGCGAGGCTCAGTCTTGACAGCGAATCTTGATGCTGCCTAAAGAAACCACATGTGAAGGAGAACAGGGCAAGAATTTGTTTCCTCCATTTCTTCTGTGAATGAAAACTTCGTGTGACCGCAAAGGGTCAGCATTTCAGATCAGCCTCTCCCTGAGGACAGAGAGAGAGAAAGGGCTAGGAATGATGGGTGGGGTGCGGGTTGGGGGTCTGGGAGAATGTTGTGGTTAAGATAGGAAAGAGTTTTACGGAACAGTCAGCCTTCACTTAATGGTCTGTAAAGCTATTTCCCAGCTGGTTCACATTGCTTTGCCATATTGGAATGGTTTAGTCGCAATGCTTTTTTGAAATTAGTCTTTTCCTGTTTAGTCACATGCTTAAGTGACAGTGGCCTGCCCGCCCACCTCCCAGCTCCCATATGCTACCTGCCTGAGAAAGAAGGGATAGGGCCATTGAACCATTTCAAGGTGGAGGGGAACAAGAAAGGAAGCAAAGAAGAAAAACGCTTGGGAAAATAGCTGAAGTCTCTTATTTCGGGCCATGAGATACAAAGCCCAGGTAGACTTCTACGTCAAATGTGCTGCCTCAGTACCACTTCTGAAAGGAATGGAATCTACTGTCTGCAAACCAACACGTTGTCTTAATTGCCACCAGACATTGTGCTGGCCAAGCATTTGTCTTGCATCGGGTGCAGACGACTTCCTGTCTTGGGAGCTCATTCAGAGAGGATGTGGGAGGTTGGGGTGTCAACAGCATATCCTGTAATGTCTCTGAAATAATCTTTTGGAACCCAAACATTTCACCCCCATCCTCCAAGCTGGGGCTGGATCTTGCTGGAGAAGCCAAATCACCAGCGGACTGTGTACATGGTAGCCTGGAACGTTGGCTTCAAAAGCCACCAGTGACTGGAGGGAAGCTGTGAATAACCCTGGAGATGACTGGAGCTTTGGTTAGGAATGATGGGAAGGGTTTGCTGAGATCTGGGGACACACACCTAAGCTGAGACTGAAGCAAACCTGGCCTTGCAGCACCAATGAACATGGGCCGTCTATGTTTTGGGTGGACGTCATGGGAAGTTCAGCAGTTCTGAAACCAGACAACCCCCCTCCCCACAGCTGTTCTGGCTGAGTTTTGCTTTGCATTCTACGGTCACTTGAACCCCAAATACACAAGTGGAACTCAGGGACAGCAACCCCCGAGAGACAAATTCATGAGAGCTTTCTGTGGCCTCCCCCTGAACTGAACCACTGAGCTTCCATTAAGCACTCAGAATTCAACTCCCGCAGACAGCCAGATCTGGGAGAGGCGTGACTCTTGCCCTGGTGGGAATGGCTGCCCCACTCCACTGACGTCCATAGATTTGTATCTGGTTATGCCGGACCATGAAACACCATTTATGCCGAAGGAGAATCAATGTCTCCGATTGTTTCCTGAAGGCGAAAACAGAGTAGCCAGGCTAGTGAAGCCCCTGATCAGAGTGAAGTCCTTCTGTGGAGCTGAGAAATGACCAGTGGCCGCTTGTGAGTTTGTGGACAGGTCACAAATTGCCCTGAAATCAGTATACATTGATCAGGGAAACACCCGCTCCAGCCCAGAAGGGGTTGGAAAAGCCCCACAGAGGGCTGGGGCTGGGCAAGGGAGTAAAACCCCAGCTGACTGGGGGAAGTGGCTGCAGCTGGGGCCATGCCCCAAACTAACAACTGGGCCTTATAAGAAGGCCAGGGCAGCCAGAGGGACAGTCGCTCTCTGACTGGAGAGGGAGACAGGCCTGGCTGCTGGGGAACTCACCCACGGACCTAGAATGAGCCAGGGCTGGGGAAAGGCCGTAGGAGCTGGGAAGCCCCAGGCCAGCAACTCCCCAGGCTGCAGGGCCTGGTCCTAGGCCCACCTAGGTAGTGGGCTTGCAGGGAAGCAGCCGGAGGGTGGGTAAAGGCAGCCAGTCCAGACCCCTTGTTGCCTGTGATGATCGGCTGATAGACTACAATCCGCCCCAGGGCGCGGGGGCTAAATAGTGACTGGCAGTAGCTGTGACTGAGGCAACGTGGGGGTTCCCCTGGGGTGGGGAAACCCAGTAAGATTGTGGGGTACTGTGCAGGAGGCAGAACCCTGAGATAAGGGCACCGGGGTCCTGGGAGGGACGGGGGGGCCAACAGCAAGTGGATCACCGGCCAGCAGAGGGCGCTCCTGGGTCAAAGAGCTAATTCCTGAGGACGACCAGCAGGAGGCGCTGCATGGGTGAGTCTGCACCGTGCTACAGAAACAAAAAAAAGAGTATGCAACATGTATATGAAGTAGCTTGTGGGAATTCTTCGTTAGGCTGTGCCTCGCTTGCCTGGGCTGACGAGCTGCCCTGGAAATGACCCTGTTGTGAGCATTCTTCACGGTACCAGCATCTTGACCCGTACAGTGTAGCTAGTGTAAGTAAGCCTGGGAGCAAGAGACAGAGAGACCCACCATGTCTGTCTGTGTCCAGCAGCCGCAGTGAAGAAATCCCTTTTTAAATATCCATTACAACCTGTGCCCAGGGGAGCTGGAACCGTTTCTATAGTTGGGGTTCTGAGAGCCATTGAACCAAACTTTAAACTCTGGCTATGATGGAAACCCCATCAAGTCAGGGGGTGCAGCAGCACCCCTCGTTCCAGCTCCTGTGCCTGTCTCTTTCTACCATGAGAGATGCTAGAGACTTCGTATTGGCAGTCCTGAGCATAGCCCTGGCAGAAAAGTCACAGATTCCACTTTCTTGCAGCTAACCGAGACTGCTGATTCCACATAAACATAAGAGACCGCTACGGGCTCCCCACCACAGCTGTTAGCAGCTTCTATGAAAAGACGTTTCTCTCCTCTGACTTCTTACATGTTGTCTTGCTTTGGGCCAATGCACAGATCTGGTAAGGCCAGACTTAGAAGCACAGAAAAACCAAGGGAGCTATATATATCATGTTGGCTACATACTGTCACATTGGGACTGCAAGATGTATGACCCATATTGTCAGTGCGGTTCATAAGGACCTGTGTGGGCTCCCCCAGCTCACCGGGAGGTATCCTGCTTTGCTGACAGCCTGGATTTTCTTTAGGTAGCTCAGCACATTTTTCAACACAGTGCAAATCTGCTGTGCTAGGGAGTAGATGGTTGAATGTAAAAAAAAAAAAAAAACTTTTTTTTGCAGGGGTGGAGAAGAGAGGGGGCTGAAGTCTTTCTTCTGACAAAGAAATCGGTATAAATAGAATATGCCAAGGTACCAGAAATCTAACGCAGGAATTCCTGCTTGTGCTGGAGAGGCAGCAAGGGAAGAGAGTTTGATGCTCAGAGCTGATAAGGCTTTAAGAGAGAATGCTGCATCTCTCTTGAGGAAGGAAGCAGAGGGATTGCTCCTGAGGTCAGACAAGGACTGGGAACGGAGGAATCTATGTTCTGCTCCAGTTGTGCTCACCCCATCTCAAAAAGGACACAGTGGAACTGGAAAAGATTCAGAGAAGGGCAACAAAGATCATATGGGGTATGGAGCGGAATCCTCATGAGGCGAAACTGAAAAGATTAGGGCTGTTCAGCTTAGAAAATAGATGACTAAGGGAAGACATGATATAAAAAAATCATGAATGGTGTGGAAAAAGTGAATAAGGAAGTGTTATTTACCCTTTCCCACAGTACAAAAACCAGGAGTCACCTGATGAAATTAATAGGCAGCAGGCTTGATACAAACAAGAGGAAGTACTTTTCACACAACTCATTACCAGGAGATGTCGTGAAGGCCAAAAGTATAACTGGGTTCAAAGAAGAATTAGATAAGTTCATGATGGATAGGTTCATCAATGGCTATTAGCCAAGATGGTCAGGGATGTAACCCCTTGCTCAGGGTGACCCTAAACCTCTGACTGCCAAAGCCAGGAGGGACAGATGGGGTAGATCACATGATAATTGCCCTGTTTGCAATACTGTCCCTGCAACTCTATTATGGGCCACTGTAAGGCACAGGATACTGGGCTAGATGGACCATGGTCTGTCCCAGCTCTTGCATTCTCTGTCCTGGGCCCACTATGGATGAGATTCACCTTCATGCCGCAAGCCAGCACAAGATCTAGGAGTCCGGTTAATGCATTACGGGGCACTGCGTCCAGCAGCAAAGGACTCTCTAATCACTTCAGGGCACAGTGCAACCTGAGCTCAGCGAGAAGCATGCTCAGGCGGGAGCCAGAGGCTGCCTGGCTGGGATCTAGCAGTGGAGGGAAGGCTGGACAGTACGCCGGCTGGGCAATCTAAGACGGGAAGCCTGGGACCTGGCCAGAGCTCTTAGCAGCAGGGAATTAGTAGCATCTGCAGCAGGAGGTTTGCAGGTGGGAAGATGGTGCGAAAAGGTAACCACGAGGCCAGTTTACCCTTAGAGAGACAAGGTGGGTGAGATGTATCTATTGTTGGACCAACTTTGGTTGGTGAGAGATGAGCTTTCGAGCTACACAGAGTTCTTCCACAGGTCTGGGAAAGGTACTCAGGGTGTCACAGCTAAATACCAGGTCAAACATAGTTTAGCATGAGCAGCTAGCACATATTTTAAGGGACCACACCACTCCTTTGTAGCATCAGCCAAATGATACAGGACAATTGCCATTCTGAATTGGGTCTTCGTTCAATGGTGTTCCACAGCCCATGTGATAAATGAAAATCTGGCTTCATTACACCTCCATATAAACACTGATACAGAAGGGCTGAGACTGCTTTAAAAAAAACAACCAACCCAACACCACCATGTTGTGTCCTTAATTCTCTGTAAATTCCTCTCCTCTGAGGCTCAAGTCAGGGATGGAGTAGAAGGGCAGACTATGAACATTTGCAAAAAGAGTGACAGATTCTTCCTCACACGTAGGAAAATGTGAGATTCTTGTGGTTTGTGCAAAATTAGAAACAGCAGCAAACTCCCTGAATTCCCCTCCCCCCAGCTCTAACACACCAACTGGTAAGAATTGTTACACGGTATTTCTTGGAAGGAAAATATTGTTTGAAAGCTAATACTGAGATATATTTGTTCTTGAGGTGAGATGGGGTGTGGGCTTGTCTCTATACAGGGCCAAGCACGATCAGGTCCTTGCCTCTATGTGCTAGCATAAGATAAAATAAACAACAATAATAATATCAACATCCCTAGAAATGTAGGGCTGGTTAAATAAAGAAAAACTAGATAAATGAATAAACAGACTATTTTTGCTCCACTGGTGTTGATAGGGGCAAATTAGTCATAAGTGCTCCATTTGCACTGGGGCTCTGAGAATGTTCACAAATCCTGTGTCGTAAATTTTAATGCAGATGGCTATTTGCCTGAAAATCCATACCACATTGTGACAGTCTGTACCCTAATGTTCACCCCTTTTACAAGATTATGATACATTTTGTACAAAGTATGTCTTATGAGGTATCATTTGAAAACTCATAATTTGCTGATCATTATTGTCCTGGTAAAATGTGGGTGGCAACATTGTAATGTAAAATTATAAGATTCTACTGTATAATATTACTGAGACATATTCCAAGTTTGCAAAAACAACCACAAAGCAGTTCCTCAGAAATAAAAGGCAAACCAATGCCTCAGCCAGGTGTCAACAAGATCAGATAGCCCATCACCTGGTCAAATGGCCATTCTTTGGCAGGAAAAAGGGAGTGAGAGAGAACTTTGGCACATCTTGGCAAAGAACCAGCTGGAGGTTCCTGTCTCCATAGACTAGCTGTTTCCTGAACCTCAGCAGGAGACGATTTTCAAAGAAATCAAAAAGAGGAAGAGATGCCCCAAAAGACTCCCCCCCTTTCTCTCTGCCCAGAGCATCAACACCTCCTGAAGGGCAAGGAAAGTAACACTGAACTGGGGGAGGAGTCCTGGCTGAAAAGGGCTCTAGCCAGTAAGACTGCTGAAGCATGTGGTGAGACAGACCTTTGCTTTGAATTCATTTAGCTTAAGGTAGATATTAGTTGTCTTTTACTTTTTATTTTCTTGTAAACAATTCTGACTTTTATGCCTTATTACTTGTAATCACTTAATCTACCTTTTTGTAGTTAATAAACTGGTTTTATTGTTCTATCCAAACCACTGTTATTGTACTGAAGTGTTTGGGAAACTATTTGAGATAACAAGATTTGTGCATATCATTTTGTATTTAAAAAATGATGGATTTTCTATGAGCTTGTACTGCCCAGCACCCTCTTTCTGGATAATACAAGATGCACATTTCTGGGGGAAGTCTGGGACTAGGAATTTTCTGGTGTTGCTCTGCAGTGTAATTCAAGAGTGGCTGCCCTTAGCATTCCTGCAGTACAGCTGTGAGTAACTGACATGCTGGAGGCTGTGTATGAGCAGACCAGGAGTGGTTGCTTTCACAGCAAAGCAGTGCAAAAGGACCCCGGGTTGGAGAACTGAGGGGGCACAGCTGTTCAACAGCCCAGCTTGTACCCTCGGTATTGTCACACACAGTATTTGTTGGTCATCAGTCACCTGTTTTAAAAGTTCCAACCATACAAGCAGAGGGCAGAAATAATACCATCATACCAATCACACAGCTCAAATAATGAGTCACAAATAGTTTGAGTTCACAAACACTCCACTGGCTGAACATGATGTGTCCCTATTTTGCAAATGCCCCGAATAACGAACTCATCCAAAGAAATCGCGATGTGTCCACGGTCAGTCAAATGGGTTACAGTCGCCGTGAGTGAACAATTCTACCAGACTGACCTGTCTGATACTTGCTCCCCCAGCCCTGCTTAGTAAAATCGCTGCCACAGTGTACCTGCCCCCCCCCCCAACTGCAGCCCCACCGCATCAAATAAGAACAAGATACATTCTCCCTAAGGAATTTATACTTACATCATTGGATCTGTCTACACTGCAATAAAATCCTTATGGCAGCAAGCCGAAGGGCCCAGGTCAATTGACATGGGCTCAGGCTGCAGTGCTAAAAACAGCAGGGTAGGTATTTGGGTTCAGACTGGAGCCCGGACTCTGAAACTCTGCGAGCGGCGTGAGTCTCAATGTCTACATTGCTATTTTGAGCCCGGCGAGCCCAAGTCACTGCCGCGGATTTTCCTGTTGCAGTGTGGACGTACCCTGACTGCACAGCTTGTGTTATTTCCCCATGAATGAGGAGACCCAGGATTTCTGGAATTTGGAATTTCCACACAACTTAGATTACTGTAGCCTGGTTCCAGCTGAACGTATTACCACCCTGCTGTCTTACCTGTTACAGGGGATTTGCATCCAGACAACGAGATATTGAGTTTGCAGCTCCTTAAAGAAGAGCATATTCCATGTGATTAGAGCAGTGAGGTTCTTGTACTATCAAAAGGGGGGTGGGGTCAGTTATCACCTTCAGTATTACTTTCTGATGTGCTTTATAATAGCTCTAAAAGTTTATTGCACGAAGGCCCCTGGAAGATGATACAGCCCCTGACAGGGGCCTAGGAAAGGTTCCTTAGCTTCAGTGTTTAGTCTGTAGAAAAACGAAGTTATTTCTCTATAAACATTGCCAGGGACTATCAGTGAGGGAAGGCCTTTCTATAATCACTGTGAGCTATGAACCGTGGCCCCACACAGCTGAGTTAAGGCCCCAATCCCCAGCACAGCTGCATAGGACCTGCTAGGATTGGGGGTCTGGAAGCAGAGGCTGTGGCTCCTAACCCCCTGCCATGAACAAATGGGCAGGGAAGCAGTGGAGCAGCGGCTAATCCTCTCCCTCTACACGCCAGTCAGCGGTGCAGGGACAGCCTGCTACACACTGAAAAGGAGCGCAATCAATTCCTCTCACCCCACCCCTGAAGCAAGGGCAAGTAAGGAAAAGATGAAAATTCCCTGAAGCACAGTTTCTTCCTGGAGTGGTGTAGTTACAGGCTGCCCCTCATTCAGGGTGTGCGGCAAAGACACAATTTAGCCGTTCTGGAAAAAGTCAGTCATGTAACAATATCCCCTTTCATCCATTTTTCTTCAGCCCTTTGCAAACCCCTCTTCCTTGGCCCTGTTGCTTGCAAACAATTGACCTTGATTTGTCCAAAACAAATGGGGAAAATATGTGTGTGTGGCGGGGGGGGGGGGGGGTAGCAATTTAAATGTATGTTTTTGATTTTCATGGAAAGGCAACTTCGCTCTGAATTCTTGTAGCTTCAGCTGATCTTGGGGCAAACTCAGCCTTCATTTTTGAAATTCAACCTTTTGAAGTTTTGGGACAAATTGTGGGCTGTTCTAAAACGAAAATGAGCTGATTTTCACTCCAACAGGTCCTGCTTGCAAGCAAAGGTTCCCTGAAAGTTTCTGGGTTTTTCACAAGCCAGGACTCATGATGTAAATTGGGGACGTGAGGCAAAGATTGCAAAGTTTCATGGAAAAGCGCTGTAGAATTTAGGGCCTGAACTAACTCCCATTAGTGCATCCATTGACTTGTTCAGTGGAAGTTGAATTGACTCCATGATAGAGCGGAGAGGGACCGAGCAGTGGTTGCCCCCTATGATCCTCCAGCTGCTAGATCTGTGCTTCCATGGGTCTCCCACAACCTAGTGTATAGGCTGGTACACAGGCCACTTGGGAATTCTTCACCAGTTCGTAGCGGTTCCAGAAGCCACCGGCTACAGCAGGTCTTCATCAGAGCAGTGTCATCCTGGGGTGAATCTGTTGGATTCTGAACACTGTTCTCTTGCCATCCAACCCAGCACCTCCTTCCGCTTCCTACTCCCACCCAAGCTATAGCCCACTTAGAGGCAGCGGGCCAAAACGCCCTCTGGTGTAACTGGGTGCAACTTCGCTCGAGCCGATGGAACTGTGCCCATTTACCCCAGCAGAGGTCTTGACCCAGTGAACGTACCTGGCTGGTGTGTGTATGAGGGACAGCAAGCAACTGGGGGCGGAGAGGGGAAATGAATCGATGAACTGCCTTACCTAAGTGTGTTTTAATCTTGCTCCTGACGGCTCTGCATGGATTGACATGGTGACATTTGGAGCAAAGGTGTAGCTCCTAATGCGTACATGACTAAGTAATGCTGAACAAGGAGCGAAGGCAGGGGTGAAAATCAATAGCAAACTATAAGCACCCGTAATAAAATATTGATGAGCCTGCTGCTTTAAATGGCACCAAGACGCTGCTTAGAAATTTACACATTTATTAAAGTTGTTCCATTTGCCCTATCCATTAAACTCAAGTGCGTGGTTTGGTCGTTCCAGCTTGACGGATCTTTGAGAGACGCTAATGTTCTAGTGGAGAGATTGTGTGTGGGAGGGTGGTTTTAAGGAAAATCAGACCAAATTATGATCTCATTAGTGCAGGTTAATTTATTTGCAACTTCAGCTCAATACTAAATAGTTAAATCACTGATGTAATTCTGTTCTCATTAAAGGTGTGGACAAAACGTTATAGTTATGTGAAGTACAGGCAGCGATGTAATTTGTTTGTGTATGAACCCAGACATAAATAAGTATCTTAGATATATGTATGATCTATCTATCTAATCTTCATTAAATGTAAACCAAAAGGACAACGTGTTCATAAACTTCTCCATTTAAAAATCCTATTTTTCCCATTATTCGGCTTCCCATTTTTTTTGGACAGCTCTAAATTCCTTGCACTTTTCATTACACATTCATTTGTCCCCCTTCCCCACTTCCCTTTCATTCCATTTTCATTGATATACACTTGACATGAGACGTGACATCTGTTTTCTCTGATGATGGTGCTTTGAATTGTTCCCTATAGTTCACTGCCCCATGTGCCTTTATGCTACACAGTAATGAGTTGGCTTTAGATCTTTGTCTTCACTGCCAGTTTTACATATGGAAATCTAGCCATATGTTACAGGGACGATGTCCCCCTCCTGTTATCTAGTCAAGGTCTTGCTAAGCTTTTAAAGCTGTGGTGAGCTACTCTAGTGAGTGCCGGAGAAGGCCCCCCGATAGCACGTGTGTCATCATTTCATAAAAGGGCTGACGGCTTGGCTTTCAAAATAACACCAATGCTGAGGCCTTACGCCATTGTTTGTCTGCACAGATTTTTGTCTCATCCAACATGGAAACATCTGTATAGTGCTATATGTGACAGCCCGGTTCACCTAAGCAACATCCACGGTGAGGCGTTTCCATTCCATTTTTGCTGATATGTCACTGGCGGAGTGTGTTGTGTGATCCTTTTCTATTGCAATTCACACCTCTTTCCAAAGCCAACACTGTGTTTTCTCCTAAGGGAAAAATTGCATCCTCTATTATGCACTCTGTGTGAGCTCAAAAACTGTGATCTCAAATCTCTTAAAGCCTTAATGATAAAGGATTCAATCCCATGAGGTCCTGAGCATCACTGAGAAATTAGAACTGAGGGTGCCATCTACTTATCTCTATCTAGCTAATCCTACCTCCCCCCTATTGCTGTAGTATCTGAGCTCGTTGCAAGAGGATCGGGGACCAAATTAGAAAAGGCCCCTGAGTTTTAATGTCACTGGTGAGTTATTGTTCAACTTTTTAATTTAAAAACTCTTCTAACAATTGCATTTCCAGTACAAATACATTGTATTGGGATTAGGAGGTCAAATCCTGCTGTCAGGTGATCTGGTGTAAATCCAGAGTAACTCCTTTAAGCCTGATTCTGATCTCACACTGATGGCTGGATTGTGACTGACTCATGCGCAGGCACATAGGGTGGCAAGAAGCTTCCTCCCACTTGCACAAGGCCCAATCACAGCAGCCATCCCTGTGAACATGGCCTGCTTGGTCCTCACACCCTCCAGGGTGCATGTTACCCAGAAAGGGGCAGGGTGGAGGCGGGGCCATTATCAGTCCCTGCTTCTGCCAGACTCAATGGTGGTTGTTCGCACGGCTCTAGGCTAGAGGAAACCCTTCAGGCTCTGATTCAGGAAAACATCCAGATTCAGGGAGGCACTGAGCATGTGATTTCCAGAACTAGGTCCTAAATCAGGAGGCAATGGTGTGTCTAGTGGTTAGCAGTGAGGAAATGGGAGAAGCAGGACTCCTGGGTTCTTTGCCCAGCTCCACCAAGTCGCGTAACCTATCTGGAGCTAGCCTAGCCACTAACTTAACATATCTGTGTCCCAGTTAATCCATCTGTAAAGTGATGTTTATTGTTGGGTATGAAAATATTTGCCTACCTCCAAGGAGGAGTGAGGGACATTTTTAATTTATTCTGCATGTAAATCCCTATGAAAATGTGTTTGTACACAGGAGCTGTTTCCACCAAGTGCTTTTGTTACCTTGGAGCATTTTTTTCCCCTCAGCATCACACCAAAATTGCCTCATCTCAGATTGGCTTCATCCTTATTAAAGCACAAGACCCATTGGTCCTCAGGAGCAAGAAAGCTGTAAGATGTGAGATATTGTGCCTCCTTTGCTGGCAAGATTTATTAACAAAATGAAAGAAAGGAAAGTGCCCCATGTATCAAAGTCATGCTGGCCTGCCATGAAGCGTTGTAAATAATACGGGGACGTCGTTTGAACAGAGTAGTGTTTAACAAGTCAGTTTGCTGCTAGACCCTGTTGAGAAGGGCTGCTAATGAGCGGAGCTGCAAAGTCAATTCTGCACCCCAAACCTCCCCTGTTTGTAACCCTTCCCTTCTTGATTTCTCGCCATCTGTCAATAGCTTGTGCTGTGTTCTGTGTTGTTTCTCCATGAGGGGAGAAGTCTTGTTGCATGTCAACTCTGATCCTGATGCCTAAAGGGCACCTGGTTTTGTTAAACGGCTTGATGATGGCACTGCTCCGAACAACACCCCCCCACCAAGGGGAAGAAGCTCACCCAAAAATTTCAGCATTTTTTCCGTCAGAATTTGTAATTTTGACGCAGTTTTTCAGGGACACCTCGAAAGTGGAAAAATTTCATCCAGCTCCAAATACATTGGAAGGACCAGGCTTGTGTGAGTGAGCACCACGCCCCCTGCTGGAGGGAATTAGCTTGGTGCACCGCAGTGCACAGGGCAGTGGAAGTTCACCAGTGGGCAGCAGGCGGTAAAGTAAAGCAGCCAGTTCCTCCCTTTGGCCAGGGAGCACAGAGAGCCAACACAGCTGTGAGTGTCTCCAGGCTGGCCAGTGGATTGACTCTACGTATCTGAGCTGCAGCCTCCTCCAGGGAGTCCCCACTGACGCTAACACCGCCCTCTCAAAGCTCGTTCCACATTACCCTCTCTCAGGGGATAAGCCACAGACTCCATGGAGGTGTGAATCCAGCCTGCTGCTTGCTTTGAGCAGAGCTAGTGTTAGGGAAGGTCGACGCTTAAAATGCTGCTATGATGCAACTATACCACTGTAGCACTTTAATGGAGACGCTTTACGCGGATGGAAGAGAGCTCTCCTGTCGGCGTGGTTAATCCACCTCCTCAAGAGACAGTAGCTATGTTGATGGGAGAAGCTCTCCTCCCTCCATAGCACTGTCTACACCAAGGATTAGTTCACACCCTTGAGCAACGTAGTTATACCAATATAGGGCTGTAGTGTAGACTGGCTTTCAACCACTTGTTATATTGCATTTTTCTGGTGCTTCAGGGACTTTTTAATGGTATGTCTCAGCTAGGGGAGTTGATGCCAGGGCCAGCTTTAGGCCAATATCCCTGAATTGGGCTCCGCGCCTAAGAGGTCCCCGTGCCCTAAAGAAGAGCGCCTATCTTAGGTGCCTTTTTAATTTTTACTCACCCGGCAGCATTCCGGGTCTTCGGCGGCGGGTCCTTCACTCACTCTGGGTCTTCGGCGGCATTTCAGTGGCAGGTTCTTCAGTGCTGTGGAAGACCTGGAGCAAAGACCCGGAGCGCTGCCGGGTGAGTCATCCCTGCCGGGGCCCTGTCAGAACTATTCGAATCGGGCCCTGCACTTCCTAAAGCCAGCCCTGGTTGATGCAGTGACACTGGAGAAACCCCCCCACTGCAGACATGCTGCATCAGTGGGTAAGTTTCTGGAGGGGGTTGCCCCAGTGTGGAGCCCCACTCTGCTCAGGTTCTGTGCATGTGCGCTGGGGGCGGGGCTTGCACTGATTTAGCGTTCAGCAAGCTGGGGTGTGAATCTACCCCAAACTGGCCTGCTGTGGACTAACTGTCCGTGTGGACCCTGCTGACATGTATGAACAGCTCATTAGTGTGCTTTAATGTAGTCTTCTTTCAAACGAGAGTAGACCAAAGTCATCAGCAGGGGCCACGTGGACAGTTAGCCCGCAGCAGGCTAGTGCAGGGTAGATTCACACCCCAACTTGCCACGAACTAAATGTTTGTGTAGACTTGCAATAGCTACATCATTGGAGACACATCCCAGTACAGACAGGGTCTAAATCACCCTTCTGTGGAATCTTGCCACTTGGAACTTGTTTCCACAGGATACTTAGAGATAAAATTATTAATGCTCTTAACATTTTTTGGAAGGTTTATACAACTTCATGCTTTGGGGTTTAAGCCAATCGCTAACTTAGTTCTTAGGATGGGACCTTCATGGGGGGCAGATTATCCCTCAATTGCCTATAACAAGATTTACGACATCCTCCTCTGGAGTATTGACTGCTTTGCACTGTCTAGGTGGCCCTCAGGTCTGATCCAGTCTGGCAATTCCTATATTCCTCTTTCAATTTCCCCTCCCCTGAACTGACTCCTTTAGCAGAAGTAGCTCTGCTGTTATTTTAAACTCTTAAAATGTGAACTGCGGCGAGATTTTTGCTCCAATTCCCCCTAAAGAGACCCTATCATGTCAGATCCCAGGTATATTAAAATGTAGCCGAATCCATGTGCCTGGACCTTCTGCACATGAATGTGTGGGAAAACATTGGCTTCCTAAACTGCCTTATAAAGAATGGGTGGTGAATTTTACTGTGTGTTAATATTGTTCAGGGACTGTTTTCAGCCTTTTAAACATAGCTCCTTTTTTTTTTCTTTTGCATCCCTAGCCTTTTACCCATAACAATATAAAGTGTGCTGCCGGATCTTTACAAAGTTGTTTTAAGAAGTAGCTGTTTTTACAGATTGGGCCCAACACGCAGTCTTGTGTGTGTGTGTGGTCACGCATGGGTGGCCATGTGCTCACCGCAGTAGATCCCAGGATGACTGGAAGCCCAGGTGGAGTAATAGTAATAACATCAGCTTTCGCCCCAGCCTTATTCCGGTTACAAGTAACAGGATATAAAGATAGTTTAAAACTTTAACATTCCTGTTATAATGAATGCCTATAAAAGGTACATTAAATATTGGCCTGTGCCCATGGCCTTACTTAGCCCTCCTATAACTCAGCCCCCCCCAGTGCCTGGCAAGGAAGGCAACCTTTTATTTATAAACACCCACTGCATTAAACCCAGAAGAGACACCACTCCTAGATGTACAAACCTGTGTTGATGTTAAACTCTCCTGCCCAGAACAATATGACATCAGCGTGAAAGATTCCCGGCTCTGCTACCTTTATAAAGAATCAATAGCCAAAGCCACCAGCTGGGGAAAATGTCCTGTGAACAGGATCCATTCTTCTCTCTGTACCCACGTGGTGCTGGAGTGTTACCCATGTGCATGGAGAGCGGACTGGGACCAATTTGCAGCTCCCAATATATCTGCCTTGAGCAGCAACCCCTTCCCAGCATGCAAGGAGCTCTGACCCCTCCTGATCCGACTATGGTGGGAGAATCCCTGGCAATTCCAATCTCCATTAACCCTATTCCTTTCCCAGCCAGATCCCCACTCCCACCAAGATCTTGACTACAAGCTAGACAGCTCTCTGATGGTCTAGGGACCAGGATATGGTGTTCTCATTGCCATAGCCTGGTTTCAATTCCTAGTCAGGGACGCAACTCCTTAGGATGAGAAGCAATGGGTTTAAATTGCAGCAAGGGCAGCTTAGGTTGGACACTAGGAAAAACTTCCTAACTGTTAGGGTGGTTAAGCACTGGAATAAATTGTCCAGGGCGGTTGTGGAATCTCCATCAATGGGGATTTTTAAGAGCAGGTTAGACAAGCCCCTGTCAGGGATGTTCTAGATAATCCTTAGTCCTGCCATGAGTGCAGGGGACTGGACTAGATGACCTCTTGAGGTCCCTTCCAGTCCTGTGATTCTAGTTGGCTTCAGCCAGACTATGGAGATGGGTGCGGTGTTAGTGCTTAGATGGATAAGATCAGCAGGTCTCCATTGCTATAATGGGCCAATCCACAACCCTGGGTCTGTATGCTCTTGAACTCTGGGGAAATTCTGTCCTCATGTTGGAGCTGTATTTTGCATCTTGGGATCAAACCAAGGAGGGTAAAGATCGGGGGTGGGGGGAATACCATATTAGTTAACCCTCTCTCCTTAGTCTGTTAAGGGAAACCTATAGCAAATATTCCCCATTTGCCCCAAACACTTACAGCCAAATTGCACCAGCCTATCAGCACAAAGGGGCTGTAAAGTTAGCAGACCTCCCCAGCGGGAGTAGTTACCTCCACTGTGGCCCACTTGCAGCCTCCAGTGTAGGGGTTGTGTCCAGAGTGTCAATGCACTCTGGCGATCCCTAGCTGGCAGAACAGCCTCTAGAGTCCCATAGCCCAACCGGTGGAGTTTAGAGCAGCCCTGAGACTGCTGTAATCTACATTGTGGACAAAGCCAGCAGAAAATCAGCCCTGGGAGCGAGGAGTTTCACCTGGCTCCTTAATGGGTCCCTCCTAACAACATCCAGTTGGGTGCAAATGGGAATCTAAGTCTTTGTTCCTCCTGGGAACATTTCACACAGGCCCTGAGTCTGCGCATGCACTTGCTTGCCACAGCTGTGACTCCATTGGCTCTAACAGAGTTACTCCAGATTAGGACCAATTTAAGTGAGGTCAGAAACATGCCCAAACGCTTTCCGCTGTGGTTCCTATGGGCCTACTTTTCAGAGGGGCTGAGCATTCCTAGTGTCAGCTGAAATCAGTAGGAGCTGCAGGCACTTAGCTTAGTTTTCTAAAAGGATTTAGTCATTGTTGCAATGCCTAACTGATTTAGGAGCCTGAATCTCATTTTCATAAGGGATTTAGGTATTTAAGAGTTGCCATTGAATGCCCTTTTGACAATGAAATGTAGGTCCTAAATCAGTTAGGCTTTGCACTGCTGAGCTCTGCAATGTCTAAATACCTTTAAAAATCTGGGCCTAAACCCCTCGGGAAATCAGGCTCTGTACGTAGCTATGTGTGCTGGTTTAAATCTAAACATCAATATTGTGTATTTTATTTACCACCTCAAAGCTTTCACCAGCCATTGTTGTTCTCTCCAGTAATGAAAACATAAACTCATCCAAAGTCCCAATTATTTCCGTTTCAAACTGTATTTGTAAAGGGAGGGAATTCAACTGACCCGTCATTGTTTTTCTCTCCTGGGACGTGGAGTGACCCCCAGTGGGTTGTGCAGAACAGAGAACATTTCACTCGGAACTATGAAATTTCTAACTTAAAAAGAAAAAAAAGCCACCAGCAAAACATTCAGACATGAAATGTGCTTTTTTCCCCCCCTAAATGGTCCCTTGATCAAAGCTGCAGAATGACTGGCAGAACTGATGAATACCCATCCTTCTCCTCCTGAATGAGGCCCACAGCAGAGCACAGGCCTGTCCTCACAACAGCTTTCCCAGCTTGAAACTCCAGAGTCTGTCAACTCCAATGATATGGTTGGCTCCGGGGCTCTTTCCACTTCCATTCCATTCTTTTATCTGCTGAAAATCAGAATAGAGACTAAAATGAAACTTTAATACTATAAAGTTACAGAAGACTAAAAGAAAAAAAAAAGGTTGAGAGAAAAGAACTCATGAATGGGGCTAAAGAAACACATAGCTGGGAAGCTCCCAACCATGGTTGAAAGAGTTTTGCTCATAAACTCAGGCATTTAAAAAAACATTTTCTATCTCTGCAGTGCCATCAGTGTGTGGATTTATATTTTCAGGGGCAAAGAGGTGCCTGTTATATGTGTATAAATCCTTTATTGGTTTGATTTCAGATGGATAGATTTTAAATATCCAGCCCTTTCAGAAGATGCAAGGTTGCACTCAATCAGCTTAATTGTGACTGCTTTACAGAAATTAACAGGGGCTGTGGTTTGGGCTGGAAATAGTCAAATAATGTATTTTGAAGAATCAGCGACACCCCCCCCCCCAAAAAAAGTTACGTCATTAAACCAAATGAACCTTCATGCTCCCAGCATTGTGCAATAGATCCCACATTTATCTGCTAATCTAATCCAGAGCAACATTTACAGATCCTGAACAGAAGGCTCAGGGCGCTGGAAGGGGAAGGATTTAGAGGCGAGGGACTGGATGCTGCAACACTGGAGTCAATGGGAGATTGGTGACTGACTTCAGTGGGAGTGGGCCCGCTGAGAGGTTCTAATCTAGAGGACCCAGTGCCACACCCACATGTTGTTCTTGAACAGGCATTTATTCCAGAAGGCTCTGGGCCCAATCCTGCTCCCGCTGGAATTTGTCCCTTGAGCTCAGTGGGAAGACGATCAGTCCCTCGGGAATCCCATTTTGGTTTGGTGCATGCACAAATGAGTTGTTTAACAGATCTGATCATTTATTTTGTAATGGTGCACTGGGTGTTGATTAGGGTGACCAGACAGCATGTGTGAAAAATCGGGATGGGGGTGGGGGGTAATTGGAGCCTATATAAG
The DNA here is from genome assembly GCF_016161935.1 of Mauremys reevesii. Classification (NCBI taxonomy): domain Eukaryota; kingdom Metazoa; phylum Chordata; order Testudines; family Geoemydidae; genus Mauremys; species Mauremys reevesii. Next base: position 81,055,271 of record NC_052632.1, on the reverse strand, counting down.
AAAATATCGGGACTGTCCCTATAAAATTGAGACATCTGGTCACCCTAGCATTGATTCTTCTCCCAGGTCTAGTCCTGGATCAGCTGCTCAGCTGAGAAGTATTTCTGTGACTGTTTGAGGGTAAGATAGTCCCCCTGAGATCTAGGCATTGGGAAGAGCCTCTGTGCATGGATGTTTGAACCCTTTGAACACATGAGGATAGTGTCGGCTCCCACCCACAAGCCCCTGCATCCCGGATCATGCAGAAAGCTTTCCATGGGGTTGGATATCCACGGGCAGGGACTAGAACCACAAACCCAATGGAGAATCAGCTCACAAGTGAATACAACCTCGGGCTATGTGTAACATCTAAGCAGAGCCTGTCCATGATGGGAAATCCTTAAAGGAGGAACTCCTTGAGAGGCGCAAGACAGGGTCTGTAACCTGTACAGACCACAGGTTCAAATCCAGCAGTGACCAAATGTCATTAGCAGCCGATGGTTGACCTATGTGAAATGAGTTGGTTAGGTCTTATTCCAGTCCTAGAGCACAAAACCCACCACTTGACTTAACAGCCTTGTGGAGCAGGGAAACTAAGGATGGCTTAGGCAGGGAGAGTGAACTAGCTCTCACAGCTCCTCGGGGCTGAGGCACAAAGGTTCACTGCTTTGCCTGGGCTGCACCGGTTTTGTGTCTAAACAGAGGACTTCAGCCCACGCTAGCCCCTTTCATGAGTACCAGATCCCTTTTAAAAGTACGACTATTGCTGCAGCTAATAAAATCCCACTCCCTGTGATCGGGGCGTAGTGCCTGCGGAGCAATTTGCCCTAGCAGAGCTCCAAGATATTGTTTGCTGCTGCATGGAAGTGCTGAAGAAAACATCATGGGCCTGATCCTCAGCTGATGCAAGACGTGATAGTGCTGCTGGCTTCGTTCAGGATTCGGCTTTGAGTTTATCTTGGGCAAATCATAGTCTGTCACATCACAGAGCAATTCAGAGAGCTGCAACTTGAGCATGCTGAAAACATCTGTAATATTTAAACATAGCAGGGTTTGCTGCTCCACTACCTTCCTCCTTGGCTCATCCTTTGCTTCTGTAAGAGAGAGAGTAAAATGCTAGAGCCCTGGGGGTGTTTTACACTCTCTTTGCACCTGCTTGGCACACCACTACATGACCCAGTAAAGCGCAAGGTAGTAGGAAATAGGCCCAGCAACAATCACAACACAACAAAGTTCATTTTTCATAACAGCCTTTCCGCAGCCAGAGGTTACGCAAAGCACGTGATATGATCAAAAAGAACAGGAATACTTGTGGCACCTTAGAGACTAACACATTTATTTCAGCATAAGCTTTCGTGGGCTACAGCCCACTTCATCGGATGCATAGAATGGAACATATAGGGAGGAGATATATATACATACAGAGACATGTGATATGATGTCTGCTCCATTTTTTGCAGCCTGACAGCATGCGGTGAGCAGGACTAGCTCACAATAAGCTACGTAAGAACCTGTAAACTGAAGTAAAACCGACACAGGTCAGATAACTGTTGGAATAAAGTGCAAGTCTTAAGAGACTTCACAGTTATTTCCATCTTCTGTAACTTATTTCAAAGGGGGGGGAAGAAAGGCAAGCCTGAAATAATGACACAAGCGAACAGTAATTGAAATGTTGTTTACTGTAAGCCCAAATCACTTACTGTAGTTAGCTCAACAGTCTTGGCTTTTAATGCACAAGAAAACAATGATTATTTTACTTACATGCACGGTAATGTATGCACTTAACTGGGTGAAATTCTCTTCTCTGTGACACACAAAGAACTCTGCTGATGAAGTCCACTAATGTCCCGGAGAACAGAATGTAGCTCCATCTGTCTTGATTAGAAACGAGTGCAAACCCAGAGCATGGACTGAAACCTGGGCAAGGAGTCTCCTCCCTGCTGTGGCCAGTTTATGCTGCCCTGCATCCAGCTGGGGAATAATTCCTCTGGCATGGGAGATGAGTAAAACAGAAGCCCACTCCACAAGCTCCAGTGGGAGTTAAGGACCCAGTTTGTAGCAGACACTACTACAGTGATTTTATGCTGCTAACTTTAGGCAGCTCGTCCAGGGCTGTCCCAACCTACCCCTGCAGCAGCCCAGAATTGGGAGGCTTAGAGCTGCTTTAGCCCCTTCCTTTCCTGCACCTCCTAGAGGTAGAGCATGAAGTCGCACCCTTGGAACCAGGCTCAAACTTTGCAAATGGCTCCTGTTTATAACGGGCTGAACCAAAAATCCTTCTCTGAATATCCACAAGCTGTGGGGTGTTCTGACTGCAGCCATGGATCTGCCTTTGACATTGTGCGTCCCGCTTCAGTCTCTTTCTAAATGCACTAGGTCTGATTCTCTGTCAACTCTGACTTCATGCCTGCGTGCTTCCATCCACAGATAACTCCAGGTGCAACTTTGCAGGTGCATTTAAGTAGTTAGATACCTAAATGCTATAAAATGCATCATAATTGTTTAAACCCACATTTTTATTTTGCCCATGCAAAATTTGAGGCCACTTCAGAAAATCAGGGTTAATGACGGTTTGGTGTTGGTACATATCTCTGTCTTTGCTGAGAAAGTGAGAACTTAATTTAGTAACCTTTTAATACAGAAAACCTGATTCTGATCTCATTTACACTGGCACAAACCCAGAGTAACTCGACTGAAGTCAGTTATGATAGACAAGTATAAAAACAGCGATGGTGGCATGAGAACAGGGCCCGGCGATACAGTACAACCCTGTTTGTCATGTTTCGGGGGACATATTTGGATGATCCAGGAAGCAGCCTACACAAGCTGATCCACGAATGCTCCTCCTAGGAAGTGTACCCCTGATTTGGGCAAGAAGGCATGTTAGCTGATCAAGGTTCACATGATCAGAGTGGTTTTGTATTATCACTGGAAGATGGCTAACTATGGAAGTGCTGCCAGATATTGCTACCATGAAAACAGCTAAGTATCCTGGTCACCAGCAACGCACTTGCATCAAACACATTGAGCACATGATCGCTGCTAGGCATGCTATATCGGTTTAGTTCACCTTTTTGGCCAGCACCGTTTATTCCTTCTAACACAAGGGTGAAGGGTCCCTCATTGAACCTTGAAGAGTTCTTCTAGTTAGTATGTCCATCCACTTTGGGATGATGACCATGTAAACTGGAAGGAGACCCCTCTACTGTTAGAGGGACATCCAGATGCCATCTTCACAGCATGTCTCAAAACAACCAGAGTCCAAGGAAATGATTCTTCTTTTCACATTACAATACATAGCCTTCATACAACATGCCACTTTCAGACTATAGTTTACGTTCTGGACAGCCCAAAATTGCGATTTCATCAGATAGGGTGTTACCACATAGTAGAACTTTTGGATCCAGTCTCAACTCCCATTGGCTTCAAAGGGACTTGAAGGTGCTCAGTACATTGCAAGATCAGACCTTTATTTTGCAGTCTGTGGCCCCACTCCTGCAAACAGTAATGCATGGTGCTTGACATGACACATGTCAGTGATCCTGCTGAAATCAGTGGAATGGTTCACTTGTACAAAGTCACACACATGCTTTAAGTGTTTGCAGGATGGGGGCCTGGGATACAAAACTCACAACTTTACATCCATATGGTGTGAATGGTGTCAACATTATTCCATAAACTCTGCTCTCGTACTTGATCGAATATCCATCTTCAGAAATTCAAATCCAGCCTTTGATCCCTGATGCAATCACTGGATGCAAAGCAACCTTCTCCAGGAAGAAATGTTCAGTGCAATAAGCTAAGCAGGAGCCAACCATTGAAAAATGCCTTTTGAAAACATAACTAGGAGACAGAGACAATAGGTATATGCTCCCTGGTTTGAGTGAGAGGAATTCTTTTCATGCTGCTTAATTTGATCCACATTTTCTGTGTCCTGTGCTGAGAGCAACCCTAGCAAAGTCAACTAAAAGCAGATAATACAAAAACTTGAAGCCGGAAGAATTTCATACACAAGGATTTTGATTAAATAAATGAAAAAAACACAACAGAGTAGGCAACTGAGAACAATCAGGGATCTTGTTTCTTTTTTCTATAGACCCTGCTGCACCTGAAGAGAAGCTTTGCCGCAACTTGATGATTTTTTTGTAGATCAGATAGTATCTTACCTTCTTCCGTTCTTTAGAAAGAAGGCTGAGTCCTCAGGCTATTATCTGATTGGAAAACAAACCTAATGCAAATGCTTTAGTTCTGCATAAATGAAGAACTCTATAGATTAATAGATTTTAGGGCCAGAAGGGGGAATATTATTATCATCTAATCTGACCTCCTATACAACACAAACCAGAGAACCTCACTCAGTAATTTCTCTAGTCTAGTCTATCCTTTATAGATTCTGATACCCTGTCTTCCCTCCATGGTATTTGAGTGACTTGCAGAAGTGCATTAAGTGATGTGACTAACATCTGTCACGTGGTGTTTGTTCTCATGTTGCTCTCTCCAGGGGGCGAAGTGTGTGCAGTGGAGTGAATGTTTCGGTAGGTTGTTTTGGGGTTGTTTTTTAATATAGATGTTGCTATTTGTTTGTCAGAGTAGGCAAGGTCAAAGAAATATGCCTTGCACTTGGAGCACATGGGGGGAGTTCATTTCAGAGTCTGGGACTAGCCCCTGAGAAAGTGCTGTCCCCCGCACAGACAAGCTTTGCCCTTATTGCAGAGTTCGGTTGTGTCAGAGGGGTGTAAGTGACCACCATGATCTCACCCCGGAGCTTAGCATGTAAGAATCCATAACTTCTGTAGAGATCTGTGTCCCTTCTGTAGGTCTTCAGCTCATGCCAGTCGTAGCTGCACTGATTTCAGTGGAGCTGTGCTCATTTACACCAACTGAGGGTCTGGCCCATTTATTAAAAAACTGATACTTAGCTTCTGGCAATGAAACCTTCCAACCAGATGGCCTTTTTCCTTTAGGAAAACCTGTAGAGCTATGTGACAGAGTGAGACCCCATCATGGGCTAGAGAGAGTTAAAAGCCAGATAGTCACATTTACTACATCTGTGGTGTAATTAATTAGTTGCTCCTCAACCAGAGGGGGCGGATCTAAGAGGGGTCAGGTGATAACTTTATGGACAGCAGGGCCTCATAAAAGCTGAGAGAGTATTGGAACTGGGGAGAAGGTTCCAGAGTAGCCACCAGAAAGGGGAATGAAGACAGACCCCAGAGAATGGGCTGATTTGTTGAGACAGTTTGGATGTTACTTGGACTTTTGTTACCCTGCCGAGGGTTGAATCGCGCACAAGGACAGACGGCCCACAGGGGTGGCTGGGGCATGGACCCCTGCAACGAGAAGCCCCGATGAGAGGGAGTGCTACAGTGGTGAATGCAATCGCGGCTATTCTGCTCTCTTTGTAAGCATGCAGATGGGACTAGGCCCCCTCCGTTAGTTCTTTTTTACATTGTTGCGTCCTCAGATTTAGAGCCAAAATTCTACATCCTGAGGTGTCTACTCGTGGATTGTTGGCAGATCATTTGATTGCAAGCCATCCTAGAACCTGTTGCAGAACTGGGGTTGGACGATGGGCCAAATTCAGCCCTGGTGTAAATACATGCCACTTCAGTGAAGTCAGGAGGTCAGATCTCCAGCTGGTGTCAATCAAGTCAAAAGAGCTACATAGATTTACACCAGCTGAGGATCTGGCTCAAATATTCCTCCTTGTTTGTTGCACCCACTGACTTTGCCTAAGGACAATTGAATACAGATCGGTCAACTTGAAATCTATCCAGCATGATGCTCTGCTTTCCCAGTCTCCGCACTTTACTGCAGAGAAGCGGGTGTCTATGAAATATTTGGGACAGTTGAGAGATATCGTTTGCATAATGCTGGATGTGCAGAATTTTCCTGTTGATCTTACTCCTGAAAAAGCCCAAGAATCCACAGACATTGAATAAATTCCACATATATTAAATATGCTAATTGAGTAGCTATTTATACACAGATGGTTAATGCACTATTTTTCACCCCAAAATGTGCACAAATCAAACCCAAAACATCTATACGCAGGGCTTTTCTCCTTTAATAACGCCCTACGTTTTTATTCCAGGGCGGACTTTAACTACTGATTGTACCACAGCTACATTTGCCATATCACTGCTCTAATAACTTCCTGACAAATGCTCTGGGCACCTGGAGAACGGTTTGAACTGTACTAGGCAGCCACGTTTCAACTGCGTCGTGGTCACCATTACGCTGCTAAAGTCAACTGCAAACTTCCCATTGACCTCCATGGTGCAGGAGGAATCCCGTATCATTTCAGATACCTTCCTAGTATTTACCATCTGGGCTGAGATGGTATCCGTGAGGCCAGTCCTCCACTTAAGGGTCTGATCCATTTCTCATTGAAGTCTGAAAATGGGAGTTGGATTTATCCCTAAATTCTTCCTTTGATTATAAAGAGGAAATCCTGTTTCATAAGAGGTTCCATCAGACTGGAACCGCTGTTGAAATACACCCAACTCTGGACACATTTTCATCAATAGCTGTGTACCTGGTCAGCCTGCAGCTGTGTTCTTTGCTTATTTAAATGAATTGTGCTGGTTGGCATTATTGACTTTACCAATCAATAAATAATACAGGTAGCCAGTTGTATTTCATGCACACAACATTATACACGTACCCGCAACTATATTTCTTGAGTGTAAATAATACTGGCACATCAGTGGAAATTAAAAACAAACAGATATAACTTAGAACGATTTACATCGGATGTTTCTTAACATAATGGGGAATTAAGGAGACAAGATAAAAAAAACAGATCCCTAGAGGACACATGAGGACACATTATCAAGCCCTTCTGCTTTCTTGTGGAGGTTTAGGGTTGCTAGCCATCCAGATCCACTCAAGTTCTGAAAGAGACTATGGCCTTGTCTATGGATTTGTGCTGATTCCAACATTTGATGGCCAGCCAATGCAAACCCAAGAGTAGATAAGGAAAGCTGCCTTTTGCACTGGAGGAATTCACTCCTGCTAACCACAGTTAACCCCATTGGTGCAAATCGCAGCTTTCCTTGTCCGCACTTACGGTTTGCACTCGAGCAGCTATGCTAATGGCTCACTCTCAATTGCTGAAATAGAAGCAAATTACCAGTGTAGACAATGCTTGTGTTCTGCCCTTTAGCCCTTGCAACAGAGTCTACTTCTTCTCGACAAAAGAAAAATGCATCCTAAAGGGCCTCCTGGGACCACAGGCATTTGTAAACAGGGCCTCGTCTCATGAAAGGAGGATTCTCTTTCTTTGGTCTTATGGAAATGGAAACAACACTGCTGGTCATAAAGTCTTTCTTCCTCCATCTTGTGAGCCATAAGACAAACAACTATTGAGTAGTTTCTCTTTGTTTGGGATCCTTTGTGCTGAGTTGGATATTTATGTTTGGTGATCAAACTTTGTATAGGGTTTAGATTCTTTTTTGCACAGAACTTAGGTGCCTCTCGGATACAGGGTCCTCTGGCAAATAAGAGTTGTGTTATGTTTTTATGAGTGCAAAGATAGCGTTCCACAGGCAGTGCTATCTAAGAACATTCTCCAGATGGAATGTGACTTGGCTGTACTAGGTGATACCTCTTGGCTAGGCGCATAGAAGAAGTGGTGGGTGCTGAGATCAACCTTGACTGGTTTGGGGGATACTTGTCATAGTGGAAACAATTGTCCCTTCCACAGCCCCGGCTGGAGATAGCAATATATGAAACAGTAGCATACATGAGTCTGAATTAACTCCTGTATCATGAAGGGCAGTGAGGTGGATAAACAACCATATTGACCAGCATGCTCTATTCTCAGTCTGCTCCTGTGCCATTCAGCAATGGCCTGCTCCTGGCTTGGCTTTAATAGACACAGCTCCCCTTAACATTAGCACAAAGTGCAGAGTTCTGTTATGTGTGTAAGGCCCATCTTGTAGCATGGCTCAGAAGAAAGGAGAGAGGTAGCAGAGATAGCATGATGTTACACTGCAACCTGCTGCCAGGTCAGGAATGGACAGAAATGACAAAAGGGTGTAGGATGTAACCCGCTCCGGAGTGAGTGAGATCTAGCTTGACACATAGCTGAGGGGCTCTGTCTTTTTCTTACACTTTGGCAACACTTGCATATCTTGTCAGGCCAACAAAGTCACATTGAAATGACGTGAATTGAAAAACTGTGAGCTGGGAGCAGTCCCTGTGGACTGCCCTGCCATGTTAAAGAGAGAGGGCAGTTTCAATGTGCTCCATTGGTGTGCAATTTATATGGCCCTGCACTGGGCAAGATTTGAAGGCCCCTGCACTGAGACCTGACCATGAGAGATTGCAGATCATCTCCTGTGAAGTGCTGAGTGCCTTCAGGCCCGTGCTGTAGAAGTCAATGAAAAGAGAAGCGAGCACCTCTCAGCTTCAGACCTTCAGTGTGTAATTTGGCTCCCCACTGAAAACCGTATTAGTGTCTGTGGTCAACTTACCATTAAGTGCCCACTCTGAACATCCTGTCCCTACTGGCTATGACTGCACCAGTGTTCAATTCAATGACATTGCTTTACTTTATGCCTATTTTCTCCTCCTGACGTTTATTTTGGGAGAGGGTCTGTAATCCAGTGGCGTGTGCTGCTGTCTCTGAGCTATTTGTTTTCCTTGAAAATTTAATATAGATCTAATTATATGAAAATGAAGTACAATAAATAGACCAATTATTCAGCCCTGCCATCTAAACATCAGCCGTGGGGGATATGCCTCCTTCATCCAGACAAACATGGTATGCGTATACACAATGAGCTCTCCATTACCCTTCCTTCTGTTAGCATTTAACCATTTCCCTCACCCTGGTGATGCAGAAGCCATGCCTAAATCAATTCAGGTAGAAGTGCATTTGCTCTGGCTTTGAAGAGGCGTTAGATCTTTGAACAGAGGGCTTCTTGCTGGGTGATCCTGCATTTCTGGTTCTAATTTCCTTGTGGGAGGTGGGTCTGGAGCCCATTTTGTGTGTTGGAGAAGGCTCAGTGGGAGGGAAGGGAGACAAAAATGAACGGCTTGGCTTTGCTGACAAAAATAGTCTTGACACCATGCGGCCTGTGCGCCATTAAAACCCCCCAACACACATATTTACTAGGAAGACATACATATTGCATTAGCAGTAATCAGAATTAAATGCAGAAAGGTCTGAGCGTGCAGGATTCAGAAAGGCTCCACAAATGTAACCTGTTCTCAACGGAATCCCCTGATTTAAGGCTTGATCCTGTCAGGTGCTGAAGAGCCCCCAGCTCCAAGTCGCTGGGAGGGGAGGTTGCTCAGTACTTTGTAGGATGAGAAATGAGCAACCAACTGGACATATCAAGCCGGTTCAGACACATGTCACTGACGTCAGACATCTCTTTCACTTTCACCTCAAGGTATCATCGTCTGCATTGCTGATTTCATTTTGCATGTTGCAGTTTTACCACCTAACAAGAAGGCTGCATTAAATTAAAGGAGGGAGGCAGAGCCAGTTGCGACAGAACATCAGTTATAATGAACACATCAGCTATCTGCACAGAACAAACACAGTTTCCCCATCGATTGGTGCCAATCATTTTTGGCATATACATCTCTTAACCACTCTTTTCTGCAGCACCGGAGACCTTTGCAGAATGTCAGTTTGTGAGTACAGTTATGCACGCTGGCCACTTAGAAATTGGTGCATATTGTACTGTAATGAAGCGGTTAATCTGTACATGTCACCACTGCCCTCTTCTGGGTGGAGCCAGCAGTACTGAATTTTGCGCCATAGGCCCTGTACTGCTAACTGAGATGCTCCATGAGCACAAGAGGAATCGATACGTTTGAAGCAGGAGGGTCTATCTTCTACCCCTGTTGGTGAAGAGGATAAATTCATCAAGGTATGAAAGCTGTCCACGTAGTACAGTGATGGGCATTATAGAAAAGTTTAACGTATACATACATTTTGGCACCATTGTGCCCAGGCGGTAGGATTACACAGGTGTAGCTGAAGACATGATTTGGCCCACCCTGTTCTGCTTTTGTGCTTGTTCCCATGTCGGTAAGCTGGCACGAAGGTGACAGATTTGTTTTCTCTTGGCTTAGCAGTGTTTTGTGTTGGTGAAAAGCCTGGCATTTGCCCATCTTTGGAAGCGGTCGTGCTGTGTGCCCAGATGGGCTCTTTGGAAATGGAAACCCTTTGTTGCAGGGATGGTTTGAACTTGTGTGCATATATTCTTCCCTTACCAACTTCAAAGGGAGCAGAAAGTTATTGCAGACACTGACCCGCTTGCATATTATCAGAGTGAATGCCCCAGCCTGTTTGCAACTACTTTTCCAGTTCAGTGTTAAAGCCCGTAATGTTAGTGTATAACAGGGAAGGAGCAGCATAGTTTTTACTTCTCTAAACTCTGTTAAAACAAGGAGTTAATGTGCTAGCAGGGAGGCCCTGCACAGGGGGGAAGTCGCTGATCTCAATCCCATTGCACAGTGTACCTGACCCAACTGTGTTCATATTCATTATTATTTATTAGTCTGTGTGCATTACAATTAACAGACTAATAGAGGGACATATCCCTGCCCTGTCAATTACACACATTGGATCAGGTACCACCTTAGGGCCAGGTAGTTTGAGGGACAGCATAAAATAACCCCTATATTCCCTTGCTCCCCACAGTAAAAGGAGCTAGTCACAGTTTATTCTATTCTATACAGATTCTTATCCCGTGCTCATCACCATAGTATCTGAGAGCCTTCCAGTAGTGCATTAAGTGACGTGACTACACACCCGTCACATGTCGTTTGTTCTCTCCTCCTCTCCCCAGGGGGAGAAGTGTGCGTGGTGGAGCCCCTTGTTTTGGTAGGGTTTATTTTATTTGCTCTGTGTTTATATTATTGAAGGCAAGACCAAAGAAATACACCTGGCACTTGGAGTGGGAGGTGGGAAGATTTGGGGATGGTCCTTAATTCCTGGGGCATTAATGCCACCATCTCAGACTGGTCCCTGTGAAAGCTCTGTCTCCCTCAAAGATGAGCTGTAGTTGGATTGTGAGAGCATTGTGCCAGGGGAGTGCAATTGTTGACTATGGTCTTCATCCTGAAGCTTTAGGTTCTTTTATATATGCTGGGCTGAGGTCACAGAGCACCTTGACGGTAAGGACCGAGACCTTGAACTTGATTCAATATTGTATGGGAAGCCAGTGTAGAGAGCAGAGGAGGATGTGATGTGCTCGCAGTAGCCTGTGTTGCAGAGGAGACTCATCGCAATGTTTTGTAATAGTCTGAACACCCTAAGCACTGAAGGCTTTGGGCCCAGGCATGTCACTTTTCTGTAGTCCAGTGGAGAGGTGACAAAGGGGTTAGCAACTGAGGCCAGTCCACCATCTACCAGGACGGGATGGAGTCTTCTAGCCACCCAGCAATGACTGAGCTGTGTGCGAGAGCTCAGCACTGGCGAGGAATCCCAAGGTACTCCTGAGCTATGGACTGAGTTAACCAAATGTGGGTGTGAGCCTGCAGCTAGAGCAGACGGCACACTGTTGTGAGCTCTTCAAGTTCTCTCTTCCTCTGCCCACCAGCAACACCTCTGCCAGCTGTTCTTCATCCATGAGCTGATCTCATCCAAGTACTGCATCACAGTGGTGGTAGTGGTGAGGTTGTATGTGGTGAAGGATAGGCAAAGCTGTGTCTCAGCTGCATGCCGCTGGCTCTTGAGTCCGAGTCGTCTGACCAGTTCCCCTAGTGGCTGTATGTAGATGTTGAAAAGGCCTGAAGAGAGAACTGATCCTTGTGGGATGCCACCAGTGAGGTGTCTAGTGGTGGAGGTACAATTTCCCATCCCTACTCGTGGGGTGTGTCCATCCATGAAGGACTCAAACCATTTTAGGGCATTCCCTGGACCCCTGCCACCACTCGCAGGTGAGACATCAATATCTCATGGTCAACAGTGAAGAATGCTGCAGAGAGGCCCATCGGGAAGAGAATGAATGTCTGCCCTCTATGCATTGCCGGAGGGAGATCATCTATCAGCACTACTAATGTGGTTTCGGTTCCATGTCCTGCCTGAATCCAGATTGTGCCGGGTCTAGAATGTTTAGCTTCAATCAGATGAGCCTGTAGTTGAGTCTGATGAGTCTGTAGCAGAGTTGGATGAGTTTAGCTAGCTTCTCTATGAGCTGGCTCAGGAACAGGTTTGCCACTGGGTGGGAGTTGGATAGAACCAGTGTATCCAGGGTAGGGTGACCAGATGTCCAGATTCTACAGGGACTGTCCCACTATTCAGGGCTTTGTCTTATATAGGCGCCTATTACCTCCCACCCCCATCCCGATTTTTCACCCTTACTATCTGGTCACCCTAATTCAGGGCAGGTTACTCCAGGGTTGGTTGGATTATTGCATGTTTGAAGGAGTAAGGGAAGATTCCTCCTCTGCATGATGTGTTGGCTATTTTGGTCGAGAGTGGCACCTCCTTCCCAATCCAGGAAGGGCCCAGGTTGGATTCACAAATCTTGGAACGAGACCCCTTTAGGGTGTCCAGAACTTCTTGATGAGTGAGTGTACTGAACTCTGGGAAAGCAGGCAGGTAGTTGGTTGGTGGGGGCAGGTGCAGTGGCTCCCTGCTGTTTGAGAAAACTTCCTGAATGTGTCTGTCTGATCTTTTCAGCGCAGTCGGGTGATAGTTCTTCACTGCACTTGATGCTCAGTTGTGTTTGGGCTTTAGGCATTCAGAAGTGATGGAAGCAGTTTACCAGCCCAGATAGCTCCTGCAGGTAGAATTTGACAATGGGGACCAGTGAGTCAATGGTCCAGGCTAGCGTACAATGATCATGATTCACCAGGTCCTTGACTCCTCATCCTGTGGGTAGAGTGCTGTTGTCCTTTTGTGTGTTCTGGTGGAGTCCATGAGTTTCTGTGGTCGAATCAAAATCATTGGTCTGTGTTGTTGCCTGGGAGCCAGAAGATCTCTGATCATGGCCTTAATGAGGTGATGGTCTGGCCAAGACAGTGGCTGGGTTGTGATATACTTGATTGTGACATCTAGGCTGAAGATCAGGTTCAGGATGTGACCAACTGTCCAGGTTGGGCTTTTGCATCTCAATCCCTGGGCCTTTCTGAGCATAGGCGCTGATCCTCGCTAGAAGGGCCATGTGACCCAAAAGGACTGAGGAAGAGAAGGCAGCTTCATGGCTCCTCCTCCCCTTGTGCCAGCCAGCTCTGTGCAGGAGAGTGTATGGTGCACCCCAATGGGCCATAGCAGCCAGCCTGCTCCAATGTGTGCACCTGGTTGCCCGGGGAGGCACTGTGCTCACAAAGATGCCTGCTGAGGCAAGGTGTCTCCACCACACCCTCAGCATAGCGCAGTGTCTAAAAACCACGGCAGGGCCCTTAGCAGTGGGTGAAGCAGATTGAAAGGGGAACATGAAACAGGGGTAATGCAAATCTTACCCTAGACAAGCATGCGCTATGTTCTGCGTTAGCTACTTCCTTGAATGAAACATTGAGGATTTCTCCTGTTCATTATAAGATATCTGTGAAAATGCCTGAGAACTGTTCTAATTCAAGAAGTGGCTAATGTTCATCATGGTGCATCCTTTTTGAGAGTCTGACTTTGCAACACCCCTGGAATAGTCCATGACACTGCGCAGTTATATTGCAGTGAATAGCATTTACTACACCATGGGCCTCTCTGATTGTTACAAAGGGAGGGACAGAAGAACGGATCTCCCTGGAGTATTTTGCAGGGGTCCATTTGGCAGATCTTTAAAGGCAATTTCCACATGAAGCGTTGAGCAGCAGCCTGTTTGCTCTTCTGTCTTGCTGGGCCATTTCCACGAAGGAGTTGGCGAAAGCCAAGCTGTCGAGTGACTATTCAGGATTGCCATATGGAGCTCACCTTTGGCTGATTTCTAGGAGAAAGTCATTCGGGGAAAAATTCACAGCCCTTATCCACAGGGACTACTTGTATGAATAAGGGCTACTCATTATGAGTAAGGGTTGCAAAATCTGGTTCACAGTAAGGGTTTATCTACACATGAAAGTTAATATGGAATAAAGTAGGGTGCAAATTTAAAGTGGAGGTCCACTTTGAAAGTGGATTAAGATAATTTGGAATAAGGCACTCTTTTGCCAGAATAAGAGCATCTACATCTGGAGTTAATCCAGAATAGCCAGTCTGGAATAAGTCCCCATGTAGACAAGCCTTCTGAAAGAAGAGCTATATTTTAGCTCTGACTCAGCAAGGCACTTACTCATGTGCTTAACTTTAATCACACAAGTAGTCCTGGTGACTTCAGTGAGACTACTTACGTGTTTAGGGTTAAGCACGTGCTTTGCTGGATCAGGGTCCTTAATCTTTTGATGTGAGTTTCCTTGAATCTCCTTTGGTTGAGTTAGTGTCTCACCTGTGGAGACAGTCTCATAGCTTGAGAAGCTTGGATTTACCTTCGGCATTTATTTGGATCATTATCTATTTTACAGACCTCAGGAATGAGGAGATTGTTAGTCCAGAACCGCTAGATAATTGCTTTGAACAACAGTAGTAGGTTACTAAGTCCTTAGTATTTGTCAGCAAAACTACTACGTAGAGAAAGAAGTGTGCTTTCACATTCAGAATGATCCCAGGCTAACTGCAAATCATATTTAGCTCTGGTAGATAGTAACATAAAACCAGTCATAGAGAAAGTTGTGCTTTGGGAAGTCATAGCCTATCATCACTATTCTTTATTTATTATTTGTATTACCATAGAACCTGGGGACCCCACTCACAGACCAGGACCCCATTGAGCTAGGTGCTAGGCACTGTACAAACACAGAACAAAATGATAATCCGTGCCCTGAGGAGCTTGCAATGCAAATTTCCTTGATATTAGATCAGCCCTTGAATACACATGTCCCTGCACGTCTTAGCTTAGAGAGGATTCCAATAAGGAGGTGCATGATAGAAGCTTACAGAATAATGTGTGGTATAGAGAAGGTGAGGCAGGCAGGGGCTCCACATTTGCCATTTCCCATAAGAGAAGAAAAAGCAGAAATACACTGAAACTGAGAAGGCAACACATTTAAAACTGATGAAAGAAAATATATTTTTATATAGTCCACGTTTAACCTCTGGAACTCATTGCCACAAGGTATCACTAAATCTAAGAGTTTAGTTGAAAAGGGATAAGATATGTTTAATGAGAACATCCACCTTTCAATTAAATAGGGTATGTTTTTAAGGATATAAACCCTAATGCTTCAGGTTACAGGCCAAACACTGAGATTATTCCATATTGGTCCACTGTGGATTCTTGCACCTTCCTCTGAAACAATTGGTACTGGCCACTGGAGACAGCATGCTTGATTAGATGGATCATTAGTCTAATCTGTTCCTTTGTTCCTACATTCATTCATAATTTAACTCCATCTACTTCAATGGAATTACATCAGAGATACATTTGGCCCCATGTTATCTACATGCTCAAGTGCTACTTCTCCTTTTCACTTCATAAACTGGTAGTTACGTATATTAGC
This sequence comes from Mauremys reevesii, assembly GCF_016161935.1. Taxonomy (NCBI): domain Eukaryota; kingdom Metazoa; phylum Chordata; order Testudines; family Geoemydidae; genus Mauremys; species Mauremys reevesii. Next base: position 81,039,791 of record NC_052632.1, on the reverse strand, counting down.
AAATTATGTGAATTGGGATAATGATCACACAAGCAAACTCTAGAAAAGAAATACTAATTTATAGCAAGACAAGAACAAATTTAAAAACATAGAACAAACTGCACGTTAGATATGAAATATGTTGCCAATTCAGTAAATGTGGTTGTAGTTGGAGATGTACTGTATACAGAAAACAGTCTGTAATGGTTTATTCCAGGGATATACATTTCCGGTACAAGTTGTTAGATTGACCTCTAGTGTTCATTTTCTTAAAATAAAATGTGTTGGGCAAGTCCACTTCTGATCAACTTTTATATTTGTTGCATTCTCAATAAATATTTTATATTTTAAAATGTGGGTAACAACTTTAAATGTCAATATCAGAAGGAATTTTCTAAACACCTGGCTGAACACAGTTCAGGGATATAAAAGAAATATAAACACAATATTACTTATAGAAAAAGATCAGGTGAAATCTTGACTCCATTGAAGTCAATGGGAGTTTTGCCATTGACTTCAAGGGAGGCAGGATTTTACTCATTATATTAAAGATATATTTATGCTGGAAAGTTTAACTTGGCTGTATTATTTGGTTCTCACTGAAGCCCTGTTTCTTTGTGTTGGGAGGAAAATCCTGTTTATTCTAGGAATCCTCAGTTTTATCTCACAGCCATGCCCATCTGTCTTTGAGAATCGTATCCAAATTTTTCTTCCTTATGCAACTGTTTGACTGAATAGTAGAACTGGTTGGAAACTGAAACAAAAAAAATCAACGTTCTCACCCCCAGCGTTTGTCAATGAAAAATGTTGGACAAAAGTTTTTCCAATTAGCCTTGTCAAATGTCTTGTTTCTCAAACTGAAATCCAGAAATAAGGTTTTCAGTGATTTTTGAGCATCTGATTTGAATAGCGGGAGATGTCTGTTTGGGATGACAGCCAATCATTTTCATATATTTTCTCCTCCCAAATCCCAAATCATTCTTTGCCAATTTGGGGCAAAAACTATGTTTAACCTTTGTATATCTCTTTTGTTTAAAACTCACAATGTTTTGTTGCAAATGTTAAATATTGGTTTGCCCAGGGTGGGCCAAATTCTGCTCTCAGTGATACTGATGTAAAACTGGACTAACTCCTTTGACGTCAGTGGAGTAATTCTGGATTTATATCGAGAAAAGAATTTGACTCCCAGAAGCTGCATGCACACTGGCTCCTTGGTTCCACAAGGAAGTCCTTTTCAACTCTACAGATACAGGCAAGTTAAATTTCTAGCTGATGACTTTAAAATCTCAGACAACTGGAGCCTGACATTCAAAAATCAAGATACAGCATCAGTCTGTGCACAGAGAAATAGGCAAAGCGACATCTAAAGATATGTTCCAATGTTTATGAACATCAAATAGCTGCACAGACATCTTATTTTAGCTATCTTCAAAGGGAGTAAGGTTGCAGAAATAGTCAGACATAGTTACAGACACACAGACAGTAGATAAAGACACCCAGAGATAGAAAAGTACTGGGAGAGCTGTTTGTTGCCAAGAATTTTTTTTGTTCTATGTTAAAAATGATCTACAAACAGTCTTAGATTTGTACTATCCTGCCACCCCCCAGTGCTCAATTATCATGTTGTCACGCTGTCTGGAGTGGCTCACGACTGAGTGCCTACCTTAGGGCAAACAGTCAAAAAATGGGGCAAACACCCCAAACTGGTTGTGTGTTCTATAATTAGATTTCACCAAGCCAGTAACAAATGTGAACTCCTGGATCACTATTCCAGTCTTACCAGGGAGTCACAGACAGTCCCTTTTGGGTCTCCAGTCTATCTTTGCACCCAGGTAAACTGGACTTTGTGATAAAGGCCAAAAATCACATGACATCAGGTTGCTTCCAGTCCCAAGAGACCAATCACTTACCCCCGATCAATTGGTACCCTAGAAAGACAACTCTGGTAGCCAATACTATAGTAAACTAACTAAAGGTTTATTAGCTAAGAAAAGGAAATGAGAATTATTGAGAGGTGAAAGCAGGTAACATATATGTACAGGTGAGTCACCATCTACAATTCCAAATGGTAGCATAGATGTAGTAATCTGCAAGTTTCCCAAAAATCTTTCAGGGCTACCCGGAAAAACTCTGGGGATCTCAATCTTTTTGTTCAGTTCTGCTCTGTTAGAATCCAAACAGTCCAGAGATCAAGGAACTTTCTCTAAATCCATATTTATAGCTTCTTCTCACAGAAAACAAGCTGATAGGGTCACTACCCATGTGGGCTTTTCCTTTGATGACAGAGAGTGAGGAATGCATTTTGAGTCTGACCTCCAATCATCACACACACAATGACTACTTGCTTTGAAATTAGCACTTTTCTCTTAAAGTTCTTCATTTGCAGTCCACCATGCTTCTTTCTCATTTGATGGGCTATTTAGTTACAGGGTACACACAATGTAAATGTTTGCTGCTATATTATAACGGGGTACAGATAAATGAAAACAATGAAAGTGACATCCCACTAGTTTTCATGAAGTTTAAACCCCAAATACACTCTTAGACATTTAACAATCACTTTGATCTACACTAATAGACAAGTGAATTAGTCAGGGGCTCTGACATGAGCTGGCACTTGGTCTGTCACCATCACACAGATAATATTTCAGAGTATGGATTTGCTTTGGCTATTTGCATTATTCCTGATGGGTGACCAGTCACCTAACTCACCTGTTACTGTTTCTACTCCCTGACTGGGTGAATGAAACTTTTCTAAATTGGACTTTCAGCTCTTTGCAGGGACCAGCTTTTCCAAGGCATAAGCTGCAGAGCCCGGGAGCAGCTGGGCCATGGCCTGACTCCTTTCGGGCCTGCCACAGCTCAGCTCATGCAAATGATGCAATGGCTCCGGGGCCAGGAAGGGGCAGGGCATGGCATTATGGGAGGAGTGCCCCACCTGCACACTGTGGTGAGAGCTGGGCCCAGTTTAATGGGGTGTGAGGTGCTGTGGGGTGAGGCCTTGGTCCTGACTGGGGACTTTGGGCAAATGCAAATAATAAACAGGTGGAAGGAAATCAAAGCAATTTCAAGTTGGCTGCATGAACACTTCCGCTGTGAATATTGAATTGAACTTGCTGATTAATAGGCAGCTGATTCAGGTTTTGGAGAAGGAGAACTGCTAACTATCGTAGATAAAGACTCTTGGGAAATTGTTTTGATTCTCCATTTGAACCCCCTACATGTCATTTACTTATCTGCAGTCCTGTCCCTTTAAAATTCCTCCTGCCCTCTCGGAAGGGTGAATCTATTTTAAACAGGAACTACATTTTATTAAATGGATTTGCACTGTATGGCAGCAGGTATTTTAAAGGGTCAGGACAATAGTGACTGTATGTTAGCGATGGGATCCATTTTTACAAAGCACTGTGTGTCATAGATGTCAAGTGTTGTAAAGTTTAACGCACTGAGCCACTCAGTTGTTCTTTCAAGTGGCATTATACCAACCCAAGTGTATCATGTTAATTGTAATGATGTGTCCATTTAAGACCACCACATTACAATCTGAAAACCCCAGCACTGCTGAAAGCTACTTTAATGCACAATTTTTAGAGTATGGAGCAGACTGCTGGAGCTCTGCTAATAAGCGAATGAGCCTTGTACATGCATGTCTGCATGGAGTAACTTACATAAAACATCACATTACTCATATGCACAAAATCAAGTAGGTTTATGCCTTAAAGCTTGTCCTTTTCCATCCTTGTTAACACATAGGCCTCACCCCAGTCAGGCAGCAAGAGTGAGTCACCATCATCTCTAAATTTAACCCAATCTAGCCACAAACTCTCTCTCCTGCTTGGACATATATATACATACATACCATTCACTCTGCTGCCTGCTGGGAGCCTCAGGTCCTAGTGTTTCGAGAAGGCTTTGTGCTGAACCAGAGCAGTCAAAAGTAGGCGCCACTTTCATATAAACGGCTTTTGGACTGAAGACCGCCATGGTTTGTTTTCATTTTACAGTGGCAAACGAGCATGCATGCTTCATGGGCTCCAGGAAGTTGCATAGTCAGAGTAATGTTATGAGCTGGGTGGAACCTTGTTATTGGTGACAATTCATCCGTCAGTTAACATAACTAAGCATAAACCCCCTCCTAAGACAAAAGGTGTGTGTGAATCTGCACAGGTGCTTTTGGCTTTGTATTGTGTGTGGTGTGTGTAGAGAAAAATACACAGAAACAGAGAACTGGCAAGAACAGAGAGAGGGGGATGCAAGAAAGCCAAGCAGGAGCTTGTGAGCACAGTATGACTCAGGAAACACCCAGAGAGAGACAGCTTTTGGTTCTGGTATTGGCTAAAGAGGGTGGAGGGTTGTAAGCTAAGAAACAGATCCTTTTGTGCTTGGTTTCTTCTGCGTTCAGAGACACAGGACCTGATGCTTGTAAATAAACAAGGTTGCATCAAAGAAAATCTGGCAAGCAGTCCCACTGAAATCAATACAAGGACTACTCCACTGAGTAAGGCTGTGCGGGATGGGGAACTGCATCGGTGAAAGATTTTAACAATGGCTTACTGAGGTGATGGCGAGAAGGTTTAGATTGAATATCCTTCAATGCACCAAGCATCTGTTTCACTGCATCAGCACCTGTATTACTTCTATTAAAAATGTCATCATTACTCAGTCAACGCTCCTGATTCCCAGCCAGTTCAGGTATCAGCCAAAGGCAAAGAACAGTGAATACCTTTAATAATCTGCTGTTTTTAATGCATTCTGTCAGGCCAATTACATGAAATTACAGGTCTGCCCTTTTCATTTTACACATTCTTTTCAGTCTAAGCATGTATAAATATTAGATGAGTCCACTCAATAAAAGCAGTGGGCAGCAGAAAGTTTATGGAGCAAATATTGGGATGTACTATGGCTTTGATGAGCCTGTTAAAGCTAAAAATATATGTCTTAAATGTCCACAGTAGTGATGAGTTCCAGATTAGCTCTCCCTGCATGCATGCAATGTTAATTATGGTATAACAAATTGCTAAGTGAATTTACGAGATGCTATTTGGATTCCGTGATTGTACTGATGAGCATAATTTAAATAAATACATTTATGAAGAAATAACTATCTGGGCCCATTGGTTGCTCTGTAATATGTAGAAAGTCTCTCTGCTAATTACTGGCTCAATCCTGCAAAGTGCTGGCAGTGAAGTCAGTGAGAGTTGAAGTTGCTCAGTGCCTTGTAAGAACTGGACCCTAAAACTGAAAAATGCTGATCCCAGGCTTTAACCTGTTTCAAAGGGGCAGTATGTCCTAAAGTGCAGTTCTCTAGACTAGGAGTCAAGAGACGTGGGTTCTGTTCCCAGCTCTGCTAGATGACCTTCGCCAAATCGCTTCCCCACATTGTGCCAGGGTTTTACCATCTGTAAAATGCAGATCTCCTTTGTAAAGTGCTTTGAGATATACTGATAAGAGCTAGGGGGATTACTGCCCTTGAGATAATGACATATTTTTGCAGGTTCTGTTAATATTTTAAAAATACCCAATTTTGATAATCTGCTTAAATCATTGTAAATTGTCTGAATATTTTCAAGTTAGAGAGTTCATGTATTAATTTAATATTATTATTATAATTTATGATTAATGTGTATTGCAGTAGCACCTAGTATCCCCAGTCATGGAGCAGGACTTAGTCGTGCTAGGCAGAGTTATCAAATATAATCTTGGGACTGATATGCTAATTAAAACAGCCTTTTCCCTCCCTTTCACCTGCAATTTTTATTAATTTGGAATGCAATATGTAATCAGGTCTCAAAGTGTAATTGTTTGGTTGTTGCTATTGTCATCTCAGCTGCTTGTGCGTCTACGGTCTGTTGGGCATGACTATATGGTTATGATTTGATTCTTTAATGTCATTCTTTGACAGACCTTGTAACTTCATTTTAACAAGAAGTGTGACTGGAAAGTAAATTATGGTCTTTTCGAAATGCAGGTATAGTTAGCTGAAAACAAGAGCAGGAAAATGAAAGTAAACCACAAGGCAAAATGCTGACAGTTTTAGTTACCTGACCATAAAGCATTACACTCCAGCTACAGTCAAACAGAGATATGGCACACAACAGCACCCTTGTTTTACTGGCTTTGAATCCAAACAATGACTTGTTGCCATAAAGGTGAAGGAAGGAGTGAAGTCAGAGTCAGATTACACCTGCGTATGCATGAGAAATGGCAATTAAAACTAGATAAAGCCTAAAGAAACTGGTATCTGGGCTTTCAACAAATGTGCAGTACTGAGATCCTCATTCAGAGAGGCATTTAAGTACATGCTTAACTTTAAGCATGTGCTTATGTCCCATGAAGTATGTGCTTTCAAAAGTCGTTTATAACTGGAATTCACATGAAATCCAATCATAGTTTTTTGACAACAGCCTTCAAATAAATATGAGGCCTGATTTTGATCTTGCTTATACTAGTTCTACAATGATGGGACCAGTGGAGTTACTGATGATTTACATCAGTGTAACTGAGATAAGAAGCAGGCTCATAATCTCTAGTATTTAACTTTTCAGATTTCCTATGTATTATTTCTTGTAGTGTGATTAGAATCCTATGGGCACATGAATTGTCTTTTGCCCATTCAATAGTTTGGCAAAACGTTAATGAAAATGGTAGCCATCTGTTAGTCCTTCTTTCTGTTTATCAGGATTTAAGAACATAAGAAGGGCCATACTGGGTCAGACCAAAGGTCCATCTAGCCCAGTATCCTGTCTACCGATAGTGGCCAATGCCAGGTGCCCCAGAGGGAATGAACAGAACAGGGAATCATCAAGTGATCCATCCCCTGTCGCCCATTCCCAGCTTCTGGCAGAGGTTAGGGACACCATCCCTGCTCCTCCTGGCTAATAGCCATTGATGAACCAATCCGCCATGAATTTATCTAGTTCTTTTTTGAAGCCTGTTATAGTCTTGGTCTTCACAACATCCCCCGGCAAAGAGTTCCACAGACTGACTGTGCGTTGTGTGAAAAAATACTTCCTTTTGTTTCTTTTAAACCTGATGCATATTAATTTCATTTGGTGACCCCTTAGTTCTTGTGTTATGAGAAGGAGTAAATAACACTTCCTTATTTACTTTCTCCACACAAGTCATGATTTTATAGACCTCTATCATACAAGACCTGCCACCGTCTCTTTCCCAAGCTGAAAAGTCCCAGTCTTATTAATCTCTCCTCATACAGAAGCCATTCCAAGCATTTTCAAAGCATTTGAAACAAAGTTAGATCAACAGTTCATATTGTATAAAATGGTTACCTAAAAAAACAGGCCATCAGTTCTCTGGCATGCCATTTGTCATCAGCACAGTATAATTATACTGGACTTTATTGACATAATAAATACAGAGAGCACAGGTGGTATCCATTTTCAGTTGTTTAATTGAAGGACTGAAAGATCCTGTAGTATGGAGTTGACTCAGAGCATTTGTCAGGCCACACTAAAGATTTCAATAGCTATGACCTTGAGGTCATAAAATTACTGATCAGGAGTAAAAAAATTTTATGACATAGAAGTGAATTCTATTGATTTTTTTTTTAATTTTTATATGTATCATAAATGGACAAGATGGCCTGCTCCATTCTCCTGCTGTCTATGAAAACCCATGAGTGCTGTGTTTGAATCAATACAAATTATATCTAAACACATAAATTTTTATTCAGTTATGAAATATGGCACACATTGAGTTGTTAGGGCTAGCAAAGAAAATAAAGAGCCAGGGAATTTTTACTACACAGCAAAGCATTCTGCAGTGCATTTGTCCATCCAAGTGCATTAGGCACTGAAATGGATATCACAGTCAATGAGATTTAAAAATATTGAGCTTGATCCTCAGTTGGTGTAAACTGCAGTAGCTCCACTGATGTCGGTGGAGCCACCTTGATTTATACTAGCTATGGATCTGGCCCATTGTCTCTTTAAACTAGTGAAAAAATAGATCCAGCATGCCACAGTGTAAAATACTCATGATGGTGTAAACATCAGAAGAATACCAAACAAAAAATAAAACTCAATGGACCAAATGCTGAGGTCCTTACCAGGCAAATTCTCATAGATGTGAATGGATCTTTTGCCTAGGTAAGGACTGAGGCCCAGATCCTTAAAGGGGGCTAACTACCACTCAGTGCCTGAATACTTTTGAGGCTCTGGGACAGTCAGAGTGAACTACGAAAAAGTCTCAGGATTTAACCCAGTAGCTATAACTGGGCCCTTTGGAGGCATAGTTTGGTTATCTTAATTCAGAAACTCTGTTCCGTCATTTTTTTCATCCATTCCCAATCTGTGACCCAGCTGCCATTTTTTTTTCATACTATAGGCGAAGTAACAATTAGTGGATTTAAATGTGGCAAACAAGCCAATGATTGTGGTATGTCTTGCATAGACAGGCCCGAAGTATAAAAATTTGCATTTTGGATCTGAACTTTCCCAGATTTGGGGAGTGTTTCTGGTTCTGCCTGCTATAGATTGAGAGGTTGGCTGTGAAGTTTGGATCTGGATACAAACTTTGACAAAACTTGTGGGTATTTGGATCTCAGGGGAGGAAGTGGGTATTGGAACTGGCCCATCTCTAATCCTAAAAAATTACTCTTCAAACTTCAGTAAGGATGCATTTAAGTGTAGCTTAAATAAAACACATTTTCCAAGGATACGTACTTTATGCCTTCACATGGGAGCTCTTCTTGTGACACATTTTTTTGAGGATTCTTGTGAGTGCCACAGGCTAACAAACTGAAGTACACCCTTCAATCAAGAGCATACAAAATTCAGGATGTTACTGTGAGGTTTACAGCATCATTGTGGAAATCAGAGATTGCATTATTTCATGACCATGTGCTATGGGTAAGAACCCATGCTGAGTTTGATGCCCATTACAGCTCTGTGTGTGTGACTTGATCTATATTAGAGACAGATCTGGGCCAATCTGAATGAGAATCCAAATTTGTGAAAAATGTGGGATGCTACATTCTGATGTTTAAGGTCTTGATTCAGAAAAGCGCTTAACTGTGTGACTTCAGAGGGACTTAAACATGATGTGGCTTTAGTTTGGACTTCTCTTGGGTGTTTACAGAACCTATATCATCAAGGTGCAGAACCAATCTCAATGGCTGTTATAGAAAATATTTTTTATGGAATGAATTGCACTCTAGATTAATTTCAAAAGATCTGTAAGCCAGGAGTGGGGAACCATGCACAGTTTTCTTAATGTAAAACTATAAAGGACAGAGGTGGGAAGCTACATACTTCACAATTATAGATTTATTTATTTTTGGTCAAATACCCAAATCAGTCCACCTCTAACAGCAAGCTGGACTCTTTTCTCACTGTCTCAGATGACAGGAGCAAGTGATCCAACTGCAGGAACAATATTTTTTAAAGAGCTTTCCACATGCCGTGTATTCAAGCTCAGTAAGAGCCTGATCCAAAACCCACTCAAATCAATCCAAGTTGATTTCACTGGACTTTGGATCAGACTCTATGGGCCAAATTCCCATGTCATTACACATATGGGACTTCTTATCTGAGTAAGGCAGGCACGATTTGGATTATGATTTTTTTATTATTTTGCATGTGTTTTTTATATAATTTGAAAAAAATGTGCCCTACTCAGGTACAATTGTCTCCTTTATAGCTTATCAAGTAATATGGACTCACATATTCTTCTTGTTCTATGATCTTTTAAATAATATTACCTGTACCAATGTTATGGCTACTGTGTCGTGTTGACCGTTTGACACCTGGCATTTTCTGAAGAGATAACAAGTGCAATCTGATATCATTTCACTTGCCATATATGCAAATTATTTCAGTTCTGACCTTTGCTCAGTCACCCTTGACTTCTTTATCAAGTGGCAAGAACTAGACATGTGTTGCCCTCATTTCTGTTCATATTCATCAGGGCTGTATTGACACGTCAGTGCTATTGTTAAGAAGAAACTATTGCACAGCATTGTTGCCAGAAAAGGCAGAAACCATTTCTTTGCACATCAGAGATGCTGACTTCATTATTAAGACAGTACAGGCCCTCTCTGTAAAGCTGATCTCCGGAACCAAACGTAATGTGCAGTGAAGCAGGATGATTCTCAGGAAAGAGTGGTCATGGTGTTGTATTGAGACTGACTGTGCTAGCTCACCCTGAGATGTAGCTTTCCACAATTATTCATTTATTTAAATGAAAAACACACCAAAACAAGCCGGTGACAAAAATATGAATTATATTCCTTAATATATTGCTTTTGTAGAAATAATATATATGCATAATTTTAGTATAACTGAAGACTATTTATATTGTTGTTTTTTAAACTGAAGATATTGTACAGCCAAAAAAAAAAAATCCTGGCTGTGTGTGGAAAGGGCTTTTGGGGGTGACAAAACCATTTGCCTACAGCAAATTGAAACTGCAGCTATAACTGTATACAAATACTTTTTAAAAATAACTCCAAGAAGGAGAAGGAATATTTGCAAAGACCTTCACTAGGGAAGGAAAACAAGAACAGCTCCTCTTTAAGGCAACTGGTGCGATAACATTGGACACATTATCATTTTTCTTCAGCATTAGGCAATTTCTGTCTTGTAACCTCTGCAATAATGCCCTGATTCTGCAAAGCATTTAAGCACGTGCTTAAAGCTAAGCACATGAGTAGTAACATTAATTTCACTGGGATTAAAGGTATATTTAAATGGAAGCATGTGCTTCATTCCGTTCCTGTGGCCAAGCCCTTTAGCAGATGCTTGGCATCTCTTTGGATTGCAAGGGGATTCTAATGTGCTTAAAGTCAAGCCCCTGCTTATCTTATGTGCTTTGCCCCTCCCTCTGTAGCCCTCTCAGGGCCCCCACATCTCCGCGCGCCCCCCAGCCCTTGGGGGACCACCTAAGGGCTGGGATTTGGGGAGAGTGCAGAGGTGGGGGCCCCCATTCTTACACTCCCTCCTGCTGCCCCAACCCTCTGGTTCTCCCAAGGGCAGCCAGTGCAGAGCACTAATGATGGGCCATAGGTCAGTGTGGGTTTGCAGGCAGAGCTCCCTGTTGTGTTGGGACCGGTGAGCAGATGTCACCACCCTAATAATCGTTGCTCCTTACGGTGTCTTAAGTGTTGAATAAGTGATGATAATTAGAGCCCTGCACGGATACAAAATTTGTATCCGCATCCAATCCACAAAAACGGTCCATGAATATCCGTGGATTTGCCTGGCTCTAACAATAACCACTTACATCCTCAGTCCTCCCCATGCGGACTCCAGCAAAGCCCCTCTTGACTTCATTGGCGCCTCAGATTGAGTAAGGATGGCATGTAGGCTATTTTTATATCTACACAAAAAACAACCAAACAGAAATTAGAAAAACTCAACTGAATCAAGACACTGCACTCGCTTCTCCCTCTAGGGACTGGGAGAAGATGAGAGGACAAACAACATATATCAGATGTGTAGTCATGTTGCTTAGTTAGCAGACCACTGGAAGGAGCTCAGATAATAAGGTGATGAGCACTATCTGGAATAGTGTAGGATCAGATCCATACAGCAGTGATGCCAAGACCTTGCATTGTCTTAACTGCTCTTACAAGTGCAACAACCAAACTAAACAACCCACCCCCATATTATTGCAGTGATGTTATATCAAGATAATAAAATATGTAAAAGATAACTGATGGCTAATGGGGTGAGATTGTTGGGTGTAATTTGTTATATTGTTATAGTTTATTAAAATATGTGCATCTTAAACCCAATATGTAATTTGTAAGGATATAGCAGTCGTTCAAAATGGAGTCTGAATCACCATTTTGCAAATTCCATCTTGTGACACCCCCCCCCCCCCCATGTGCCCTGTCATCCTGGCCTAGTTATAACTTGATCAAACTGTTTTTTCCGGCCACTGGGCGATCTCAAGAACAATTTTACCTCAGACTGTTTCCCGCCTTTGCTGGGACTGTACCATGTTTTCCCGCCACAAACTGCATAAAAGAGCTGTGACCACAGACACATGGCACAATCCATTCTAGCGACTGCATGCACGGTGCATCGTCGGAGGATGCCACCTTTCCTGTAGTGAAGAGAAGAGAGACGACGACGTGTTTCACCTTACCAGCTCCTGTTCCTGGGAACGTCACCACCAGAGGGTTTGCGGTCCGCTTGTTCTATTCCAAGACATCGAGGCACTCTCCAGGGCTCCTCCTCTGCGGGTTCCAGTTACCCGACGAGGGCAGGTCCTGGACTTCGCCGCCGGTGCACCAGTCCACCGCTGACCGGCACGGCAGAGGGCGGGTCTGCTCTTCTGAGTGAAAGGGGCTTGTCTTATTTCTTGATAGTTATACCACTAGACTGAGAGCGTTACCTTGGTTCCCCTTTGAGGCAACAGGATGTCACTTTATCAAGACGTTTCTAGAATAGTGTGGTATAAAACGGATTAATGAGCTGGGCTGATACTTTTGACCCATCAAAGATTTCTGCTTAGTTTTTCCAACATAATTATATCACCCTGTGTGGAAAAATGCTCTTATCCTCCCTGTTCAGTAAGGGCTTGATCCTGGGAGGAGTTGAAAAGGTCCTGAGTACTTTCAATTCCCATTGACTTCAGTGGGACCCGAGGGTGTTCAGCATCTCAGGGTTGGGCCCTCTATTTCTCATTAAAACGCAAGTGATTCATAGTATTGAATGTTACAATTGAGCTGTTTGAGCCAGTAGCAGTTTTTACTTTTAAATCTTTGATAGCCTGTTTAATTTCCATTTGATACATAGGTCATTCAAGTCAATCTTTTTTACTGAATTCAGTTTCAGTGTGTGGTAAATTATTTAACAGTGTGTTTGAAGAAAGTATTGATAGATGCCTTGGAGATATTTGGGCATGATCCTCTTCCCATTTAATGTTAATATCAATTTTTCCATTTAATTGAATAGGAGAAGGATTTGGCCCATAGTTAACAGTGGTTCGAAAATAAATCACTGAGATCTTTCTGTGAGATTTTCATTTTAAAATGCTTTTAAAGATTTTCTACTTTGCTTTTCAGATATTTTTCTTTGATACGCAGTCTGCTTTAGTACCTTCTATATAACGTTTTTCACAGAAAATGAGGAAATCTATTTTTCATCACACAAAAGTTACTTTCATTGATGTTACTGTGGTTTATATGGGAGCAGTATAGGAAAAACAGACCTCTGTGAAGGAGGATAGAGAATTCACCTTTTTGCTTAAAATCAGTGTTTCATAATTTGTATGTCCTGTTGCCCCTATGACTGGAATATCATCCCTGAACCTGGTCCTGATTCAGGAAAGCAGTTAAGTATGTGCTTAATTTTTAAGCACATGTTTAAGTTCTGTTGAAGTCAGTGGGACTAAAGCACATTGTTCCAGAGACTAATTGTTTCTAGTTTTGTTCTGTTTTAAATGTCTTGCTCTTGTTTTTAGAGCCATTTTTTCTTTTCATAAGCTGTGTGATTTATGAACTCACTCTGAAGGAATCCCATTTCATGTAGATGAGCATTTGCTGGTTGTATTAAATAAATAATATTCTATTAGCTTGTTGTTGTTAATCACAGCATTCAGGATCTTGTGATATTCATTTAATAATAGTTGCTGAACTAAAGTTTATAAGCAGGCAAGAATGTCCAGAATCCAGATATTGCTATGGGATCTAGGGAGGCCTCATTTAAAATTTCCAAGAAATTGTCTGTCCTAAAGTAAGTTTGGTGTAATAAAGAATAAAAAAGCAAAATACAGTGGGAGATGACAAGTTTTGATTCATTTGTGAAGCCGAGTTCATTATAAAGTATTTTGTTAGTTCATGGTTTTAGAATGGTTTATATTTTATTATATATTTTCCATCCATGGTAATAGAAAGGAATACAGGATGGTGGAATAAGTGGATGTCATGTTAGGATATTCTGATGAATCTATGATCCACCTTTTTAAAAAACAAAACACAAAACTCCTACTACTTTTTCCCCTCTGAGAGATCCATATAGAATTGCTGTAGGTATGACAATGAGGAAAAAGGAAACAATATGGGTGAGAAGTACCATTCATTTACTTGTCCTGGACTTCTGCGGTAGCCTCATGGGTATAGACACCAGAGAGCTGTGAAACTGAATGTTACTTTCGGTGCTCATATTATAGCTTTGGTAGCTGGAGACATTAAACTTTCAGTACAACAAAAGCTACAAGCAGAAGATAATGATGTTACAAATGTAACTTCCATTTCAATGGAATTAGAGGCTTGCCTGGGATGACAAAGTATGTAAAATTCTGTGGGGGGAAAGGAGTAGATATTTTGTAGGAAATATTTTTTATCTTTTTCTACTTATTTATTTCTGTACATCTTTGTCAAATCATTGCAATATCTAAGCACTGTTTTATTTTTGTTTTTATAAACTTTTCTTTTAATAGGATCAGCCACAACAAATGATAAGTTCTACCTTTTGATTAGTCACTAAAAAGGTAAAAGTATAATTACGATGTTCTGGTGTTTGAAGAAAGATGTGATTGTGGACCACATAGTAGTGAAATCCTTTAGCATTGACACTACTCTTATTAAACTAGAGCATCCTGTTGTAATTTTTGAGAATACTGTATAGAGACACCGGAGATACCTTGGAATCACTACAGGTTTCTGTTGTGATTCTCATAATAGATCACAATCAATTGAGAAAATGAAGATCTCAAAAATTACTTAAACCATAATCTGAGAATCCTAAAATTCCTTAAATGTGTACTGGATGTTCTGAGCTTCCATATAGGAAGTACTGTATTCATCTCCCTCTGCTACTCTTCATAGTCCTGCTTGCATCCCTATCATGTTAATTTTCATATGATGTCATCATGATGATATTTAGTAGTTACCTTGGGAAATTTTATTTCATTTTGGAGAAAAAAACTAACTGCTCATTTCAAGGAGCTCTGGAAAGCTTAACTAATCTTCTATAATTAACAGAAGCAATCAGTGAGTTGAGTGTCTGACATCCTGAAAGTAAGGTGAATTAGATGTTGACAAAGACCTTCCACAAAAGACCAGGCAAAACTACTGCAGTCAGTCTCACCTTAACAAAATGTCTTTAAAAACTCACATGAGTTGTCAAAGGAAAATTAATATATAAATATATAATATCTGGAAAAAGGAAAATGATAGAGATTTCCAATAACTATGAAAGATATGTTGGTAGTGGTGCAGGATAAAACAACTAAAAACTCTCACAAAGTATCAAGTATTGTGAGTTGTAAGAAGGATGTCTCCAGACTTTACAGGTCTGTCTTCTGAAAAATGCTGACAATTATTCAATTATTTTTACTTATAATATGTCTTATTATGTATTAGACATCTTGATGGCTCCTTATATAAAAGAGGGAATCTGATACCGCTTTGCAAAGTATCAATAAATGCCTCAGGGAACAGCCCTGGAATTGAAACACTGAAATTACAAAAGGCATTCAAGCAGGCTAACAAAGCATTTATGGCCCAGCACTGGCATAAGTGGGAGTCTTGGGTGCTCAGTATTTCCCAGGAGTGGGCCCTTTACAATCAAAATTTGCATCTTGAAAATAATTACATTGTTGTTAATTTCAAAACTCTAGTAAATAGATGAAAAAATTGAGGACGAGAAAAAAGTGTGTTCTAGCACTGAACATCCTTTAGAAACCCTTTTTCATACTGCCAGAAGTAGAACATGCTGCCAAAGAATAAGTCTAAGGAAATAGGGCCTTCATTTTTTAAAAAATAATATGTAGTTAATAACTTCAAATTAAGGCTACAACTCTAGAAACACTTTACATATCTGAGTAACTTTATGTATGTGAGCAGTCCCATTAAGTTCAATGGGACTACCCATGTAGGAAAAGCAGTGTGGGTATTTGCAAGGTCAGGGCCTAAGAGTACGAAAATCCCAAAATATCTCTAGGAACAGTGGATGGAAAATGAAATTAATAATGACCACGTATACAAACATGGACAGTAAGAAAACTGTTAGTTCAGAAGCCGTGAAATGCATTTAAAACTTTTACAGAAGACAGGTACTGTTTATCAAACTTCTTTGTCAAAATAAACTTCTTAAAGAAAATTACTTCTATTAACAATTTCAGTATGAATAATTCAAAGTGATTTGTTTTGATTTTTAGATTTAAATTAGTTTTCTCAAATTACAGATAAAGAATGGCCTATTCCATTTCAACACAGAACTTTGTTGCGCTTTCAGATCTGCATCCAAATCTGGCTCGCCCTGTAAGTCTCAGCAACATCGTACTTTTGTTTTCAGATGAAATTGTATCTGACTGTATTATATTACTGCAAAATTATGTAATTGACATGTATTTAGAAACTCATAGCATCAGCGTAATTGTTAGATATAAAGTACCGTACCTTCTTTGTGTACACACCAGGAAAATGAAAATTGCTGCTGCTGTTGTCCATAGTGTGAGTACTACAACTATAGATATTGACTGGGCAATTCATTATCTGGAAGTATCAGAGACCTCTTAGTATCATTTTAAATGAATGCTGAACTAGTGATTGCACATACAGAGTCAGGACTATGTAGTCACAACACATCAGGGATCTGTGATATTCTTTGGCTACATGTCAGCGGGAGTAAAGATTTCAAGATTATATACCCAATGGGTTTATTATTATTATTTCTTTAATTATTTAAAACAAAAAATGGTCTAGACACTTAATAGATTATAAGATGATAGGGACTCAGCCTCAGAATACATTAAGATAAACAGAAAAGGAAGGGGAATGAGGTGCAACAAAAAATTTCATTGAGCAGCCAAATGTAATACTACTTATTAGTAATATGATCTATGTTTAGATTTATTACTGTATATATCTATATTATGTTTTCTATCATTTAACTGTTAACACTTTGAGTGAGGACCAAGACTACTGTATGCATGAGAGTAAATCTTGCAAGATTAGGCTGTAATATACACTAGCATAACTGTCCTTTGCATTTTAGCTCATTGACTTTGTATTATCAAAATAGGAAATCCCAGTGCATATATTTAATTTTCATTCTTTGCTTTTCAAGTTTAGATTTTAATATTCTGGGCTATATCATTCCTTCTGCTCCAAAAACTCCATCTCCAATTTTCATAGTCCCCTCAGTCGTGGGCTATAATGGTCTCCACTAGACCACCAGTGACAGCATGTCTCAAATGTTTTGTGCTACTCAGTGCAGGAGCCTGGAGAACAGAGACTAAATTTCAGCTTGGATGCACTGAGAGCTGTGGTGTTGTATCCAGATATCTCCACAGATCTAAGGGTATCTGCATGGTTGCAGGGCCATACATGCTACAGAAGTCCTGATGACATTGAAACAAAGTTGAAAACACATGGAATTTTCCAAGTACTTTCCCTGTTGCCACAGCTTTTCTATGGAAGAGGACAATTTAGTCCGATGTTCTTGTCTATTTTAAATAATGAAAGCTGGGTAATCACAAAAGGAACTGAAGCAGATGAGATATTTTTACACACACCTCGGTATTTTGTGCTGACATTTTTCAACTTTTCATAAATTCTCCCTGTCCCAGCAAAATGCATTAAAGTCTTTGTCGTTTGTCATCATTCACAAATAAATTGATCCATCAGCTCAGTTAAAATATTTTCCCTTTTAAAAGCAAAATTTTAATTTTTGAGTGCAGCAGATTGTTTTCATCTGAGAAACATCCAATTACTACAAATTAAACCTGACTCTCTAATTAGCTTTTGATGGGTGGATAATTTAAAAACAAAAAAATCTATCAATACATGTTAAACTAATGAGTACATATTTTAATTAGTTAAAATTAGTTTTTAGTTTACTGTAGTGTAATTTTATTTTGTTAGGAGAGGCTGAAATAAATTATACTTCAGGTTAAAATTTTTAACAAGATGTTAAATCACATGTTCAGATTCCAAGAACTAGCTCCCTATTACCAGCAATGACATACAGGATGTGTTGCAAGCTCATTTAATTGCCATCCAGCCTGGCTTAAAAAAACTAAACAATGTTATGTGGACTGATAGAAAACGGTGTATGAAAGAAAGCTCTGAAGACCTCAAGGAAGTTACACTGTATTAAACACATGCTTCTAATGAGATCCTTTAAATAACTATAGGATAGGACAGTTACTGTGCTCCACCTAGTGATTGAAAGTAAACTATAAACATGGGCTCAGGTTCTGAGCAGACTTACACTGTGTACCTCCAGAGAAATCGGTGGTTAGCATGGGGTTGTAAATTAGTGCAGAATTCAACCTGTATTGACCACTAAATTGTTACATTTGCAAATACCAATTAACTGGGTCATATATTCCATCTGTTGTTGGAACAACAAAATTGCAGGGACATCCACTCAATGTAAGCGCAAGTGCTATGCAGAGATGTTGTCCATCCAAAATGCAAATATAAATGATACATGCTCTGTGACCACTGGAATGGTCCTAGAGAGCGAGTGGCAGTAGGTCAACTAGTGGGAACTAAACTGGTGATGCTAAGACTGCAGAAGTGGTAGGCACCTTGACGGTCTTCACTTTTTAGGCCTTCACATCCTATCCTCTTCAATTTACCACCTCTCATCCACTATTGTCCGGTGAGCCCATAATGCCAGTCTCCATTGCCCACTTGCTAAATTTCCAAACCACCTTTGTGCTTTTTCCCCTGCTGTCTTTCACACTTGGTAGGCACTCTGTATAAATATCTGCAGAGCTACCTCATTAGCCTGCTTCCAAAACCTCCTTTTCTGTGATGCCTACAAAAAACTTGACCATGAATCATAGAATCATAGAATCTCAGGGTTGGAAGGGGACCTCAGGAGGTCAGGTTGGTGGTGTGCTGAGACCACTGCTTATCATGCTGACCAATGTGGATTATTTCCTTGTACTCCCCATTTGCCTGCATCTATCTGTTGTCTTTCTTACACTTGGATTGTAAATTCTTTAGGGCGGGGACCATTTTTTGTGTTTGTACAGCACCTAGCACAATGGGATCCTGGTCAATGACTGTTACAGTAATATAAATAATAACAAAGAGGCTGAAAGCCATAAGGTCTCTCTCCATTGTGAATTTAAGCAGATCTTGGACCAGTACATTTTGGGGAGCCACATGCCATGCTCACAACATAGTCCAGCTATCCCTGCCTATCTGAGGGGAAGACAGCCAAAATTATAGACATTTTTAGGTAACCTGTTTCCTCCCACGGCTTTTTACACAGGCAAATGTTTGGGCCTCTTTTACCATTTTGTACTAGTTACTTTTTTTTCTTATAAAACTGAATATTTATGTTTAAGCCATTCATTTATGTGGCACTGTGGAATAAATACATTAAAATGGTTATCAGTCAATAATATGTTTATTATCATCTGAGTATAAGTCCATGAAATCTAATTTATCATATGCATCTGTGTTTAATATTTGTATTCTATAATTTTTTTTGTTTTTCAGAGTATAATCGGTATAGTTATTGGGAAAACAGATGTCAAAGGTTTTCCAGACCGAAAAAGTAGAGTTATTTTTTTAATTTCAGTTTCTCATGTGGTGTAACTTTGCTTGTATGACTAAACCAAAAAATATTGAGTTTTCTTTGTGTTTAAAAAAATAGAAAAGATCAAACTTATTTTTTCGGAGACAGAAGGAACAGTATTAATTTGGCAAAACTCTCATCAGTTTTGTTTTTCAAAACCCCAAAGCAGAGGTGCTTGAGATCCATAGTCCCTAACCCCAGCTCAGGGCATGGGGAAGATGATACCAATTTTGGCCCCTCTCTAATTGAGAACATTTCAGAAATGTTGCTGTTTTTTATGTTAATTCTTTGTCTTAATAGAAGTGTTAAGGATGTATTTTGAAGAGTGAAGCAAATAGGGCTGTTTGGGTCTCAGTGGCACAGATTCATGCACTGCATACATTTTAAATTGTATGAGAACAGTGTTTTGTATGTAATTTATTGGAACTGAAAGGTACCAAACTGACAGCACTGAAGAGTGAGGTGGTCTGTTTATCCAGAGAACAGGTATGGCTAGGGTGACCAGACAGAAGGTGTGAAAAATCAGGACAGGGTTAGGGGGTAATAGACACCCATATAAGAAAAAAAGCCCCAAATATCAGAACTGTCCCTATAAAATCGGGACACCTGGTCACCCTAGGTATGGCACGATATTGTTAGGAAATGCCTTCAGGGAGAGAGGATACTTCAGTCTCCATGACATTCACTGCTCAGTCCTGCTGCTGGCACTCCCAAGAAGAAGAATCTTCCCTAGAACATATCTGCATAACTTTTAAATTCAGTGGTTCACAATACATACCAGGATATGTGTCCACGTAATTGTAATCAGAATTATTCTTGCTGTGTGTGGATCACCATACAGTTTTTATTGAAAACTTGTTTAGTGTTGCTTTATCATTTTGCACTGCTATATATTTTTATAGTTGGCTGATCTTAAATCTTTCTCTGATGTACACATAACATTTTTGGTGCATATCTACTGATTTACACTCCTAAACATACATGATGTTACATAATATAAAACTCCATTAAAAGTTGGATGACAAGTGCTTTGCCGAGTGTGGGGAGACTTGCACAGCATCTGTTTGAACCATAGTATTTATTGTTGCCAGACAGCTCCCATTCATGAACACCAAATTTCATAGTTAAAAAATCTGCTGACCTCTAGTGGTTTTTACCAAATTTCTGGACACTAACTTATTTAACACTTTTATTTAAAGTTATGGTAAAATCTGGTTAAGTATAATAATACTAATATCAGATTGAATTGACATGCTTTCATGCATATCTGATATTAAAAGCATTGTTTCTCTTTTTAGACATTGGATCTGAGAGATACACCTTCAGTTTTACCATTCGAGATTCACCAGCTTACTTTATAAATGTAAATTCTTGGGGCAGAGAGGAGTATGTTAGATCGCTTTCAGAAAGTTTTAGAGTAGGTGACTGTGGTGAGTTGGAGTTTACTCTTAACGTATTTCTGTTTGAATATTTTTTCCTGTGAATCAGCATTATGTGTTTGCGGTTTTACTATATTTTCATCTGATGATTATGAGAACAATTTAATTGGAAACAAATTGTTCAGTTACATAAGTATAGAGGAAGAGGGAGTAAACCTTTTAGAATTTAAAGTCAAAGCTACAACAGTTGTCAACAGCACCCCTGCCCCAGATATAACCACTGAATATTGCCACTCAGAACCCATCCATAGTTAATGGATCTATATTTTAACATTGTGCTCAATTATTATTAATCATTAAAAGTAAATTGTGTGTTTAAGATAATTTAGCATTTTTACTTACATTTTTATTTCAGCTGTAATTTTTTAAAATGATTAGACACAACCCCTTCCCCCCACCAAAAAAATCCCCAACACAATCCGCTAAAAAAAACCCCAAAGCTCCTGATTTATTTGTCCTGTGCCAATGTCTTTTAAAATCAGTAGAAAGAGTCTCATTGTCTTCAGTGGTCTTTGGATCAGGCTTATAAGATGAAAAAAAGCCTGCACAAGGACTGCGCACCACTTTAGTTCCACATAAGCTATATTTTGAGGGCTTAAGTGAGACATGGTATATTGTCCTTGTGTGACCCCTCTGCACAGGTGAGAATTTCACTCTTAAAGCACTTTTAAAATATTTGTAATAACTAAATTTTTTCAATCTAACCTAGAACAAATAAACAATTGCCTAGATACATTTCTCTGTACATATCTGTACTCTTCCTTTTAAATTAATTTAATATTACTTTTCTATGTTATATTTCATTTCAGTGACAATTGAAAATCCTTTAGTGCAAACAAAGGAACTAGAAAAGGAAGAAAAATTCAATCCCACAACTCCTAGGTAAATTTAAAGTAGACTTCCAGCTTCTTTTGTGGAATAATCACGATTAATATTGTCTATAATTGTCAGACTAGACAGTTATTATGAGGCAATTTCCCTTGGAAAATTGCAAGATTAATGTTATGCATCCATGCTTTCCTCCATCCACTACCACTACCGATTTAATGGCTGGGATACTTGGTTGGATCTGTAAGGTGCTGGACAACTTTTGGTTAAAAGTGGGTGTGTACTGGGATACTGAGTGCTCTGCTGCCCATTGGCCAGCTAGAGAGATTGGCTATTGCTTCCCCCGGTAATTTATTTAAACCATGGCCTAGGGTTTTCAAGCCTCTTGTCTATTTTTAGCTGAACCCACCCCCTCTCCCTGTTGTTATGTTATATAGGAACTATGTGTTTAGGTTGCTCTGGGTCTAACTGATCATCTGTTTAAGTGATCAGGAAGGAATTTTTTCCATCAGGGACACATTGGCTGTGGCCTAGTGGTTTTTCTTTCTTTCTTTTTTTTCCCCCTTCCTTCCTTCCTCATATTGTTCAGGAGACACAATAATGTTTAATAGGTATAGTATTTAGGAATTTCATGTGAGGAACTTTATGAATGTTAATCATCACAACTTATGGCCAGTGTCCAGTGTGGATAAAAGGCCAAAGGGCCAGCAACCAGAACATCAGAGACGTAGGATTTTGCTGGTGAATCCTAGGTCTGTGGGAAAAAAGGGAGACCTGAAGTCCCTGAAGAATGGGGTCCCTCTTTGGGATCCTCTATCCTCTTTGCAGTGGGAAAGGTGAGAGGATTCAGAAGAGCAAGTTGAATCCTTGGGGTAGGCAGTGAAAAGTATACTCAGAGTTGCCCTATAAAACCCACACTGGATCCACTTCAGATTCCTGGTATAGGGAAACGGGGCAGACAGTGATGTTACATTTTAATAAAGTTGTGGCCTGCTGTTTAAAATGTATCCCTGTATCTGTCGTCATTCACTTGTGGGTCCTGAACAATATATAGTTATATATTCTGCCAAACAGTCTTACAAGGAAAATGTATTTAGTCATGATGTGGACCTTTGGCTTTGTAGTAATATAGTAAAGATCCTCAGTAGCTAAGCATGACTTACATTATGCCTGCAGTAATGTATGTTGAAGTTAATTGAATTTATTCCAAGGATGACTGTGCCCCATTGTGTTTAATTAAACACTTAATAATTTTAGGGAAAGATGTTTAATCCTGTCAAAAGCCATTTGCATGTCTTTAGCTAGAAGGCAGTTTAGTACACTATAGCATTACTTTTTAAAAATAGTTTACATGGCATCACGATTATTTTGGTTTCACTTAACTTTGTAAAAGGTATCTGAAAATTTGAGATGGCACAATGAGATTAACTAGCCCTGTAAATCCTAACCCAGAGCGGAGTTTGTCACAGATGTTGAACAACTGAGTCAAACCTTATCTACTCAAATTCCAGCATGGGATATCGATTGAGGGTTGTTTGTTTGAGAAGGAAAAGCAAGGACCTTTTCCTTTTCTCATATATTCTTCAGGCATTTGAATCTGTGGAGAGGGAACTCCTTTATCCTGGCGTGTGTGTGTGTGTGTGTGTGTGTGTGTGTGTGTGTGTGTGTGTATTAGTAGTAGTAGTAGTATTACTGGTATTTGTCCCAGAAAGTTTACAATCTAAGTACTATAGACATTGTTACTGAGTTGCTATCCTAATAGTATGTAATTTAATGCTTTGTAAAGCACTTTTTAAATGTTTCATTACATGGAGTATATATCACAATATAAAAACTACCTGTGAAGTGCTGAAAGGGTGATGGATTTATGTTTTACATTGTTAATAATGCACGTTGACTTCTTGGTAGTAAATATCTATGAAGTGTAACATAAACATGTCATTTTTCCTTAGGATGAAAAACTGACAAGTTGTTATCAAGATATAACAACTTTTATTTCTTAACCTTTTGTCATCCTCAGTAATAATCCTATAGAAAAACATCAATTGACATTGTTCGCTATGAACTGATGTAACTTTTCACTGGATAGTGTACTAGTGATGTGTAAAATACATTTTTATGTATTCAATTTAGCTGCTACAAATTATTGCTCAGTGAGACTCATTCAGTTGTCAAAATTTGTTGCCACTATGAAGTGGACACCAAGCTGCTTTCCCTGTTGCATCTACCTGTAAAGGATCCTCAGGATTACTATTCTCTGGGTGACATTGTTGCAAATGGGCAAAGCCTTGATGGAAGAATCATTAATGTGCTTGCAGCAGTGAAGTCGGTAAGTTAGAAGTGCTACAACAAAATGAAGAGGGTTTTTTTTTTTCTGCTGCAGCCCTGATTGATTTCAGTGTAGATTTAGATTTACAGGGTCATGGCTGCCTGAAGCAATTATTTTCTTTTGTCTTGGTCTGCAGTCATATGGATTGAGTTAATACGAGAAAGAAAATGCAACATAAGGATTGATGTATATAATATATTGCTTTATCTGATTCAAAAATGCAAGGGGATAACTTATTTCAATGTTCATCGCATACATACATGTCCACTTTTATAAAGTAAATATTAGATTATAAAATTAGTTAATAAATATAATATTTAAGTTTTGGGATGCTAGGACTTCTTCGGGATGTGTAAAGCTCTAATTGCAGGCACACACCAGCACATACTGTAGCTTAAAAGATCTGCTTTGCGAATATAATATCAAGAGGTTTGAGAAAACAAGGTACACCTGCATATTTGAGATCACAATAGAGCCCCAGATATGTTCAGGAATTTATTGCAACTACTGTACCGATGGTCTGTCTATGAACTCCAATCCCGCTATTCTGAAATACATTCAAGTGTACACACTAGGCCAAATCCTGGTACTTTCAGTAAATAGGTTTTGTACAGGTGATTTCAGTGGAGATTTATGAGAATAGAAACCTTCCAAATCAAACACTGTTTTGGGATCATGTCAGCACATGCATAGATGTACATATCTGGAAATCAACATTTTTTTCAAAGTAAACCATAGTGTCTGTGGATACCTTCACATATATAACTCATTCAGTTTTTATGAAATACACAAGTTTGGCCCTTTCTCTGGGGGTTAAAGACAATACTGTCAAACTTTGCTTCTTCACAGAATACACAGTCAACCTGTGAAACTTGTTGCCGGGGGATGTTGTGAAGGCAAAACTATAACTGGGTTCAAAAAATAATGAGATAAGTTCATGGAGGACAGGCCATCAGTGGCTATTAGCTAAGATGGTCAGGGACGCAAACTCATTCTGTATTCTTGCTTGTTGTCATTTTTTATATATTTTAATCATTTTGACTCTTCCTTTCTAGCTTGATTCTTTTTAATTCTTCTATATATTTTAGGTGAATAGTAATATTTTTCTTACTTTTCAAGGTTGGGGAGCCAAAGTACTTTACCACTTCAGACAAAAGGAAAGGTCAGAGGTGTGAAGTAAAGCTGTATGATGAAACAGAATTGTCCTTTGCAATGATTTGGTAAATTATGCACTAAATCATTATTCAAATACACAAATTAAAGCAAGCGTAGATAAAGAGAGAATAAATTGAATGTAGTAAATATTGCCATAATCTTGTAGTTAGTTAATTGAAACACAGTATTAATTGGGTGACCACTGTGATGAAGCAGCAATATTTATTAAAAGGCAGCAGTATCCATTAAACAATATTACATATAAAGGATATCTGATAGCGACCTTGGATAGGTTATCTATTTCTATGAGTTATTGACAAACTTACAGCTCAAGAGTGTCAGAGTGAAGCTGAACTACAAATAAATTCTGAAAGGTCATCAGTGGTATGGAATAATAAACTGTTGCCAATCAGACCAATAGACATTTTATTTATGCAAAGAGATGTATTGTTTGCTCCCAAACATAGGTCTACCTTTGCATGAATGTGCTTATGCATGCCTGTCAGCACATTCACAGGAAAACAGTTTTATAATTAAATCTCCTAGCAAATATAAAGTAAACATACTATTAGATATGCATTTATGTAGCACCTGCCATTTTAAAATAGCTGTAAGTGCAGTGCATTTCCTCCGCAAACCAACCAGTTAAAAAGGTAATATAAAAGATGATAAAAGACCAAAGCAGAATTAATAATGGGAAGTGGAGTTAGGGTAAAATGGGATTAAAATGAAAACAAACACTTAGAAATAACGTAGGAAAGTTTTGTAGTTACTTGGTGGGCTATATTTTAAAAATATGCTTGTAGTTGTGTTTGCATAACCATTTGGATGTACAGGTGATATAATCTGTACACCCAAAAGCATTTGTGCTTGTGCACATAGCATACAAATACAGGTTATATAAACCCAGTAGTTTGCATATACAAATAATGGTATGCACACAGAAGTGTTCATGCACAATTAAAGGCTGGACTGGGGTCATTCTGACCATTTTAACCTATAATTAAATCTTTGTTTAATATTTTGGGGAAGGATGAGGGGAATGAATGCTCCTTAATGGCATAAATGCTAATCCCTACTATTTTTCATATTTTGTCACCCATGTTCCCAATGCTTTCACTATTAAATAAACAGGTTTTTTTTAATTTAGTTGGGATAATGAATCTATCCAGCTTGCGCAGAGTTGGATGCCACGAGAAACAGGTATCCCTTTTCTATTTTTGTGAAAGATTTCTGCTGTTGTTTTTTATCTTTAGTGTGGTACTTATTTAAAATAACAAAGAATTATGTTTTTGTGTCCAGTAATATTTGCATCAGAGCTGAGAATAAATTTTGACAAATTTAGGAACTGCATGACTGCAACTGTTATATCAAAAACCATTTTTACAACTAATCCAGGTAAGAGATTGTTAAAGCCCACATATTGTAGGCTATAATAGATAAATAATTCAAGTGAAAGTGTTGTTAACTTTTTGGTTCAAATTTAGCTTGCATTAGAATCTAAAAGAAATGTTGAAGCTTTAGCTAAAGAAAAATGTCACCACATACAATAGCTAATTTCTGTCTATCTCATCTATTAATGGTTTTTCTATAACACCTAGCATTGTAATATTTAGCACAACTGTCCAATCAATAGTTAAAATTTAGCTGAGTCTCCTATTAAGCATTGTGACATGAATATTTTTTTCTTTCTCTATTAGGTACAAAATGCAAACCCAGTAAAAATAACTTGTAGGTTAATAGGTAGAGTTCTTGGGTCAAATTCAGCCCTCAGATTCTCACATGCATCTTCTGATTTCAGTGAGCAATGAATGTGAGCATTTGAGTGCAGAATTTGGCCCAGCGTATTTATAATTTGTCTGTTTGCAGAGACATATGAAAATTTAATTTTAACTAAGAAAAGAATGGCCTGATCTAACACTAGCTGCCTACACAGTGAGTCATCTTCACCAGTTGGAAGCATTCTCTAAGGCTTTGTCTCTCCTGTAAATAGCATTGTGCTTGTTTTGTAAAAGTAACAGTTGCATCATTACTGAGGGCCAGATGTTCTCATTCCATTGTGTGGGTGGGGTGGAAGGAGTGAACGTGTGAAGATCTGAGCTGAGTTGGTGTCTGTGCAGGAGAACATCAGATCAGCAGCAGGGTTCCCAGTCACTTCACTCAAGTCCATGGAAGACTCTTGTGTGAACGTCATATGTTGGGGACTCTAGATTTTGGGGAGTGGAGAGGGGACAAAGTCAGCCAAGAGCTGCTAAACACAGTTTACTTCCTATTGAATGTGCCCCACAGTCTCTGGACATTTGGCGCATATATAGATGCTTAGCTCCCTCACTGTGACAAGAACTCCACAAAGAGGTGTATCCATGGCAGGAGAGAGAATGGCAGTACAATCGGAGCTGGTCCTGATGCCAGAGAAAAATGCGGTGCATGGATGGTGCACAGGGGAATCTCTGCTTTGCAGATCTGTGTGGAAGGGTTGGGCCTGTTTTACTTTGACTCCCTGGCCCAAGTGGCCCTCCCACTCCTCCTAGGCCTTTGTCCTTGTGTTAGTGAGATGGAATGGCATTGCTACTGTAGCATTTTGCTCATATTTTTAGAGTATTTTTCCCCTCTTGCAGGAAGGGGCAGTCAGGTGCCGAGTGAACAATAATTTCTGGTTTCCCTGCTGCACCTCCCTCTACACTTCCTTCGTGCATCCCATATATGTATTAGTGGTTGGAGAATGAGAGAAGCATCTCTCTTCTCACTGCAGAATGATGTGGCCTTGCTGCTACCAGAATAAAAATAGCAATAATTTCAGAATTCAGACATTTTACTTGTCATTTTTTGCAGGGGACATTTATTCATAGCTAATTTTTATTTTATATTTAAGACACACCAGAAGCAAATATTCTTTTCAACTTCATAAAAGAGAGTGCAGCAACGGGAGCTTTGGATGATATAACTGAGGATCAGTTAAAAGAATCCATAAATTGTAAGCATTCCTCCAGATATTCCTTTGATTTAATGTGACTCGGCTGTGTACTACTGTCATTTGCTTTTCAGGCCTATTCCTGCAGCTTTTTTATCGAGGTAAAACTCACTGACTTCAATGGAAAAATTCACCTGTTTAAGAATTTCAGGACCTGACCTTTATTGAGCTGTTTTACAAATTGCCTGGCGATGTTGTGTACCTCAGATGGGGATGGCTATGCTTACTTGCAAACAGCTTGACGTACTATTCTTGGAAACGCACTGGCCTTGGGGAAAGAGACCTAAACTGAATACATTTGAATAAATAAGAAAAAGACAGGGCAAACTATTATATATAAAATGCCTATATATGAATATATTTAGAACAGGAAGCACACAATAAATAGGACAAATATTTTATTTGAAAATGTTTTCTAGTAAAACTTATCTTCTCTGGGTTGGAGCTCTTACTTCTTAAGTATTTTCTTTACTGAATGTCTCACTTTTTATATTCATTATGAGCTTGATCCAAACCCCATTAAGGTCAATGGGAGTCTTTCTGTTGATTTCAAATGGGCTTTAGATCAGACCCAATATTCCTTTTTGAACTTTGTCCTGTTTTTTTTTTATGTCGTGGTGTTTTCTTGGACATATTTAACATTTTCCTTTCAACTTTAGTGCAGACTATAGTTGACATTTATACTGTGGAGCAGTTAAAGGTAAAAGCTTTGCAGAATGAGGGAAAACCTGAACCAGTCTATGGCATTATTTACGCTTATATTTCTACATTGAACATTGATACTGATACATCTAAAATTATACGAAACAGGTGGTAAGCAGCTGTTTATATTTTAACTTTATATAAAAAACATTTGCCCTCCTCTCCTTTACCCCAACACAACTGAGATCAAACAATGTTTAGCCTAGTTCCAGGAGAGTAAAATGAAACTGCTCTGCGGGGGGGGGGCGAAATCTGGTCTTGTTAGAATGGAGGGTTTCAGATATAGTAGTTTGTCAGAGATGATTAGAGATAGGGCCTGCCCTCTCTGGCCTTTGGAGGGAGAGAGGAGAGTAAGGGCCAGTTTGTCTCTATATGAGTGTAAAAAATGAAGGAATCTGGATGGAAGGAAGAGTCCATTGGAGGGGTGGGTTTGGAGGAAGGTCAGGTGGTCTAGGGAACAATTTTAAATTGACAATAAATAACTGTATACCTGTTGTAATTAATACGTTGTCTTTTCCTGTTCCTTGAAGTTCAGGGTGCCACTATGTGGTCAACGAAATGTCAAACACATGCACTTTCTGCAATGACAACTCTTCAGATGCTAAGTCTGTCTTTACCAGTTTTGATTTACTAGTTGATCTTACAGATCACACAGGCACTCTACGTTCATGTAACCTCTCAGATGTTGTAGCTGAGGAAACATTAAGCTGCACGGTAAATAATAGAAATCAGTTTCCCCTGGTTGATCTGATCTAAGAGTGTGAACTTCCAGCTGTGTGAAGCAAGCCAAAAATTACTATTATTGCTATATTATATTTGTACTCCTTACACAGTAGAACCTCGGCATTATGAACACCTCAGGAAAGGAGGTTGTTTGTAACTCTGAAATGTTTGTAACTGAACAAAATGTTATGGTTGTTCTTTCAAAAGTTTACAACTGAACATTGACTTAAACAGCTTTGAAACTTTACTATGCAGAAGAAAAATGCTGCTTTCCCTTTATTTTTTAGTAGTTTACATTTAACACAGTGCTGTACTGTATGTGCTTTTTTACATATATATATATATATACATATATATATATATATATATACAAGCTCTGCTGCCTGATTGTGTACTTCTGATTCCAAATAACTCTGAGATTCTACTATATAGCTAGGGACTATCAAATGCCTAGAAAGAAGTAATCATATTTAAATTTATTTAAGAATTTATAACGGTGCTGATCCTCTTAAAACTTTACTTTGATTAAAAGAGATTCAACAGAAGATCCCTATTTTTTCATTTTAAAAATTACACTTTCCTGGAGACATAGTTGATATTTCCATTAATCTGCCTCTCTGAACATTAAGCAGTTTATTCTACCCAATATATCTAGGTAATTATAAAACATGCATCTCTGTGATATTTGATAGCTTTACAAGTTTATTAAAGTGAACAGCTTCTCTCTCTTTCCATCCGCCAGTTGGTGGGAAGCGTTTCTGTTTGCTAAATTTTTTTTTGGTGAGATATGATTGTTGGAACATTAGACTGAAGAAATGAGTTTTACATTTTCCTTTGAGGGCATTAAGTTTGTGGTCATTCTAGTATCTTCTGAAAGTGATTTTCACTCACATGTATAATTTAATGTGTTTCAGAAATAAGTGTGTTGTTTGATCATTTCAACAGGTCCATGAATTCCTCACTCTGACGGAAGAGCAGAAGACAGCATTAAAATGGCACCTTCTTCTGGAACGAAGCAAAATTTATTTTAAAGTAAGTATGTAGTGTTATCACTAAACAAGTAAACCATTTGTTAGTGTCAGTTAGGGAAAGGATTTTTTATATTAAAATAAAATGATGTTTAACAGTCATAAGATAGTCACCTAGTGTACTTATTGACAGTTAAACGGTCTATGAATTTATATGCATATAATTGTTGTATAATACAATATAATACAAGAAAATAAATGTCCTCATTATTGGGTTTTGACAGCAGGATGGCTACTTCTGTAGGCCTTACTCAGGCAAAATCTGAGTGAGACCTGCAGGATCTGGCCACTGCTGACTAGGGCCCTGGTCTTCTTAAGAGTTGTGCATGTGCTTAACTGTAAACATATTAGTACCATTGACCTAATTAGGACTACTCATGTGCATAAACTTAAGTATGCGTATGTTTGTAGGATCAGGGACCAAGTTACATATTTGATTATATTGTACTGTGTCTAGGATTGTGTAAATATTACCTTTCATATTTAATTATGCAAATTAAAACTTTAAAAAAAACCACACACATGGCTTTGCCTTTGGGGAAGGGAATATGATAGTATCTAGAGTCTCTAGCTGTCTTGGGAATGGCAACAATAATACAGACCCACACAGCTGGAGAAGTGAATTGTTAAAACATTTGCTGCTTTGATGCAACATGCCTGATTTTTTTTTAAACCATACACTTTACTGTGCACTGTATGGTACTCCCTTTTTTATAAAATGGCCTGTTATAGAGCTACTGTAACCTGGCTTCAAACTTTTCTTTAACATTCATTAAACTTAACTCTTTATAACACATACCTCTCCTTATCCCACACAGTCTCTGGTTCTCATAAAATGGAAGCATTTATCTTTGATATTCATAGGCATATTAAGCAATATGCTTCATTGAGACGGGAAATATTGTATATAACTTTGAAAACAAGAAGTTTTGAAATGTTTTGCAGAAAAAATACAATTCTTTATTTTTACAGTTGGTTTTGTCACCCAGTTTGAGAACCGGATTGAGAGTGAACTTGCTTTCATGCAAACTAGCAGATCCTGTAGAGGCCAGTCAGAGCTTGTCAGGAAAAGGAAGAAAATAACATTGTTTGGCTTTTTAACAGCTGGAAGGATTTTAAAAGGTTGTACTGCATTGAAATGACATTATTATAAAAAAAGATGTTTGATGCAATACTTGTATTTTGTTAAATGTATTTAGATTGGTAAAAGAGTAACAGGTTTATTACTGAACTTTACAAATAGGCCTATATCTTCTTGATCTTTCTATTTTATATTATTCATCTTAGAAAAGCTTATTTAGGGGTCATTTTAGGAAAAAATCTGTCTGGCATCTTGATGCACTTTCTGTTGAATTAAGCCCCTTAAGTAGAAAGGGAAACAATTTTCATTCAGTTTCTAATAAATTTTGAAAAATGCTCAAAGGGATAATAAACAGTTATTTAATCTAAACTGCAAACATGTTTTTATTACAATATACCCATAGGAAAGAAATTCTAAAACTATAATTCTTGAATTATTGCGGTAGATATGATCTGTGATCTTGTATAGCGTGGGAGAGTAGCGATCACAATGCAATAAAAACGGAATTCTCTCTAGCCAAAAATGATTTTCTGTGACTGCTGGCCCACTGAAGTTCTGTGTTCTCTAGCCGAAGAGGATAACCACTCCTTTTTGGGGAAAATTCCTGTAATTCTAAATTACAAAACACAATAGACCAGTGGTTCTCGACCAGGGGTACATGTACCCCCTGGAAGACCTCTGCGTACCCATGGGGTACATCAGCTCATCTAGATATTTGCCTAGTTTTACAATAGGCTACAGAAAAATCACTAGCGAAGTCAGTAAAAATTTCATACGACGACTTCTTTATACTGCATTATAGACTATACACTGAAATGTACGTACAATATTTATATTCCAATTGATTTATTTTATAATTATATGGTAAAAATGAGAAAGTAAGCAATTTTTCAGTAATAGTGCACTGTGACATTTTTGTATTTTTATGTCTGATTTTGTAAGCATGTAGTTTGTAAGTGAGGTGAAATTTTTTGGGGAGACGAGACAAATCAGACTCCTGAAAGAGTTTCCATACTCTGGAAAGGTTAAGAGCCATCACAAATAGACCTTCTGTGCTTCCTGCTTCTCCACAATGGAGTCGTGTAGACTCCCCAGCTCAATTTCTACATATGGCAATCAGACTTCTTAAGAATGACACTGCACCGAGCTTGTCCGCAGATTCCCTCAGAATGAGGGTGGTTCTGACATGGAGGTGTTTTTTTCCACAGAAATTAGTCAGCTTGACATGAACTTAGAAAGGACCACAGTCCAAAGCTGACGAAATGATTCCAAACATGACTGTCTGCTTTAAAATGGAACCATAGTTTAACTGTATTAGAGGATAACTGTGGTTGCAATCAGGCCCTCAGTACAATTCTATTTGTAGTGTAGATGAGATCCTACAACATATGGGAAGATAGAGCCCAAAGCATGCTATGAACGGCTCTCCCTGACTTATTTGAGGAACGAAGTCTGTGAGGGAAGAGCAACAGAAGGCCCAAAAGATGCACATCCCAGACATAAAAAATGTGATTAGAATACCTTTGCACTGAAAAGTTCTCTGTCCAAAAAGCTTTATCAGCTGCTAACCCATTGCTAAGCCCACATCCCCTTTCCTTTTGGTTATGTGTGACTCCTGTTCTAGGTTCATCTATTTGCTGCACAGCTATATTTGAGGAGGAAAAGGGATTTTTTAAAATTAGGGAATCTCAAACTTTTCCACAATATATACCACATCTTAGAACGTCTGTGGACTACATCTTTCTGCATACATGAGTGCACTGGCCACCTTTTCCCCCCAATCATGAACTTGTAACATTGCTGCGATAACAGGAATTGTTTACGTGGGAAAGTATAGTTATGAAAATATTTTATTTTTTGCTGTATTTTGATGTTACCAAGCACCTGGAAACAAGGAAAGCCAGTACCAGGGGACCAGCCATAAACTAATAGAAATTCTGACATTATGCACAGTGTTAATTGGAAAGCTGTTTGTGGGATTTTGGGCTTCTGGTAGAGGCTGATCTTTCCTCTCATTAAGTTGGCCTTCTGCAGAAGCTGTGAACTTTCAATGCTAAGAGTATCAAGGGGATTTTCTATTGGACAAGACACTTTGCTTATGTGGCAATTGGATCCCAACTGCTGAAAATTTCCCTAAAGCTGTTTTGTTTTTTACTAATACCTGGATCAAGTAATTCTCTTTAAAGACACAGTTTGCTAGAAGTAATGGTATGATTTTAAATTTTGCTAATTTTAATAAATATTAAATGAAAGCACTTAGCAAAGGTGAGAGAGCCTTGTTTATCCCCATTTTATAGTTGGCTGTGTTTTATAAAATGCCTTTCCCCTTCTGGCTGCCCAATGACTTGTACTGATGCAGCATTCACCTCTGAATTAGGAGCACCCAGCTTTCTCCTCAAAACTTGTTAATCAGCCACCAGAAGGCTTATGCAGTGCTGCAGTTAACGAGACCTCGTGGCAATCACGTAAATGATTTTGAGGACATATAATTCCAAGTTAATTACCAGACCAGCTGTAAATATACTGTATATTGTGTATGCCAGCTATCCTTTAATTTTTTAACCTCCTTTCAAAAACAATTTGCTTTCAATGACAGTCACATAAAAGAAGCAAACATGCACCTGTGGTGCAGTATACCACAGTGATTTTTTCCTTTAACAAGACCAAATTTCATGTGCCGATAATGTCACCTTGCCCCACCAAAAAAATTAATGGGCAGTAAAAAAAAAAAGTGTTGAGAATAATGCTGATTTTCTTAAACAATTTTAAATTTGTGGACACTTATTTTAAAGGACCTCAGCATGCCTTAGCAAAAATCGATGTTTATTTTAAAGACAGTATGCCTGGAGCACTAAATTAGTTTTAGGATTAGGGCAAAAACAGTATGACAGAACATTTAATTTAAACTAATTTCATTAGAGTACTTCCTAAACTGGCATTTCATCACAATTCCCTTTCTCTCACACACTCCCAGCTCTCCTTTTTAAAGCTGCTTCCTTTAAATATAACACATTAACCAGATTGCTTGAGTGCTTCTCTACCATATACATATTTTTAGCTGGATCTGTGTGCCATTCAATAATGTGAAAAGCTTGACTTTCACAACAGTGGTAGTCCTTATCAGGGGCCTTTATAAGAAGGCTCACAAAACCTAATTTATCTCAGTACGTTTGATTCTTCATTGTTTCCAAGAGGATTGGGCGATACATTCTTTTAGGCTACTGGGGAACAGACATCTAGGTATTTCTTCATTCTTTGGCTGTTTTAAAAGGCAGCTGTAGAGCGCTCCCCCAAAAGAAATGACAGATTCCCCCATCAAGATTGGCGTGATTGCTGTGCCACCTTAAACTGCATACTGATGATGCCGTTTATTCCAGCATGTATCTCGTCGTGCTCCTGTACAGCAGAAACACCTTTGGGGCTACCTGTCAAAATCAGATCCCCTTCTTCCAGTGTGATGATTTCACTGATATAGCTGATGATGTAGGGGATAGAGAAAATCATAGAAGAGGTTTCCCCTTCTTGCCTCAGCTCACCATTTACCTTGAGCCAGATCTGCAGCTTGTGTGGGTCTGGTATCTTTTCCTTGGGCACAAAATCACTAACCGGACATGACGTATTGAAGCCTTTGGCTAAGGTCCAGGGAAGGCCCTTTTTCTTGCACTCAGCTTGGGTGTCCCTGGCTGTCATGTCCAAGCACAGGGCATAACCTGCCACGTAGTCCATAGCAGCCTTCTGGGAGACAGCGTGGGCTTTCTTCCCAATCACCACGCCCAGCTCCACCTCATGGTGCAGACTGTTGCAGTAGTAAGGCTTGATAATGGGGTCTCCTTCCCGGACATAGGCTGAGGAAGGCTTCAGGAAAAAAAGGGGCTCGGCGGGGAGAGCATTTTTCAGCTCCTTGGCATGCTCTGCGTAATTCCTCCCCACGCAGATGATGTTTCTGCCCCATTCCCAGAACCTGGCCAAAGGCTTGGAAGAAGCCATGATCCCTGCAAAACTTCCCTCTGTGTCAGAAGATGAACTGTGACCAGGGCACAACAATCATCTGACAGCTACGGCTGGCCAGAGGAGACACATTTTTTCTGCACCAATCCAATTGCTCTCAGCTGAAAACCATAGAGTTGTATATGAATACATGGCTCCGCCCCTGCTTTTTCCCCTGGGCGAAGCTGCAATCAGCGAATTTAATGCATTGCCAGCCACCCTCCCCGCTCCGTATCAGCACATTATTACCTTACATTTCAAATGCGGTGCAATGGGTACTTTATAGCTTACCAACCGCTTGAAGGACTAAAACGCACCAGGGCAAGTTGCACGTGGCACCTCGTCCCTAATGCAATAAGCAGAAACGTGAACAAAGTGGAGATGAGACCAAAAAAAAAATCACAAGAGAAGTGAGTTGAAACAAGCAGGCAAAGCCTTCCCCCCCCCCCCCCCCTTAGGCTGCTGCCGGGTCGGTGCACTCCATTAAAATGCACCGGCTGGTTCACCCCGCCAGTGGTGCAGCGTCCCTGATGCAATCAGCGGGCGTGCAAGGACGTTACATAGGAGGAGAGGGAACTGCCGATGCCGAAGGAGCGAGCCGCCGCTCTGATCGCTTGGTGTGCAGGGGTCGGTGCAATCGGGGGGACCCTGCAAGCGCCGGGGCGGGGGTCGGTGCAATCGGGGGGACTCTGATCGCTTCGTGTGCAGGGGGCGGTGCAATCGGGGGGACCCTGCAAGCGCCGGGGCAGGGGGTCAGTGCAATCGGGGGGACCCTGCAAGCGCCGGGCAGGGGGTCGGTGCAATCGGGGGGACCCTGCAAGCGCCGGGGCAGGGGTCGGTGCAAAACGGGGGACCCGGCAAGCGCCCGGGCAGGGGGTCGGTGCAATCGGGGGGACCCTGCAAGCGCCGGGGCAGGGGGTCGGTGCAATCGGGGGGACCCTGCAAGCGCCGGGGCCGGGGGGCGGTGCAATCGGGGGGACCCTGCAAGCGCCGGGGCAGGGGGTCGGTGCAATCGGGGGGACCCTGCAAGCGCCGGGGCAGGGGGTCGGTGCAATCGGGGGGACCCTGCAAGCGCCGGGGCGGGGGGCGGCGCAGACCGGACCGCAGGAGCCAGGAGGCCAGCGGGGACTCCAGCCCAGCTCCCCCTGCGAGCGGCCTGCCTCGCACGGCGGCGTCCCGGGCTCGCCTCCCAGCTGGGGAGGGCTGGTCCTGCGAGCGGCGGCGCGATTGGCTGGCGGCGGGTCAGGGAGGAAAGGGAAAGGGGCTGAGGCTGGGGCTGGCGCGGAGGCAGCCCCGCCGCCCTGGACCATGGTCTGCGGGAGCAGGCGGAGGCTCGGCCGCGCGTTGGCTTTCCTGGGAGCGGCGGCGGGGCTCCGAGCGGGTACGTGGCGGCGCCGGGCGCTCGTGGCAGGCGGCCCGGGAGGCTCTTGGCAGGCACCACCTGCCGGAGCGGGCTCCGCTGCGGGGCTCGCCTCCGGGGACCCCCTGGCCGTGCCCAGCGCGTTGCATTATTGCTGCTGCTGCAATAGCCGCCCCGCCTTGCTGCCTCTCCAGCAAGCGAGCCTGCCAGGGGGCAGAGAGCCGGGGGGTCGCCTCTCCCACCCCCTGCGGTGTGTCTGCTCCGGGCCGCGGGAGAGAGCCCTTTTGGGGCTGCACCAGCCCTGTCGAGTTGATCTGGGCCAGGGTGTGTCTGCCTCTGGCTGGGCCATTGTAATAACTTCAGGGCTGGGCTTGAAATAACCTTGCAGGCGGCTGAACAAGGACAACGAGGAGTCCGGTGGCACCTTAAAGACTAACAGATTTATTTGGGCATAAGCTTTCGTGGGTTAAAAACGAGAGCTTATGATCAAATCAATCTGTTAGTCTGTAAGGTGCCACCGGACTCCCTGTTGTTTTTGTGGATACAGACTAACACAGCTACCCCCTATACTGAACAAGGACAATGTGGGGAAAACCATCCCCTAGTTAAAAATGGGCCATCGGGTTAAAAAATCAGAACCCCAGACGCTTCCCTTCCTGTTGGGCTGTAACCCTGGTTGTGACACCTCAGGCGCTTACAGCTTGAATGTTGTTGTTTTGCCACATAGGGCTTGAGGGATTTTTGGGGGGAAGTTCACTCCATAGATTGACTGCACCTAGGTGACATTTCCCTTTTTCTTGTTGTTTGTTTCATTTCTGGCTTTCCTGCACCTCATAGACTTTAAGGTCAGAAGGGACCATTATGATCATCTAGTCTGACTGATTGGGTGGGAAATGCTCCTGGAGAATATTTTGAAAACCCAGCCCTGACTGTTTTTATTGATAAACTAAAAATATTGTGTGTGTGAGGGGTTGTATTAGTAACTTTTAGAAACAATAACAAACTTAATCAGTTACAGAACTTCTTTGAAACTCTGATTTTAATGTGAATTTATCACCCCGAGTCCCAGTGAGGTAAGGAGCAGAGAATTTTACATGGGTCCAGTTGTAGGAATGACGCTAAACCATCTATTATTGACTACATTGGCTGTCAAACTTGAAAAGTGCACAGTATTTTGTGAGCAACTCTGTCATCCCTTTGGCTCATTAGGGACCCCATCGTTTGCTGGAACTTGACTGTTTGCCTAGTGCTTTGAACATGTAAAGCGTTACGTAAGTGCTAAGTAGTGTTAGGGTAATTATGTGACTGGCCCTTCCCAGATGTATTTCTGGGAGGTACTATGCATATTGCATTAATCACTTTCCAGTGGTAGCAAGACAAACAAAAGCATAAGTCATATTGAAATTCTGAGAACCATGCAAGCAGTATGACCAAAAAGATAAAGTATCACAACTGATATAAGAAGTAGTTTGTTGTAGTCCATTCTACCTGGAGAAGAAACAGTGAATGCAGAACATAAAACATGCAGGTACCAGATTCAGAATATAAGTATCGATTTCCTATCTGATCCCTAATAGTGTAGAAGGAATGGATTCATAACACCTCTCATACAGAAATCTTGCATTAAACTCTGCTTCTTTCCTTCTTTGTGTCCTCAGCATACATCCATATGCTGGATAATGGGAACAGTTTCCTATCTGCAGACACGCCCTTCTTCAAGAGCAGAATCCCACTTGCACACTGAAGAGTGGTCCCAGAAGATATGACCAAAGAACTTGATCCCAAACCCACTGAAGTCAATGGAAATCTTTCTGTTGACATCAATGGGCTTTGGATCAGACCCCAAGTATGATAACATATTAAGGAACAGTATGAAAATAAAACAATTAGGCCTTAATATTTTAGGGCACACTTTATTAAGGCTGATGTAGTGACATTGAAATAAATGCTGTGATGTGGTACTGGATAGTGAGACCAGTTATGCAATGTTATGAGGCTAAATGACATCTTAAATAGAACTAGTTCTGATAAGAAATTATACACCTGTAGGCCAGATGAGAACAGCTCTGAAAACTAGGTCTGAGATACAGTTGGAAATTTGGAGGGCGTTTCAAAGTGCGTGCACCCTATTATTGTTTGGGTGTTTTTTTGTTTTTTTTTTTCAACTGCACTTTGGTATTTTAAAGGCAAGTATTTGAATGAAAACCGTCTCTCAAGGATCTGGTCAATAACTTGGGCCCAGATCCTGCAAATATTAGTATGGTTACCTTTAAGTCAATGGGACTATTTCCTTACTTAAAATTTAAGCATGTGCATAAGTGTTTGCGGGGTGAGAGCCTAATTTAACTATAAAGGGAGTTGGGTGAGATGAGGAAATGGTTTTACCTATTAAAGTACACCAGATTTGTGGCAGGGGAGAAGGATTCGTTTGTTTTTGGTGTTTCTCCTGCCAAGGAATGATACTTATTTTTATAAAAAGGATTTCCCTGCTCCATAACACCAGTTGGCAGGTATGGATGCTAAAGTGTCTTCTGTGTCAAATACCTTTTACGTGTATGCTCTATTATGCTTCGGAGTTGGGGATTTTCTTTGCAGTATTGCATTTTAGATTCTTGCACTCTCTTCCTTTGCTAATCTTACGCTCTAATTTCATATGAGGCAGAAGGGAGATGTGGAGGGGAGGACTCTGGGTCAGATAAATAAGCCAAAGGGGACCTACAGCAACAACTGTCTGCCTCGTAAGTTTTCCAACAGGTTATTACACTTGCCAGTACTGAGATGGTTGCAGAGATTCTGATTGTTGCAAAGTTAAGCTCCGCAGTAGATTTAACATATATTCTAAAGTTCTACAGAGCTTGTTTTTTATAAGCTATAACAAGACTACAAGGTCTCTCCTCAAACATGGACATTACTGAGCTGTCTGAGAGGCTTGTTCAGAAGCTGCCTTGATTGCAATTTCTGTTTCCAGCTGTGCTTATGGCACTCCAGGAAAATTATGATTTGCCAAATCTCAGAAAACACTGGGCTGGAGTCCTGGGAGTAAAATGAAACACCAGCCCCTTGTGTCAGCACAGTTCAAAGCAACACAGTTGTCTCCTTTGCTGTGCATCAGTTCTCGCTGGCATTAGGACAGCCGGTTTCTGTTCTGGGCAGATAGACGGCTGAATTCCCATATGAGGCTGTTTGATCGGGGGAGCAGGTTCCACCCTTGCTAGGGCAGTTCTACCCACTGGCTTCGTCAGAAGCTAGATCAGAGCGAAAGTGCATTCATCTGAAGCATTTGATATAGCCATGGGCAGACTCTACGTTGCGAGACGGGGAGAGAAGGGCATTTCATCTTGGCAAGCACAACATTGCCAATTGCAAACAGACAAAAATTCTGTCAGGCCTCAGAAAACCATGAGACTTTTTTTTTAAAGCTAAATATTTGGGGGATTTTTTATTTGGCTTCTGAGTTCTGAGCCTTTAGGGTGCATGTAGGTCATCAGGTTTTTGCCTGAAATGTGGGGGCTAGAATCCTAGTTTAAAAATGCAGGCTGAGATTCTCACACAATCCCCTTCCTCCAGGAGCTGGGGCTTTTAGAAAAATGCCAGCTAGTGATAAAATTGCAACAGTTGGCAGCTCTGCAAGGGAGAAACTGCCTGAAAAGTCTCACAGGGTTGGGACAGAAACAGGTTCTGCTGCTTAGACAAAGAGCTGCTGCTGTCAGCAGAGTGAGAGACACTTTGGACTAAATAGGTCAGTAGTTGCCATAAGGAACTTCAATTTGGCTTCAGTTTTTGTCACGCTAACAGAGTGGGGGACTGGTCCTTCTTGAGACTCAGTGACCTATTTAAGGAGGATTTTGTTAATAGACCTCCAGGCAACATAGTGGATCAGTAGAACTGCTCCCTCGCTGAAGCTGTTTCTTGTTGCTTAAAATCCCTGTTGATGCTAGTAGCTGCTGTTTGTCTCTGCTGAGGTACTGCATTGTCCTGCCTCTTCCCTTTAGAGGCTTCCAAGCCATTTGAGGAAAGAGGTTATGGGGTGGGTGGAAGATTCTTGGGGGAAGGAACAAATGCGGGGAGAGAAGGTCTTTCATTGAACTCATCTTGTAAGAGCTGGCTATGAAGAGCTGGAGTCTGTTTCCCTACATTTCCTGTTGGTGCATTGTGTCTCCAAAGTCCTAATTTCTCCTGCACTTCTAGGGTGTGTGTGTGTGTGAGATCTAAATTTTAGAAATACTTTAAATGTCCTGGGGGAGGGTTTCAAACTGTGTGTGTGAGAGTTTGTGGCTTAAAGGCTTTTCCATG
Organism: Mauremys reevesii; assembly: GCF_016161935.1. Classification (NCBI taxonomy): domain Eukaryota; kingdom Metazoa; phylum Chordata; order Testudines; family Geoemydidae; genus Mauremys; species Mauremys reevesii. The sequence goes on along the minus strand of NC_052632.1, from coordinate 80,998,405 downwards.
TGCCAAATGCTCATAACACCGATGAAGCTGGATTGTAACTCTAGGTCTGGCGTGTCTCCACTGTTGCGATGCCTGTGTACTGTGCATCCCAAAGCCTGTTTGGAAACCTCTTCCAGAAACTTAGATATTTCTTCTTTCCTATTCTCCTATCTATGGTGGGTGAAACTATCCCACAGACAGAAGCCAGCACAAGGCATATTGTGAGGAAGCAGCACTGGGTTTTATTCCTACCTGTGCCACTGAGCTGCTGTGTGACCTCCTCTCTCTGGGCAAGTCAGTTCCCCTCTCTGGGCCGCCACCGTGTCCGTTTAGACTGTATGTACTTTGGGGCAGGGACTGTCTCTAACTGTGTGTGTCTGTACCGCACCCAGCACAATGGGGCCTTGGTCTTGCATCTCTCAGTGATTCTGTAATACTAATGTTGTGCTGGCCCTCTCCATAGAGGTGAATTTCATCCCGGACAACTGGCTTCCGCTGAGCAGGATTTTACAGGCTACAGTAATCCTCCTGAATGGAGTGTCTTTATTTAACACCTACACACAGGAGCCCTGAAATTGGTGAGTAGGTGACTAGAGGCTCGAGAAAGAGGAGGCCAGGTGGGCTATCATCTCTTGCTCATCCCCACCATTTAAATGGCTGATCCTTTTGCCCATTAGCTCTTCTCTTAGATACTGATTCCATGCAGAGTTAAGCCGGCTTCTTTTTTACTTTGGGCTGTTTTTGTGTGACATGTCCTGGATCTGCTGAAACGCTTCACCCAAAGCAAACAGCAGAACACCTCGTTTTGTCACACCTGAGTGGCTGCAGCCCACTAACCCAAACCTTTCCTCCAGAGCATATGTTGGCTAATAACTTGTATGCCGAGGGGAGGCCAGCGTTCTCCTGCATTCTCTCCCCCTTTGCCCTATGATGCGGCTATGGTGCCTACAAGGAATGAGCCAAAGGTGTCTGTCTGTGCTCTAAAACAGCATTTCTCAACCTTTCTGATACCGGGGACTGGCATGCTGCCTTTCTAAGCTGTGCCGGGGAGATCTCTGGGACTGGCACTGGTCTCTGGACTGGCTGTTGAGAAACATGGCTCTAAAACATCTTTATTTATTTTGGCTCCACTGTGCTGTACACTGGCCTTTGCTGTTAACTCCATAGTCCTTCTGCTGTGACAGCTGTCTGCCCTTCTCCACCCCCCTCTGCCTGCTCTGTTACCCCTCTGTCAGGTCTCAAATTGGGCCCAATCCTGCAATCACGTAGACCTCGTGTAACTTTGCTCATGCAAATAGGTTCATTGCTGACTGTAAGCGCCATGGGGCGGGGCTTGTTTCTCATCTCTGTGGTGATTTGCCAGGTTTTCTCCTGGGTGTTGCTGGGGAAGCAGGGCCATACTGCCGGGTGATAGCGATTTGGCTCCTCGTTGTGGCAGGTGGATCCTGCCTGGGAGAATTCACCCCTCCTGTACCCTTGATTTTTCCTCCTGGATGTGGCAGCCCATATCAGCTCCAGCGGGAGACAGCATTAAGCCACATGCTGCTCTTCTCCGGGGCCCTTCGGAGCCTTGGAGTTCAGGGCCACAGGATCCCCTGTACTCTTCCTCCCCACCAGTTTTGCTGCTGCACCAACCTTGTTTTTAAATATCCTCTGCATCCCCAGGTGCAACACGGCCAGGAGCTGGCTTCCTTCACACCAACTCTGATCTGAGAAAGTCTAAGCTAGTCACACAGACCAACATGAAGGTGGAGCTGCTTCCGGCCCTCACGGACAACTACATGTATCTCATCATCGATGAGGAAACCAAAGAGGCAGCGATTGTTGACCCTGTGCAACCCCAGAAGGTAACGCTCCAGAGCGCTTTGCCTGGTGAAAGGGAGCTGGGTTTGGCTTGCTGCTGCCTAAGCTAACCCTGCATTTAAATGCAGGAAATGATTAACCATGAGCCTTGCTCTGGGTTGGGGTAAAAAGGCTGGACAGTGTCATGCTTACTGGGCCATACAGCTGCTCGGATAAGGGTAATCAAATTGTGTTTGTTTTGAGACGTGACCGGGAAGGATATTTTCCCCCCTTTATCTGCCCTGGGTGCAGTATGGAGGTTTTTCTTGGCTTCCTATGTAGTAACAAGTATTTGCCGCAGCTGGGACATTGGACTAATCCAGTCTGGCAAGCCCTGCTGACCTGATTGGCAGTCCTTACGTCAGCATCATTCCCAGCAAAGTTAATGGGAGCCTTGCCCAAGTTCTGGGATGCAGGTTCTGGTTCAGTTCCTTACAAACCATAATTGAGGCACAAAAGCCCCTACTCATGGTCAAGGCCATGCTTCCGCCAGGTTATGTGAATTCTAATGTTTCGCTGATGCTCTGTTTGTAGGTTGTGGAAGTGGTCAGAAAGCACGGCGTGAAGCTGACTACGGTTCTAACCACCCATCACCATTGGTAACACTTACGTTCTACGATGTCCTAATCTGTTTTCCTTAGGACAGAATTGCCTTTGGAGGCAGCTGTTCATCCAAAGCACAATTCAAGGGTGGTTCTTCCAGATAATATTGGTCCCCACCTTTTGAGTTCCTGCTCAGAGGAGCCAGGGCGCGGTGGAAATGTACTTGTCATCTCTCAGGCGCCTTTACCAGTCGGTTCCCTGTTAGGCTTAATGGGCCTGATCCAGAGCCACTGACGTCAATGGCAATCTGCCCACTGGCTTCACTGGGCTTGGAATCCAGTCCAGAGACAGGAGGACCGACCTCAACAAAGCAGATTACTGGAGGCAGAGTTTGGTCCTTGGGTATGTGCATGCATTTATCACTGCTGGATGCTGCGTGTGCATAACTGAGAGCCCAATCAAGCCCCAGGGAAAGTGGAGTGAGGAAACCGGTTTGACAGTTGCCCTGGCTTCGTCTCGCTTGGCATCTTGTTCAGATGGGTGTTGTGTAAATCTATCTAATTTAAAGTTTGGTGGGAATGAAAGCTCTAAGGACGCACTTTTAATACAAGCTTAGGCTATTGAACTGAGCTGGTGACACTACCAGCTTTCTCATAGCAATAAAATAGAATGACTCACACAAGGGCTTCTGTTTAACTGACCTAGCTGTGTACTTGTATAGCACCCATCATGACAGAGTCCAAAGCACAGATCCACTGCAGTATTGAGGCATCAAAGTGCCTAAATACCTCTAAGGATGTGGGCCCATGTCCCATTAGCCCCTCTTCTTACTCTGCAGAAAAGATCATATCCAATTCTAAAATCTCATGTTGCAGACTTTAAAAAGCTGTTACATTGTGAATTGAGATCTGTAATCTTCCTGCAGCTCTCCTGAAAACCATCACGTCTTGTCAGTGATGTGGCTTGGTTTTTGTGCCTTTTTTTTTTTTTGTAATGAGCACATACCCCGTTGACTTCAGCACAGGTGCAATGGGGAAACCCACAGCAGAAATCGCCCCAGTCTTCCTCTTAAAACATAATTGAACAATGAAGTCAAGCAATAGCTTTGATGGGGCATAGCCTCAGGGAGGAGCTGGTGACCATGAATCTTCTGAAACTGTGTGTGGAGGTGAAGTTCAGGGAAACCAAAAAAAAGTAGCTGCTTACACTACGAAAGGTGGCAAAATTCAATGCCCAGTCACTAGCCGGACTTTGCAGTGTAGCTAGAGGAGGGCCAGAGCTGTAAGAAATGCATCTTGTGGCCTCCCAAAATGTGACCTTTTGACCTTCTAGGGACCATGCCGGGGGTAACGAGAAGCTTGTGAAGATGGAGTCTGGGTTAAGAGTGTATGGGGGAGACAACCGAGTGGGAGCCTTGACACAGAAAGTGTCTCACTCTACATCATTTCAGGTAAAAAATAACAAATCTGGAATGTGCCTTTCACTTGAGAAGCCTGTCTAGAGCTGGATAGGTGGCGTAGGTCTCTGCATAGACAGCCACTAGAGGGTTCATCAGTCATAACCTGTTCAGTTCCCTGCTCTGCCAGAGAGTCCCTGTGTAACCTTGGACAAGTCCCTGCCTTTGTTCTCCAGCCTTACAGTGGGGATAATACCACTGTCCTACCTCACAGGGGTGTTGTGAGGATAAATGCAGTTAAAGATTGTGAGGTGCTTAGACACTATGGTGATGGAGGCCAGGTAAGTGTCTAAGGCTGAGGTTTAAAAATGAGCTGCTGTAGGTCAGCAGACACAGAGTGGAGACTCTCTCCTCCTTGCTCTGGCTGGACTGCAGTACTGGGCCTGAGGAAGTGAGTGGTTCAGGGCTGGTGGTGCTCTCCCTAAGCTAAACAAACGAACGTTCTTTGAACAAAGCTTTGGTTTAACGGCAGTGGAGGTATCTGCCAGCTACGTTTGGAGCCTGTGCAGTAAAACATGCTGCAGTGTTGCTGATGCACAGGAATTCTGCTTGTCCCAGAAATATACAGTTAGGGATGTATAAAAAGGAAGCACAAGGAGACGCTGGCAAGTGTGTGTGTGTGGCGGGGGGAGTGGCACTTAATTTTAACTCATGTCTGTGATAAATGGCCCCATAGAGCAGGCTGTTTTAGTATGTGTCTCTTGGTATAGCCCACTTCCCTTTAACACAGCTTCTGGCAGTAGCTGTTCACACTTGATTAACTTGTTTGGGTTTTGTATGTCTCTCAATCTGTTTGCTCCTGGCTTGGCCTCATTCACGCCAAGGGCTGAGTCACCCTGCATGTAAATGAGTGACTCAGGACCTGCTTTTAAGTAATACACTCAGTTCTCTGGTAAGCTCCCCTCTCCTTACAGTGCTGAACCCCTGTGGCAACCTGACTTGAGATTTTACTCTGCCGCTCTGAGAACTTGCCTGCAGAATTACTGTGCCATCCTGAATCCTACAACTAGAAAAGCATTGAGTTAACCTCCCTTGCCACCAGTTCACGGTGGCCTAACTTCAATCTTTGGCTTTCTCCTCAGGTGGGATCTCTTCATGTGAAATGCCTCTATACACCATGTCACACTTCTGGACACATCTGTTATTATGTGACTAAACCAAATAGTTCTGAGCCTCCCGCTGTCTTTACAGGTGAGGAGTTGGGTGGTTTTTTTGCCTCTGATCTGTGTTGCTGAGAAATGCAGGTCTTTCCTCTGCTCATGTTCTCCTGATTATCCACATTTAGGTTCTTTCCTTGTTACACTAAGAAGTGAGCGGTGATGGTATGTGCAACGTGCCTCAGGTGGCACACGGCCAGGATTAATCATTGAATTTGGTCCGCTGGTTGGATCACGAGCTTGCCCGGGCCGGGTGCTGATGAGGAGTGCGACATGAACACTGATCCATGCGCCCCGCGCCGCCCCGCCCCCCCGCCCACTAAATGGCATCTCCCTAAACTTGTCCAGCTAGCGAGGCTTGGGCCAAATTAGCGATTGCTAATAAAATTCCATGTTTGCTTTCCTGTATTTTCTTACCACTTTTTTTAGTTGTGTAGTTAGCTGGAGGGGCGACTAGGTGGGTGACTATGCTAGTGGGTGGTGCATTGGCTTTTTGTCTTTGGAAACCTGGGTGGTGATTCTCCCTTGAGTGAAGCAGGTCTGATGCTTTGAACTTGGTCACATGTGCTTGCTCCTTAATAGGCTCTCATCAGCATACCCAAACAACCACGAGTTAGGCACCATCCCGTATCTCTTTACAGAACAATGCCCATTGGATCTCTAGCACGGCCTTCTAGCCGCATCTCTTGGTTGCAGTGCTAAAACTGTGTGTGGGGGAAGCTTGCCTGTAATATGGCTGTGACCAGCCACAGGACCAAAAACACTTTTTCTGGGATTGTCTGCTCCAGTGTGTTGTCTGGTCGTGACACTGTGTCCTGTCCTCTCTCCCAGGTGACACGCTGTTCGTGGCTGGCTGTGGGAAGTTCTTCGAGGGAACCCCAGAGGAAATGTACAAAGCACTGATAGAGATTTTAGGCCGCCTGGACCCTGAAACGGTATCGATCCCGCATCTCATGTTAGCACAGTAACCAAGCTGAACCTATTACAGACTTAAGAAGGAAACTACCTTCCGAACACCATGTTGTTCAAAATGGGGGAAGCGATCTTTCAGAATGAACAAGGGCTGTAGGCAGGGACTTCTGGTTTGTAGAACAGCTCGGGGTCCATGGAGAAGGGAGCACGGGTCCACTGATCCCTCTTCTGCTCATAAAGAGGGAGTGCAGGCTAGAGCAGAGGACTTGGGAGCCAGACTCCTGGGTTCTCTTCCCAGCTCTGCCATGTGACATCAGGCAGATCTCTTCCGCATTTGCCCTGTGCTGCCGTAAGGTGGCTATAATGTATATCCATGTTCTAGAGGATCATGAGCCCTTGCCATTAACTCCACTGGAGCCAGGTTTGCAGCCATAACTTCTGTAATGGTGCTTTGAGATCCTGGGATGTTAAGTGGTGTGAGTGTAACGTTTTCCCCCTCCTCCCCCCTTCTCTTAGAGAGTTTACTGTGGTCACGAATACACTATCAACAACCTAAAATTTGCCCGTCACGTTGAACCCAATAACGCTGCCATCCAACAAAAACTAGCCTGGGCGAAGGTAAGTGGGATCTTGGCATTAGGCTTAGTGGTTTATTAGAATTAATTTTATAGTGGGGTAGCATCCCAAAGCCTCTTTTGGGATGAGAGGGGGGCATTCTACAAACACAGGTAGATCTGGCCACTGCCTCAGAGCTTAGTCAAGTGTGGGACAAGATGCAACCAGTGAGTCTAACAAAGAAGAGGGAGAAGGAGGGCAGTGGCATCAGTGTGATGTGGTGGCGGAGGTGACCTGTAAGTCTCCATCAAAGTCATGCAGGGTTTGTGGGTGAAGCCGTGGGGCTAGGAGGAGAGTAAGAGTGTGGTTGGTGGGAGGGACAGGGATGCTGAGACGAGTGGAGGGCAGGGGTGGGGCGAGGGCAATGACAGGGATCAGGAGGCTGAGGCAGGTCATGTTCTGGGTTTGGTTAGACCCAGCAGCGCGAAGGGGTTTGGGGCTAGCGGTGGTAGCGAGGCAGATGGGCGGAGCTCGCACACTGTCTTTATCCCAAAGAGGCCATAGCTGTAGGCTTGCTGGTGGGAGCAGCGGGAGAGCAATGCCAAAGGGGCGGTTCCAGACAGCTGCAGACCCTCTGAGCAGGCACTGGCCCCTATGTCTGGCTTCCCTCTGTCCTTCCCAGTCCCACCCCTGCTTCTAGAGGGGTTATGAATGGGGCTGCTTAGCATCTGCCTGTGTCCTGGCTCTGTTTGAATGTTGCACATATGTGTCCATTTGGGGGAGGATTATGCCATTTTTCCTCTGGTGAGAACAGTCTGGCCTGTGGATAGCCTGTATCATTGCGGCATTCAGAGCAGCTAGATGCAATACAAACACAGTCTTAGCTTTTCTGAATGATACTGAAGATGATTGCTTTTAACATCTGTACCCATCATAAAAATAGAAATCCTTCCCTTTTTTACAGGCAAAATATGACAGTGGCGAACCAACTATCCCGTCTACTATTGCAGAAGAGTTTACATACAACCCCTTCATGCGAGTGAGGTATCTGTGTATGAATGGCTGATCCTCATATTATCCTGGGTTATAAGGAAATGGGGAGGCCATGACCTCTAAAGAAAGCAACAATCGAAGCGTGTTGGTCGGCCTTTCATCAGCAAATTTCAGTTTAGATAGAGACAGGTGTCACTTAAAAAAATTTTGGGGCACGAGAGCTTGTGATTCTGTGGCATTACTTCTCACATGCTTAGCTATTTATCATGGGAGAGATTTATGCCAACAGATTAAGGTGTAATGATTGGCTAAAGAATGCTATAAAATTTGACTCTAGCGAAGATCCGTTTCTTTGCTGAGTGATATGTTCCTCATTCATGCTGTATATTTTTAGAGTGCAAATCTGGAAATGTAAGCACCTCCTCTCAGCATGTTGATTTTATCACTTGCAATCTGTTCTGGCTGATGACTGCAGCTTTAAAAATTCTTAAGATAGCTGTGAACGCTATGACAGGGCTCGGTTCTGGATTATGCTGGTCAGCCCAAAGAAACAATGATATGCCCTCCCATCTTCATGGGTCGATAAGTATCTTGTGAGCAGACACTTTGCAAGCAATACTGCCTAGAAGTTTGTGTGATTGCAACTCAAATGTGAAACCAGGTCTGAGTTATACACAGTCTTATTGCAGTGAAATGAAATTGGCTTTTCTATTTTACTTCTGCTAGAGAGAAGACAGTCCAGCAGCATGCTGGGGAAACCGACCCCATTCGAACAATGGGAGCCATCAGAAAAGAGAAGGATAACTTCAGGGTACCAAAAGACTGAGTACTTTGCCTGAAACACTTCCCTGTCAGTTTTATCATGTTTTAGGAACTAGAAGTTTCATTGTTCTGTTGTGGTGGAGACACATTCACAGTTAGGTTTTTTTAACTGTCTTAAGGGGGAGTGGGGAAAAAAGCACTTTGCTCTTGTTGAGATGTTCTATGGCATATTTATAAGATGTTAAAGAATATTTATTCCTGGCTTGCAAACTGTCAGATGCAGTGAGGTTTTGCATGAATCCTTACACATGTTCAGTATGTGGTGGTGGGAGGGGAAGGCACATTTGAGGGCTCAGTCCGTACCAGGGGAAGACTCAGTTAGCTTTATAGGAGAACTACCTGCATATGGACTGCAGGATTGGGCCAGGAGACTTCTACCATTAAAGCAAAACTGTGGAATACACGTAACCAAATGCCTGTCTAAAGAAGAATCCTTTTGCAACTTATGAAATTAACCTTTCTGATTCTGTCACTTTAAGATCTGCTACATTCATTCGTCATAGTGCAGTGCTCACTTTGCCACCAGCAATTAAGGGTCTAATTCATTAAATATGCTGCCCAACTTGCTTGGTATATGGATACATCTGGCTGTAGAAATAAGACTGTCCAAGCTTGCATTAGAGACTAGTTCCCCACCACCCCTTTCCTTCTGCATCTTAGAGATGAATAATTTCTAGACAGCATGTTTTTCAGACTGCGCCTTCAAGTATGAACAGCTGAGTATTAACGGCTTAAAAAGCAGCTTGCATGTACCCACTGACTCCCCTCCAAAGCACACTATGAATCGTGCCTGTAACAACACCGAGCCTGAGGTAGGGACTCGGCCGATAGACCAGTATGATCCTAAAGAGAACTAACTTGGTCTAGTGAGTAAATGCATGTCCTACAAGTTTGAGTAGATATTACGTTAGACCATAGATCTAACCTCTCCTACCATTGTGCCATCAGGATAGCTTCTTTATGCTATAAATGCTACTTTCACCTAACAGGATTAGCCCAACTGATCCCTCCAGCCAAAAGATTTGAGAGTCCTGGTTACTGTTGTGCCCAAGATCATCAAGGTACCAGCTATTTTGGAAGAGTGGCTACCCTTCAGGGCCTGCTTCAAAAGGAGCAGAAACGAGAGTTGCCTGGTTGAACCCCTTAGCTCTTGCAACCTCCTAGTCTTCCAGCAGAAGCTTCTTTTAGAGAGTCCTGTTAAATGTAAAGAAATCAAAGCTTGCCCTGGTTTCTAGGCAGGTCCAGGATGTCTTCCAACACAACTTTTGTTCCTTAAACTTTCCTTTCATTGCCCTTGTGGCTCAGAACCCTCCCCTCCCTGGTTTGAATGGCAGGCACATCTAGATGATCGGAGTGGGCAGCCAGCCTGAAACAGACACGGGAACGTCCTCTCCAGACCGCTGTGCTCATTTGAACACGCTGTTAATCCTGGTGAACAGAGCACAATTTTATGAAAGTGGCTTGACAGCATGGAAACCCTGCCTCCCTGGTAGAGACCTTGCATGGCACAGAGGGGGTGAATTAAGCCTGATTTATTTTGTTCCCCACCCTTTCTCTGGGTCTTTGTTTTCATGCTGCTCGTGGTTTGATACTGTGGACAAAAAGGACCACTTGGTCTCTTTCAGAGCAAAGGATGGTCTTCCAGATCTCTCAGTAACTGCTGGGGTGGGGCGAGAATAGGCAGAATTTTGCCATGTCACAGAACTGCTGCCCAGAGTTGTCAGTGTCCATGTTGGAAGACAGGCTTCAGGTGAGCTGGTGGGGGGGGGGGGGGGCGCTAGCCATGGTGTCAGTGCCCCCTTGCCATCTGTGCCACAAATCAGTGTTCGTTTCGGCCCCCTTATTAAAAAGGCTTCTTTTAAATACATGGCCAAAAGCGGCCTATTAACACAAGCGGCTCATTCTGTCCTCCTCGGAGCAACTTCCACAGCTGCATCTCTGAGCCAGAGCTGGTGTCACTAGTCTTCAGAGAACTGCGCTTTAAGGAGGATAGTTTTCAAAAGTAACTTCCCTCCCACCCCAAGTGGCTAGAGCAGAGGAGTCCTGGCTCCCCTCAGTGGAGTCTGTTTCTGACCTTGGACAGGCCCTGACCACCTCTGTCCCTCAGTTTCTGCATGGTTGAACAATGCATGGATGTCCTGCCTTCAGGGGGCTAGGGCTAATGTATGTAGGTTTGTAAAGTGCTCGGAGACTCTGGCTTTCATCCAGGGATATCACTATAAATCTCTTTGACTCTCCTCCCCTTCCCCCCTCTTTTTTTTTTTAAAGAGCCCATAGCCATGTAAGAGTGCCCACATTTGGATATGTGATAATTGGGAGGGTGAATACTAGTCAACGTGTGGCTACTGTAGTATCTGTTTTAAGCTCTGCAGTGGTTATTACTCAAATGCAGCAAAGATGCATGTTGCTATTAATACTTTCCCTTTTAACACCTGTCACTGTTACAGTGCAAGTTCTGTGTCCTTAGGCTCACGTTTGATGTCCACAGATGCATGTACCTTAGGAGCAGGGCCTCGGGGGAGGGAAGCTTGCAGGGACAGTTTCTGTAGGAGTTCACCGTGCAATATTTCCATCTTGCCGGTGAGAACATGATATGAGCACAAAGTGGTAGAATACACACTTGAAAAATTCTGACACCCATCTCTTAATGAACTGGGCTCCTAATTACATTCTCCTCCTGTATCTCTTCTGATTGCACAGTTACCAACTAAATGTATGTTTTTCAATAAATGCTTCACAGCTGAAACAGTAATGCTGAGTCATTTCAAGCCTCTGTTGAATCTTGTTCCTCATCTTCTGTTTATGAGCTGATAAGTAACGTGGGCATGGTGAACTTTGTCTCCTCTTGAATTCGAGTTAATTTTTTGCTTGCCATCCAGCACAGTCACATGATGAAAGTATTTTAAAGAGACATGAATTAAATTTAGGGGGGGTGACTTCTTACATACTCTAAAAAGTGAGATATAAATACTGCAGTTTCTGAAACAAAGATTTCCCAACGGTCTCTAAAACCTGCACATTTTCAATTAAAAGAGAAAAACAGTTTGAGCGTTATTACTGCAAAGTGGAGAGAAGAGTAAACAGAGCATCCCTAGGGGCAGTAATCTAAGGGAAAGAATGGAAATGTAAATATTTTACTTATTACTAAGGGTTGCGCCTTTAAAATGGAAAACAAAAGACGGCCCTGAAACACACTATGCCCTTTGAGCCTTCGGTCTTGGCATTTCTGTTAGAGGAAGAGTCTCTCTTTAACATGGAGGAAGGAGAGAGCACACAATTAATTACAATTTGGGGAGATGGAGAGAAGCTAGAAGTTCTGCACGATCTGCTAGCAAGCAAGACCCAAACCACCTTATTCAGTATAGTTGGGAAAGTTAGCAACACTAAACAGCTGTGAAGCAAAAGACAGACCACAATCAAACTATAGTTCATAGATTGGGGGGGGGGGAGCCTCATGATTTTTGAACACTTAGGGTTTGCAATACAGCAGGTGCACTTACATGTTCTTTCCATGGGTCTGCCCTAGCTCTCCACTTACAAATTAAACTACATAACAGCTCTGCAGGGAGCAGTTTGCTGTTATCTGCAGCATCCTGAGGGGGAGAATGGAGGCATAGAGGCTTAAATTCAGCCCTGGGGGGAAGCGTCCAATCTCCACTGCACCCAAAGGAGATTCCACCTGCTTATGAGGGCTGCACTGGGTCCGGAACAGTTGGTGACTTGTCTTCAATCACACAGTAAATCATTGGCATAAGTGAGATTAGAATTTGGGAGTGCTGGCATCTACCCCCCCCTCCCCCCCCACGATACGGTTTATCCTTTGTTTGCTATTTCCCAGCAGTGAGGTAATACACAATCAGGACATCAAAAAGTCCAAGAATTCTGTACCTGCTGTAATAAACAGGAAGACATAGAGATGTATGAATTTAAAATTCATAATCAGCCCTCAGTTTAATTATAGTAGCAAAGGAAGCAATTTTAAAAAATCTAATTAAAAGAAACAACCATTCAACCACTTTAAAGTACAATGATTGTTACAAGACAGCTGCTTTGCTGGACCTCAGGCAGGGCCAGATTATGACATTCTGAGGCCCTAAACTATGTCACGTGTAAGAGGCCCCATAACATAAAAAAAAAATTATTATTTTCACAGAAGGACATTGAATAGATAAACACAAAAGCTTTATATTTGCATATATACAAAGGCAAAGTTGTAAAAATGGAATAATCTTCATTTTCAGCAGCCCTCTCTAATGTTGACATCATGACAAATAAATTTTAGACATTCTTTGAATTGTGTACATAAGTAAAGTAGAAGTAAACAATACAATATACAAACAATACAGTAAATAATACAATTTACTAGAAGAGTTCTCAGAAAATTTTTCTTCTATGATGGGGCATCTAAATTTTGGCATTCCTGGCCTGAATACGCAATGAGACTCTTAGAGGATATAGGATGTGGATAACCCACAAGCTTAAAGCTCAACTATTAGTTATATTGATATGAATTACACCCAGGTAATAAGCAAACGATCAGAAAATTGTATACAGGTTGTATTTTTCCAATAAATTGATTTGTTTTTATGAACGGTTATGCTGAATTACCTAATATTGGTACTAAAATTAGTAGCAGAAAGTTTTTATTGAAACCAGTAAAAATTAATTTTATATTATAAATATTGAGATTTATATATCTGTACAACAAAAAATTATATGCCAAAAGCCTGTGTTATTTTACCAGGCTATTTGTTGGTCTCTAAGGTGCCACAAGGACTCGTCGTTTGTTTTTACTGATACAGAATAACCCAGCTACCACTGAAACCAGGATATTTCTGTGAAAGTTAGTGCTATTTTGTCTCTGTTCTCACAGGAAAACAAGAGAGGATATATCATTTTGTTTACACCATGAATAAGGAAAATTATCCTTTTAATATGAATAAATGAAAAAATATTTGATTAATTTTGTTAGGGTAATACAAAGTTTATCCAGACTATATATAAAATATATTTACAAACGTTCATTCCGATTTAATTTTTGCTACGAAACAATGAATTGTTGGGATTTTTCTTTTGCCATACTATAAAAATACAATATATTATGCATATGATGTGTGATTTATAAGTCTATATAAGAATTTTTACATAGCATACTACCTATATTAAAATATCTTGCATGGTCCAAACCCACCAAGCAGAAAATCCTGGTTTTTTTTCTAGGTAGACATCTCTCTTCACATTCACTTCTCTATCCTCTGTCTCCGCAAGGACCGCTAATCAATCTCAAGTAAACACCTCGGACACACAGAGGGACAACAAGCTATATGTGCGAAAGAGAAAGAAAGAATTTACCAGAAAAAAGACTGGTAATCTCCAGAAAGGCATTGAGAAAGTGAGAAAAACTAGCCTTTATTCAGGCAAATATAATGAATATTATAGGCTTTAATAGCCTATAAAACATCTATGCAGATAGTTTGAAATAACTTGCTCACCAAGTACTCAGAATATGTTGATATATATGTATATCTTCCTTCACGTCTGTGTATCCTTTGGTCAGCATTCTCTGATATTTACTGTGAAGATTCTCAAAACTGATGGAGGGAAGCGAACACAAATTTATCCTCCTCAAGATCCACTCGACCCAAGTCCATAAGACGATCACCTGCAAACTCAATAGTGTAAAGCACGGATAGCACATGAAGCCTGCACACTAATACACAGTTGTAGGTATGTACAGATCAAAAGAAGAAAGAACACACTAACATGAGTATGAGCTTGGCAGGATTGCTTCACGACACTGCCAACTCCAACCTCACATTTTGCCAGATTTTATCAACGGTGAGATTATTTATTTATTTTCATAAATTATGAAGGCACAGTCAGAATTTTACCAGTAGCAACTGGCCTACAAAATGCTGCCTTAGGAGACTGATAGCAGACTTACTCATAGAAATACTAATTTTACAAGTGCTTGTATCGTTTTTTTTCCTCAGACCTGGCCTCTCGCCTGTCAATAATGATGTGTATATTTTTGTCATATTTGAACGATAATGTCTGTATTTAGAGCGAATCTTCTTTTCCCCATATCTCCTTTACTTATCAACTGATTTTGATAAAATTTGAAATGGAGTCAGTTTTTTCTTTGTTAGAGGCCCCTCATATGGCAAGGCCCTTAACTGTAGCTTAGTTATTTTATACCTTAATCCCGCCCTGGCCTCAGGAGATCTGAGTTCTAGGCTTGGCCCTGTCCCAGCCTTTTTGTTTGACATGGACAAGCCATTAATTATTATTTATTTGTAGTACTGTAATGCTTGAGGGCTCCAAGCAGGGATTAGGACCCTGTTGTGCTAGGTGCTGTACAAATATGCACTCAGCTTCTGCCTCAGTTTCCCCAACTGTAAAATGGGGCTGTATAACATGTTGCACCCCAGGGTTGAAAGCTCTTTCTAGGTGCAAAACCCTTTGCATGTGCTTCGGCAAGCTGCCAGCAGCACGGTTGCTGCTTCAAGCTGGTTATGTTGATAAGTGGTTAGTGAGTGGGAGAAGCTGAGGCTGAGGGGAGAAGGCTGAGGTTTCTTTTCTGCTCCATGGCACACAGAGGACTGACAGTATTTTAAGACCTTCCCTCTCCTCCCCCCAAAATTGTTTTGCTGCCCACTGCCAGGCCGTCCCAGTGTAGCTGGAAGGGATTGGGCTAAGGGGATCAGGTACATGGTGGAGGATTTAACATTTATGCCTTTTACAGATGGGTACTGATGGGAGGAAATGATGAGGCGAGGTGACACAGCTGTCCTGACGTGAGGCCTGGAAGAATCAGCCACCAGTGTGAGGTCAAATGGCTTTTCCCCTTGACCCCACCATGGCAGCATGGGCTGCAGAGCCATGTGGGGCCCCCCCAGGCCATGGCTTGTAAGCAGGTACGCGGACACAGGCTTGCCAGCAGGCCAGGATTTGACAACCTGGCCCATTTCTCTACTCTCTTGCTGGCTGCTGGTCAAGAGATGTAATTTACTGGGGGGGGGGGTTGCTGCATGCACATGCGGCAGCACTTGCAGCGCTCCAGTAACTGGTGCCAGGCACGTCAGGGTTGGGAGCCTGCCACAACCAGCATCCTGTGCCCGGTCTGCATGGGCAGCGTGCCGCAGGCTGGGCCCTCACCTGCTGGCAACTAGGACACACCTGTCAGCTGAGGGCAAGACTTGCCACCAGGGAGGGGTAGGGTAGGGTAAGGTAAGGAGGGGAATGGGGCTGGGGGTGGGGTGTTGAGAGGGGAAGAGGAGGGTGGGGGGGGTTAATTGGTGCCCCCGCCCCGCAGCACCTGGCCGTGCAGCGCCCGCAGCCCCAGAAGCAGGCAGCTGCTGCTGGTGTCATGCACATGGTGCCCGGGCAGCGCAGGAGAACGGGCGGCAGCTGTTTGCAAGGTTGCACCGGGGCCGAGTGCAGGTGATGGGCAGGACCGCGGGGCTCCGGCGGGGGCCCTGATCCCCGGGCCGGGAGGTGGGACCCGGGGGGTGCCGTGCCGGGGATGGAGGCGGCCGGTGCGGCTCGCTGGCTCCGGGCCCAGGGGCGGGTCCTGGCGCACAGTGACAGGGCTACGCTCCGAGCCGCCGGCCGGGCCCTCCCGGTCCCCGCAGTCTGCCCGGTCCCCCGGGCCCCGGAGAAGGGAGCTCCCCGCCCCGAGCAGGTACCGAACCCGGGGCGCGGCGGGCTCTGGGGCCGGGGCTGCAGCGATCACCCGCGAGCCGGGCTGGGTTTGCACGGGGGTGTCCGTTGCACACGCGTGTGAAAGGGGGTGCACTTGGGCATGGGGGTGACACTAGCAGACAGCTGATGCATTTGCACATGGGTGGAGGAGGTGGTCGGCATGTGGGGGCCCGGGGATTTTCACATCGGTGGGGGGGAGATTGGCACCTGGGTTGGGGGGGGGGTTCACACGGGATGGGGGATGGTTTGCGCGTGGGCTGGGGGCTGCCATGTGTCTAATGAATTCTCCCACCCTGTATTCTGGGAACTCATTTCCAGCTAGCCCGGGGCCCCTTCTGGGAACAGGTGTATTAGGAGTGGCTGCAGCGCTCAGACCTTAAACTAGGTGTAGTCAATGAGGGTTTGTCAAAGTCCAAATTTCTTGGTCAAGGTCCAGGCCCCAGAGAAAATCATTTACACCCCCCTCCCCCAGTAATGATAGTAAGTAAATAAAAAGATTTCAGGGTCGGTTCAAAAGTGCCTGGTGGTCCGGCTTTGGCCCGTGGTCCGCCTATGACTCCCCCTGCCTTCAACCAGGCTAGACTGATCCTTCCAGGTGCTCCAGTTTTCTGAGTCCTGAGGCATCTGTGTCCAGCAGTTTGGATGTTCACAATCCCCAGAAAGCCCAAATTAGTGATAAAACAGTGAGTTCATCTGGATTAAACGTGAGATGAGCTCAATGGGAACTGTTAGCTGGGCAGTGAGGCTGGGCTTGTGGTGCCACCGTGTTGTCGATTTACAAGGGGAATGGAGCAGGACAAGAGGCAAAGGGCTGTTCTCCATAGGTGAGTTGCACCTGTCCCAGGAAGTCACGGTCCTGGGCTTGTTTGCCACAGGTGAAGTCTGTGCAAACAGACGCAGGAGAGCTGGGACTTGGAGCTGTTATGGTGCTGCTCTGTGCTCGGGACCTTGTTCTAAATGTTTCTGAGGCTGCTGGGTAGATTTTTTTTTTTTAATTGTATGGGATGGTTCTAAAATAATGTCATTTCCCTTACAGCTCCCATGTGTAGCTTCACAACCCTGGGACTATGAAGGTCAAAGTGATTTCAGTCTTGGAAGATAACTACATGTACTTGGTCATTGAAGAAAACACCAAGGAAGCAGTTGTAGTGGACGCGGCCGTTCCCAAGAGGGTAACTCGGAATTTTGCTACTTAAAGCCTTGAAGTAAAGGACAGCTGGGCCTGGCCTGAGCCTTCTGTTCAGAGCAGGCTGGCTTCTTTGTAGACACTAAAGGAAGGAATCTAGAGCTCTGAGAATGGTTAGTGTTGTGTGTGTTTGGCTTCCACTAGGAGCATGTAGTGACACACAAAATAGGAGCTATGGGAGCTAATTATTCCAGGTTGGATGCCTGCAGCAGGGCTGAGCTCAGTGGAAAGTTACGATCAGGAAAAAACAAGAAGCAACTGTATTTATTAAACGTGTGTATTGCGATAGTGCCTAAAGTTCTCAGTCCCATTGGGTCCTGTTGTGCTAGGTGCTGTACGAACGAGGCCCAATCTTGTAAATGCTTCTTTGTTTGTTTGCAGGATTAAAAGTTACTCAGTGTGGGTCTGCAGGATGGACCCTGGGACTGCAACTGTGTGCTGTAAAATGACACTTGACTATGGCTTAGGCCCAAAATCTATATTGTTTTAGGGAAAACGCTCAAAAAAGATGTTACACAACCTAAAACAAACAGAAGTGCCTTAAATATTTTTTTTTTAAATTGAAGTGAAAATGTTTTTGTTTCGATTTTCTTGATTCACACTTTGCCTAGCAGTGCTGGACACCCAAACACAAGAACAGTCTTGTGCTCGTGGAGAGGATAGAAAATGAAACTAACTAGAAACAAATGTGAAACTGGCCTGTTTCATTATCCAAAATGGAGTGTTGCCAACTCTTGTGATTTTTATTGTGGGCCTGGCAAGATTAGGGTTTTGGAGTTATGCTGCTGGGGTCGTATCATTATGTGAGAATTTCAGCTTAATTGTTTTTTAAATGAAAACTTCTAGTCCTCTTCATGGTTTGGGGGAGAGCTTGAAAATCTGACCCTAGATTCTCACAAACCAGGAGGCAAAGAGAAAAATCCCAAAGTAGTTTTAAAATTATTAATTGTTTTTAATACATTATTTTATTAAAATTATTTAATTGGCTTACAGATCATCTGTTTTAAAAACAATCTCATGATTTTTGAGGCCTGATTTGTGAGCTTTGGAGGAACAAAAGCAAACAAGCAGCATTAATGACGAGATGGAAATGCTGGGGATCCGTTCTTATCGACACGGTAATAAAAACCTGGGGCGCCAAGTGACAGAGCCTGGGTCAATTGCCGTGGGCAGTGGGACAAAAAACTGCAGAGTAGATGTTTGGGCTCAGGGACCCTCCCTCTTCATAGGGTCTCTGAGCCTGGGCTCCAGCCCAAGTCTAGACATCTACATTGCAATTTTTAGCCCTGCAGCCAGAGCCCTGCTAGCCCGAGTCAGCTGAGTCAGGGTGGCTGTGCCACAGGTCTTTTATAGCCGTGCAGATGCACCTTCTGATAAGAGAAGCCTCCATTCCGCATTGAGCGCCAGGTAGGCTGATCCTTGCCCCAATGCAGAACCTCAGTAGTACAGAGCTCCACCCAGGCCGAGTTCATCGGAAGGCCTGGGTCTCTGATACATCTCCACATTGTGTGCTGCGTTCTTTACACTAAAGGGATGAATACTGCAAGTACCAAGGGAAATCACTTCCTTGATGATCTTGACAGCGTCAGCCGGGATTCTGTAGGATTGAAGAATATTCCACAGTCTTGCGCAGGCTTTTGAAAATCAATGCAATTGATGAAGAGGGGAGATTGCCATTCTACACATTCCTCTGTGATGGTCCTTGGTGTGAATATCTGATCTACACAGGATCTCTTGGGCCTGAATCCAGCCTGGCCTTCCCTAATCTTTGCATCCACTGCCTCGTTCAGCCTGTGTAGTATCACTGGAGAAGGCTTTCCTTACAACTCCTCTCCAGGCGTTACAATCAGTAAGTTCACCCTTTTGGGGTATTCTGACAGTGATTCCAGGTTTCCACTGGTCAGGAGGGGTCTTTTTTTCCCAAACTTGGTTGAACAGCTGTGTCAGTTTCGTTAGGACGGTGGTATCAACTCCGTTGAGCATTTCTGCTGGAATTTGATCATCTCTTGCTGCTTTGTGTCTTTTCAGCTTTGTGATTGCAGCCTCCGCTTCTGATATTTCTCTAGTGACTGATGTTAAAGTCAAGTTGATCAGGTCCGTGTATTTCATCAACATCGGACGCTGAAGTGGAGCGGGGTCTATTGAGGATTTCAAAGAAATCCTCAGCCTCAGCCTATCTGCTTTTCAGTTCTACCTCAGTTGTAAGCGTTCTTTGGTCTTTGCTTCTTATAGAATCATAGAATTCAAGATCAGAAGGGACCATTATGATCATCTAGTCTGACCTCCTGCAAGATGCAGGCCACATCCAAACCCACCCACTCCATAGCAACCCACCCCCATGCCCAGGGGAGGAGAAAAAAAAAGGCCCACTGCCAATCTACCCTCTAGGGGGGGACCCTTCCACCCCGACAAATATATGGGTGGTCAGAACCCGAGCAAGCATGCGGCAACTCTCCAGCCATACCCTGAAAAAAAAAAAGAATAATATATCATTGACCCATTGTGTAATTTTTACCAGTGTGGCACTTAATTGACCTATTGACTAAGCCTGGTCGCCTTCACTGCTTCCTCGCCCCCCTCCTTTCCTGCATTGCTCTTCTCTTGCTCCTCTGATGGTTAGAAAATTTGCCCTAATTTAATTTCAAATTTCCTGACTTTGAATTTATATCTCGTTGTGTCGTCGTGTCACTGAGCTGAAATAATTCTAATTCTTCTCCCTCCTTATCCTCTATATATATTTAAGAGTAAAATCATATCTCCTCTTATCCTTCTTATCCTTCTTTTGGGAAAAAAAAAAACCTCAGCTCTCCTCAACTCCTTTCTCCTCACAGGCTTTTCATTTCCTCGATCATTTCCTTCTCTTTGTGTACTCCAGTGTGTTTGAATTCATCCTCCTTCTTAAACAGAAAAAAAACACACACATACACAAATGAGGTCTCACCAACGCCTTATATAACGGGACTAGCACCTCCTTATCCCTACTAGAAATACCTCGCCTAATGCATCCCAAGACCGCATTAGCTTTTTTAACGGCCACATCACATTGCCTACTCATAGTCATCTTATTGGCCCATGTCCTGTTCTGAAATTTCCACGCAGGGTTTTAGTCACTTGATAAGTGGCTCTGTGGTTTCCTATCAAAGCAGCAGCTTCTGCTGCTAGGTCTTCAACATATCTCCGTTTCTCTCTCATTCAGCTGCTTGTCACTGCTTTGTCTGCTTTCTGATCCTCCTCCTTTACCTTTCCCAATAGTTTGTTTGCCTTAGAATTCAGGAGTTTTCCTTTCCTTGCTGAGACCCACGTCTCTTGGCTTATCCAGTTCTTGCTCTGTCTGTGTTGATATCCAGCTGTGACTGGTACAGCTTGAATCACATTGTCTCTGAGTGCTGCCCGTTTTTCTTCAGGCCCATTCTGTGTATCACCTTTCCTTGCCTCCGTCAGTGCCTGCAATCTGTTCCTTAGTTCACACTGGAATTTCTCATGGGACTCCTTGTTTTCAGTTTTGTACTGTTGCTTTTCTTTACCACTTTCTGTTTAAAATTGATCTTCCTCTGTTTTAATTTCGGTTTAGCAATGCAAAGATTGTGGTTGCTGTGAACATCTGCTGCTCAATGTGCCCTTAGGTCTTGGACAGATTACCTCCATCTTCAGCTAATGCAGTTGTGGACGATCTGATTTTTCATTTTGCCATCTGACAAATTCCATGTGTTTTCTTCTGTGTCTTTGTGAGGGACCAGGCTACTTGCAAGACCTAGGTTGGTGACCAAACACAGTTCGATGAGTCTGTTGCCGTTTTGGTTAATGGTTCCCAGCCCACGCTTCCCTGTTGCTCTTTCCATACCTTGGTTATCACATCCTACTCTAGCATTGAAGTCGCCCGTGACAAGGAGTAAGTCACGTTTGGGTATTCTGTCAATCACACATCAGAGGCAATTGTAGAACTTCTCCTTATCGTCATCGCTGTGTTCCTCTCCTGGAGCAGGGCACTGATTGATATCTTTAGGCCTCTGGATTGGAGTTTGGCATCTACGTTGCACTGGTTAATAGACTGCAGTTGATGAATGATTTTTTTCCCCACAGAATCTGTTGTGTTGAGCGCTGCTCCCTGTGTGGTGGTGGTGCTGTGCCCTGAGCAAAGGAGAACTGTCTCCTCTTGCTCGATGCCCTTCTTATCCACACCTATCGCTCCTTTCTTACTGACGCCCAGGATTTTGAGTCTGTAGTTGTCCATCTCCCTCGTGATCCGTGCGATTGCATTCCACTTGCCAACTCTGAAGCGTTTTCTTGCTAATAGCATCAAGCTTCCAGAGACTGCCTTCCACCAGGAGGCTTCATGCAGCACGAGGGGTTGGTAGTGTTCCTTTCCACCGGAATGGCAGCCTGGTTCTGTTTCTATTACCAGTGAAGAGTTTGGATTGTTGTGGTGTTTGTTTGTTTTGTTTTTGCTAGGGGTTAGTCTTGCACTCAACTCTTCCTGCTTTAGCTGGCCTTGGGACTGGCAGCTAATCATGGTGCAGCAGGTTGAAGCTACTGGGTTTAGCAGCGTGGAAAAAGCATCTGTTTATAGCAACCCAGCTTGCATCTGACTGACTTCATCCACTGCCAACCTGGCCATCAAGTACAGTCACTGGCTGGGCAGGGTGGAGGATCTGTCTCCATTTCTGAAGCATGATGCCTCCAGGGAGCGTGGGGGAGTATGGCTGCTGCTATATCCCTAAAAGGGGTGCAGGGTGCATTCCTCTCCAGGGCTGGCCGGCTGTGCCGGCTGTGGTGGGAGACAGTGGGGCTATGCCTCACCTCCTCATCACCTTTGGGGTGGTCATGCTAATAGCATCGCTGCCTCTGGGCAGTCCGTTCTCTCCTGCAGTTGGGTTGCCCTTTGCACCCTTCTTGTGCCCTGCATCCTTTTTGATCACAGTTTGACTCTTAATCAGACCGAAATGATGCAAAGGCCAGACTTTCATATTTGCAGATGTGAAAAGGCAAGCACATAATTGGTGCCTGGAGGTGCTGTGATTGCACGAGCAGTCGTGGTGATTGCACGTGCAAATGTCATGCATGCAGTTTTGTGCACACACTTATGCAAATTGGGCTATAAAGCGCTATTGCACAAGTGGAAGCCAATATCACAATCTCCCGATTGGTAGGAATCCCTGTCAATATCAACGCTGGGAATATTTGGGAGGGGGGATTCGAATTAGGGGCGTATTTGCAGTTGGATTTCCAGTGGTGTAGTGTGAGTTACCCCGATCTGATCTGCCTGTGATCACAGAGTGGATTCCCCCGTGTTCTAGGGAACTCCTGAAGGCATCGTGCTTAAAGATCCTACCAGGAATGGGCTGAGTTTGTTACATTTGCTATAAGACATCTCGAAAGAGTTTATGGAAGCTCACAGTGATAGGAAGATACATGATGCACTAAGGGCTTCTTTTTATTCCCAGGAGAGGGGCAGTCAGGAGCTGGGCATAGTATTATTTGCTCACATTCAAGATGCCAAGCAGAGACCTATTGTTCTGGTTACCTCTTTCTTCTAACAAAAATATCCATCACTTACCTCTCTCACTGATGCTGGGTTCTGATTTATAAATTAAATAGCATTTGACAACATTTAATACTATGTTGCATGAAAACCCACCCCAAGAGGCTGCACCTTGTTTCTTGTACGTGCGGCTTTTTGTGTGTCAGATGTTTTTTATGCTGCCTTTCCGTCGCCAGGTATTATTCCGATCGCAGGGTGAGTTTGCAGGGCTGCCTCTTCAAATGTGATCTGTTCACAGATCATCTGAAGTCACTGGGAGACCCTGCATGATGCTAGTTTTTCAGAGTCAGGTTTCAGAGAGCAACAGGGCTTCCAAGATTGTCTTTAGGGGCTTTAATGATTAACTTTCTGACACAGGTTAGTAGCTGGAATCTTTTTAAAATCGATGCTCTTTGACGTGACTTCTTTTCCTCCCATTTTAGTTACTAGAAATTGTCAGAAAAGAAGGCGTTACACTTAAAGCAATTCTGACCACCCATCACCATTGGTAAGTGCTGTGGAGAATAAAGGAACAGTGCTGTATGTTAGAAATGGAAAAGGTGCAGAGAAGGGCAAGAAATATGATTATGGATATGGAACAGCTTCCATATGAGGAGAGATTTAAAAAGCCTGCAGCTGTTCAGCTTAGAAAAGAGATGACTGGGGCGGGGGGAGTTGGGGGGGATATGATAGAGGTCTATAAAATCACAAATGATGGGAGACGGTGACTAAGGAAGTGTTATTTACCCTGCGCGTAACACAAGAACCAGGGGGTCACCCGATGAAATTAACAGGCAGCAGGTTTAAAACACACACAGTGAAGTACTTCTTCACACAACACACAGTCAATCTGTGGAACTTGTTGCCGGGGTATTGTGAAGGATGGGTCTGTCAGTGGCTATTAGCCAAGATGGCTGGGGACGCAACCCCATGCTTCAGGTGCCCTAAACCCAGGGCCACCCTGGGTGGGGGGAGTGGGGCAATTTGCCCCAGGCCCCGCAGGGGCCCTGTGAGCCCTGGCTGAGAATCCCTTCCCTGGCTACTCACCCGGTGGTGGTCCGAGTTTTCGGCGGCGGGTCCTTCAGTGCTGTCGGAGACGTGGAGCGAGTGAAGGACTCGGAGCCCCACCCGGTGAGTACGAGCGCCGCAGTGGATGGCACCTTTTTTATGTCCTCTCCCCCGCTTTGCCCCAGGCCCCCTGAATCCTCTGGGCAGCCCTGCCTAAACCTCGTAACTGCCAAAAGCTAGGACTGGACGGTGGGATGGATCATTTGATGATTGCCCTGTTCTGTTCATTCCCTCTGAAGCCAATGTCGGGAGACAAGACACTGGACTAGATCGATGGACCTTTGATCTGAGCCAGTGTGGCCATTCTTATGTTCTTAGTATTCTCCTCAGAGTGCCTGAGGCTCGGGGGAAGAGCTGTGCAGAAATCCCTGCTCGTAAGACATGACAGCAACACACTGTGATCTGTGCGATATCAAGGGACCTGATCCTGCGCTCTCGGTGCTCCCCAGTTTTGGGTCCCGAATGCAGAACAGTTCTGTTGGGCCGCTGTGCTCACATATGGATAAGTTTTGTGTCCTGTTCCAGAATGTCAGGTGGCCCTTTTTCATGCTCTGAAATCTTGAGTCACGGGATCTTTCGTGTCGCAATACACACCAGGGCTGTCCCCGCGCCACTAGGGTTTCATTGATGCAGGAGCCCGAGACTCGTTTTGCACTCCCCTTTCCTCTGGGGTATCCGTAAATGCTGAGTGTATTGCGGAGACACTAATCTCGCTCCCTGTCTGTGAAGGGACCACGCCCGAGGAAACGAAGAACTGGCTAAGGTGTATCCAGAGCTGCAGGTGTACGGGGCGGATGAGCGGATTGGAGCCTTGACGCACAAAGTGACTCACAACGAGGAGTTAAAGGTACAAGACTGGAGGTTTATTATTAATGTTGTTGTTGCTCTTGTCTCGCTTAACGCCCCCCCTGGATCTCAAAGCTCTTTACGCGCGTGATTGAGTGACACGTCCTGAGCCCTGGCAGGGCAGTCGGTGTCGGGATCCCTGTTTTACTGAGGGCAATGGTGAAGGACAGAGCTAGGAAGTGATGTGCCCAAAGACCTGCAGTGAGTCAGTGTGAGAACGAGGACCAGATTGAGAGCGAGAGCGAGAGTCCTTTGCTTGCCCTGGGTCGAATGTGCATGAGATTGTAGGGGTGTAACCAAGGGAAGGATTCGGTCCATGCTCCCACTACACACACTCTTAATGTCTTTGGTTTTTCCTGCTGTGTAACCCGCTGCTGTGGCTGGGGGAACAGTGAGGAAGCTAAAAATTACAGCTGCTGCCTGTCAGTTGCTCCTGGAGACCAACTACTAATTCATTTACGTCTGTCTCTGCTCTGGTGTGCATGGGAATCTCTGGGATTGCTGCAAGGGGGACGGCGCTAGGATCCAGCATCAAAAACCTTCCCTGGTATATTGCTGCCAGCTTTCTCTGCAGCAGATTCTCATTTTGAACAAATAGCCAGTAGATGGTAGCATTTTCCCAAGGTAATAAATCCACATGTGATAGCCTCTGCTGGAAAGCTTTGCTCTGGGACTCTTTGAAATCCAAATGCGGATCTGAATTTTACAAATGACCCTTTTATTTGAAACGGATTGAACCAAACTCCTAGATCTGAACATTGCCAGTCAACCAGGAGCCAGAAATTTTGCAGCCTGTCTTTGTTCAAATAGATCCTGTGGACAAACTTCATAGCTGGCGTTATATACTCTGGGATGGACGTGAGCACAGGCCTATGAGCCAGAAACTACCAATTCCTAATCTAAATTTCCCCACGTGTAACACAGGGATAATATCTGTCTGTTGTGAATCTTAATTTGCTAATATTTGTCCTGTTGGTGAAATGCCAGGAAGAGGAAAAATGCCTTATAAATACTAAGCATAATTGTCACTTATTGTCCTGCATCATCTTTGGCATTAGCAGCTGAGGAACATGGAAAATATTCTTACATGTCTGTCTTTGGGAATTTATCTTTTGATTGCCCCATTTCCATCGTGAGTCATCTAGTTATTGAGGTGAGGGAGGGACAGGGGTGCCAGAACATGGGGGAGGCAGGGGTCATGGCTCCCCACTTTTTATCGGCGGTAAGGGTGAGTGACAGGGATTAATTGCACCCTCAGCAAGTTTGCAGATGACTCTAAGCTGGGGGGAGAGGTAGATATGCTGGAGGGGTAGCAATAGGGTCCAGAGGGACCTAGACAAACTGGAGGATTGGGCCAAAAGAAACCTTGTGAGGTTCAACAAGGACAAGTGCAGAGTCCTGCACTTAGGACGGAAGAATCCCATGCACTGCTACAGACTGGGGACCGACTGGCTAAGCAGCAGTTCTGCAGAAAAGGACCTGGGGATTACAGTGGACGAGAAGCTGGATATGAGTCAGCAGTGTGCCCTTGTTGCCAAGAAGGCAGGGCTGGCTCCAGGGTTTTTGCTGCCCCAAGTAGAAAAAAAAAAAAAGCCGTGGTCACGATCTGCAGCTCTACTGCTGCCGCTTCAGTCTTCGGTGGCAATTCGGTTGCTGGTCCTTCGCTCCGAGAGGGAGTGAGGGACATGCTGCTGAAGACCCGGACGTGCCGCCCCATACCATTGGCCGCCCCAAACAGCTGCTTGCTGGGCTGGTGCATGGAGCCAGCCCTGCATGAAGGCCAACAGCAAATTGGGCTGTATTAGTAGGAGTGTTGCCAGCAGACTGAGGGAAGTGATTATTCTCCTCTATTAGGCGCTGGTGAGGCCACATCTGGAGTATTGTGTCCAATTTTGGTCCCCCCACTACAGAAGGGATGTGGACAAATTGGAGAGAGTCCTGTGGAGGGCAATGAAAACGATTAGGGGGCTGGGGCACATGACTTACGAGGAGAGGCTGAGGGAACTGGGATTGTTTAGTTTGCAGAAGAGAAGAGTGAGGAGGGATTTGATAGCTGCTTTCAACTACCTGAAGGGGGGTTCCAAAGAGGATGGAGCTCGGCTGTTCTCAGTGGTGGCAGATGACAGAACAAGAAGCAATGGTCTTAAGTTGCAGTGGGGGAGGTTTAGGTTGGATATTAGGAAAAACTTTTTCACTAGGAGGGTGGTGAAGCACTGGAATGGGTTCCCTAGGGAGGTGGTGGAACTCCTTCCTTAGAAGTTTTTAAGGTCAGGCTTGACAAAGCCCTGGCTGGGATGATTTAGTTGGGGTTGGTCCTGCTTTGAGCAGGGGGTTGGACTAGATGATCTCCTGAGGTCTCTTCCAACCCTAAACGTCTATGATTCTGAAAAACATCAGCTAGCAGATCCCGGCCGGGGTGGAAGTAACCTGATTTGCTGTAGCATCATGTCGTGAAGAAGGGAAGTCCATATTGCTTTGTTTGGAAGCTCTCTGGGGCAGGGACCATCTCTTTGCTCTGTGTTTATGCGGCACCCAGTGAGGTTCCAGTCCTTGAGTAGGGTCCTTAGGTGCAGTGATAATACCAACAATGCAAATCCCCTGTGTCTTACCAACCTGGATTGCCCCTTTTTCTCTGCAGTTCGGAGATATTAACGTGAGGTGCCTGTTCACGCCGTGCCATACATCAGGCCATATGTGTTATTTCATGTGGGAAGAGAACTCCCCAGATGCTCCAGCCCTCTTTTCAGGTATTCAGCACCTTCTTGAGAAGCCAGCAGGAGCTGAAAAGTCTGTTTCTGATTGGGATCTCTTTGAATGAGCTACGTGGGGGGACTATCATTAGACTGATTCTGGGTAGAATAGTATTTAGATTCCTCTGTGATCCGCATGGGACTATCATTTTAAGAGTAAGCCTGAGCAGGGGCGGCTCTAGGAATTTGGCCGCCCCAAGCACCCCGGTCCCGCGGCTCCGGGGGACCTCTTGCAGACGTGCCTGCGGAGGGTCCGCTGGTCCCGCGGCTCCGGTGGAGCAGAGGTCCACCGGAGCCATGGGACGAGCGGACCCTCCGCAGGCATGACTGCGGAAGGTCCGCCGGAGCCGCCCTGCCGGCAAAATGCTGCCCCAAGCGCGCGCTTGGCGCGCTGGGGTCTGGAGCCGGCCCTGAGCCTGAGCAAGATGGGATTTGTTTTCCTTTAAAGTGATGTCTGTCTAGGCCCTTATCTGGCCCCCAACCCTGCAGGGTCGGTGGCAGGGCAGAGCTGTTATCCGCATTGTGCGGATGGGGAACTATAGCCCAGAGGTCCAGTTCCACTGGGGTATTTATATGCCTAAGTGACTTGCCCAAGAGCAGAGAGGAAGCCTGTGGCAGAGGTAGGAATAGGTGCCCTGCCCACTAGACCAGCAAAAAGTGCCTGACTGCCAGCCCTGGGGAGTAAAGTCCTGTTCGCCCTTGGCACAGATACAACAGCAGGGTGGGCTTCCCCCAGGCATCAGCCCCTGGCCACATGCCACCCGCCTGCCCTGCAGGCAGAACCTCCCTGCCCTCCCCCAAATAAGGTGACGTGTTTCCCCGTGCAGGTGACACCTTGTTCATTGGTGGCTGTGGGAAGTTCTTTGAAGGGACGGCTGAGCAGATGTACAAGAACCTGACTGAAATCCTGGGTGCTTTGCCGAAGGACACTGTGAGTGTTGTGCCTATTTCAGGGGGTGCATGGGCCCTCTCCCCTATTTCCCTTCATCTCCGTTTCTGTGTCTCAGAGCAGGCAGGCCAGAGCTTTATGCCTGCAGCGCGTGGGCGCCAACAGGCCTCTCAATCTGCCTGAGCAACGTGCGCTGCCCAGATTTTCTCTGGCTGGCCACCAACCTTTTGCAATTTGACACGTTGGCCAAATGCCACTCTGTGACCGGAATGGCCGCAGTGCGGATTTGATGTTGTGAGATCGTAGCTGGGTGGCTTCTCTGCTTTGGGCACCTCTGGCCAATTTCTGGGGCTTGTAGGCCTAAAGGACAAGCTCTCCGGGCCAAGGTGACCTGGCCTTTTCTCTGTCAGCCAGTTGGGCCAGGGCTACTTACCACTCCACGGGCTCCCCTGCAACTGTGAGCTGTTCTGTGACTGTGGAGACCTGACCCAAGGTGGTAGGTCTCCCCAAAGAGACAGGGATGAGCCCTGAGGGAGATGTGTCCTCTGCTCAGGCTGCTACTTCTGGCCACTCCCCTCAGCAGGAGCTGCTCCATGAGTGTGGGGACTGGGCCCAGAACTCTCCAGCAGCGTCTACTTCCCACCGTCCCCTCAGCATGAGTGAGAGATTCCAAGGTCAGAGGGACCATGGTGATAATCTAGTCTGACCTCCGACGTAACACAAGCCAGAGAGCTCCCCCCAAATCATTCCTAGACACTGTGACTATGGGGACCAGGCCCAGAGCTCTCCCCAGGCAGCTGCTTCTCCCTGAATTAATTGCAGTGGGCAAACGACATGCATTAAATGCATCCTCCCCCGGTAGGACCCCCAGCCCACTAGAGAGAAGAGCCCTCCAGAATCTCCGCCCAAGGTCAAGCAGCTGCTTGGCCAAGCAGCGGAGCTCTGTGCTGCACCCTGAAGACCAGCGGCCTGTGGCGCTGGCTGAGGGGGTTCCACATCCAGACTCCTCTACAGGAGGGAACGCTAGTCCCCAGAGCCCACCTGGGGTCTCTGCCGCTGGGATGCTGCTCAAGAGGCGCTCTCCTGGGTGGGGAGGTACCACGCCCAGGGGGATGTGTAGGCCATAAAGGTGCATTGTCTCGTTTGCGTTGCAGAAGGTGTTCTGTGGGCACGAGTACACCGTGAGGAATCTCAAGTTTGCTTTGAAAGTGGAACCGGAGAACGAGAGCGTGAAAAAGAAACTCGCTTGGGCAAAAGTAGGTGTTTCCCCTGCCGAAGCGGAGCGTCCCCGTGGGAAGGGGAGGCTGGAACAAACGTTGAGTTCTGCGAACGCTGGATTTGTTGCCCCTCTAATCGGTCTGTGTGTTTAAGGTGCCTGTCCCCATAATGTCTAGGAGCCTCTAAGCATCTGCCTCTGATATTCTCCGTGAGCTCAGTGCTGGGGATGGTCTCCATACGCTGAATGAGTCTGTGGTTTCTCCCCAGCTCCGAGACGACGAGGACCTCCCCACGGTGCCCTCCACCCTGCAGGAGGAGTTCCACTACAATCCCTTTCTGCGGGTCTCGTGAGTAGAGTTCTGTGCCTCCCGCAGTCCCCGGGCACTAGGGGCCTCGCTGGCAGGCCTAGTTGAGTGTGAGGGGACAGCAGGCTCCGCGTCAGCCATGAGCATGGAGATGCCCCGTAGCATTGCCCTGTCCCGACTGGGCCGAGCGCACAAAGCAAGGGAGCACCCTTTCCCCAGGCCTAGGAATACTGCTGCTTTTCCTGCCCTCCAGAAACAGACCTTTCACTTGGTGACTCACAGGGGAAGGGAAATTTTGCCCTCCCACCAGTACGAGAAGCATCGGGTGGGTGATGGAGTGTGTGTGTGGGGGTCTCATCTCCCCCTAGCTCCCCATCCAGGATAACTCATTCCTAGCCAGCCCTCTACAGAGATATAACGGAAGAAAATACCCCCCCCCCCATTGGCTCCCTGCTCCCTATCAGTGAGGGTGGTGGGAGGAGACAGACTACAACCAGCTTCTGTTGTTACTCTGCTGTAAAGCCAAAGGGAGTCTCTAAAAACAAGACTCCAGGTGGCCACCGGAGTCCCAGAAAACCAAACTTGGCCTCGAGTGTCGCTTCCCTTTGCTGCTGTGCACGGGGCACACAACAGGTGTCGCTTTAACTTGCAGGGAAGAATCCGTGCAGCAATTCACTGGCAAGGCGGCTCCGGTGGACGTGCTGCGAGCTCTCCGCACAGAGAAGGATAACTTCAAGAAGCCCAAAGAGAGGCTGACCCCTCAGGCCATGCTGGCGTTCGAGTGGGGACTCTTCGGCCCCTTCCTGGGGAAGAAGTGAAGTGCAGCCGGGTTTGTCGGATCGTTTATTTTGTGCCAATATATAAACGCAACCAAGGCCACAGTGAGGGCAAAGCCTTTTACCAAACTGCAGTATCCTGATCGTCGTCGTGGGGGAGGCCTGTTAGGCCAGGCTGTCTCCCAGCTGGGCAAGGATTGTTCTCCGCAGCACGTTGTGTAGGGCTCTGTCCTGTCTGGCTTTAAATGACTTCGCCACTGAAGCTTCCCTTACTGCCTGGGCCTCGCTGCTGGGAAGTGGGGCTTGTTATTCAGCCTAGCTTTTTTCTTTACTCCTTTTGACCCCCTCACTTCTAGCTGTACGTGTTAACCACCCTAAGCAATTCCTCCTCTGAGAAGAGTCTGATTCTCTGAGCCCTGCCTCTTGAAAGGGGCGATGTAAGAACCAGGTTCGCATTTGTACCTGGAAGTAAACTGTGGGCTTCTGGAAAACAGGGAAAGCTGAATAGGGAAACGTAAGGGTTCTACATGGAACACTTCTGCCCAGAGCTAGTCCTGTTTTTAAAAGGCTGTTTTGTTGCTCCTCAAAACAAGATATTTTGGGGACATCTAAAATTTTTAATTCTTCTAGTAATTACTGGGGGAGGGGCTGCTCTCTGAATGGAACGAAACTATTCCGTGTACCAATGTAGCATTAGAAAAAACACTATTTTGCACTGAGCCTTGGCTGTCCTTGTCACCAGTGACTCTCCCAAACTATAACTAAGAAACTTGAAAGTGCTGATTTCTGTGCCCACCTCCCCTTAACAACTGAAGACCATTCTCTCCAGAAAATGAAAACGGCCAGTGAATGGGCCCCTTGTAGTGTCATCTGGCAGCTGCATGTATATTAAGTAGAGTATATAAAGCAGTGTATCTTTTAGAGACGCCGACACTGGCCCCCTGCCACCTTGACAAGGTTTCATGTAATAGAATTATAGTGTGGAAGGTAAAAACGTATCACACAGTCATGGCAAGCTGAACCTAGCAGCAGGGTAATTGGAATGAGTGGGTTGGAGGGGAATTGTCTTTTTGCTTAATATTTAGGAATATCTGTCAAAAGCAGCGTTTTTAAAAAAAACAACAAACCACCTGGTTTTTAACAATCCTAAATCAAAATGTTATAGGATTTGCAAAACAATTAGTAAGGCCATAGCATGGGCTTCTGAACACATTAACCCCCCCAAAATGCTTTAAATTGGAGCCCAGGTTCTGTGGTCCTTCAAAGCAAGACTTCACGGGGAGTTGCTTGTGCATAAGGCCTGATGGATCACCTCCCCATGTCTCCTAGTCTGAAAATATGCTTATACACGCTCCCTGTACCAGCAGAGGCAGATTAAGGAACCACAGTTAAAAGCCTGTGCAGACTTGTGCACATTTTAATTCTGTGCAATTGACTAGGGGATTATTCACATCCATGAAATTAAGCACATCCATGTCTGCAGCATCCGGGCCTTGGGTCAGTAAGCAGCATCTGTCTTGCTGCTTTTCTCCCACTATAGAACATCAAAGAGTCGTCCCCTCCCACATGCCTGTTTAACATAGTGGAAAGGGGAAGAAATTTGGAAGAACTTGTATTTGCATCACCACTTTTTTTTTTAAGTAGTAAAAATTATCAGCTTTTTAAAAAAAATTCAGCCTTCCGATTCTAGTTTTTTTTTTAAATTGAAGTATTATTTTTAACAATCTGAAGACTGTGTATAGTACTTAAGTTTGCAAGGCACCAGCGTGCTTTATTACAATATTTGAATTGTTTCCTTTGAAAGAAAATCTAGAGTAGCTCTGTAAACAGCTGTGAAAATCCACATACCCTGATTAGATGGAGCAGTTCTAGGGAGCAAGTTGCTCTGTTTCATGATTCCACAGCTTTAACTAGCAGGCCTGATTCTCCACTATGAGTTACTGTTCACACCAAAGTGCAACAGTAGGTGTACGCATCACTCCATTAAAATTGCAGTGATTTTTACACCTACTTCACACAGGTGAATGAGAACACAAAGGAAGGCAGATTGGGCCCACTAAAACATCTACTGTAAAACTTTTCATGTGGCTTTGATTAAACTTGATAGTTCTTAGCACTGGATTATAGTTGACCTGATTTTTCTTTTATGTACTGTGAGCTAGGAGTGTGGGGTTTTTTAAAAATATACCAATATAATTGTCTCCATACTGTTTGCACAGTACAGCTCATGTGTAGATCTGCCCAACATCTCACACTTTGATGCTAACAACCACTGAATGTACAACTTTAAGATTGTTTTACTGCTGTGTAGAATTAGCTCTTGTAAATGGGTAGCAAAACAAAATGCAGATTACTAATGGGTTAATTTTACATCGCACTAGCTAATTAACATTTTATGTGTATATGCCTAATGAGGATTGCACATTTCAAATAGAAATAGAACTTGGGTGTTTTGCACTTTGGCAGAGTTTGAGTTATAGCACTTGTGTACTAAATTTGGAATTGCATCATTTAACACTAGAATTCATGTGTCTTGCTGTAATTAAAACCTACCGTTTTAATGGAATACTATATGTAAAACTAGGCCTGAGAAGGTATTCACTGAAACTAGTCCCCTACTTACAAAACAGGAGAGAAGAGCAACGTGGGAGTCTTGTGAGATGAGCACAGTGTACTTGCTAGTAGATTGTAATGACAACTTTAAATAAAGCTTTGACTTTTTTTTTTTAAACTTTGACAGTTGTGCATGTTACTGATAGTTTATTTTTGGTAAACACTGGATTACTTTAAAAAATGAGGCAGAAAGAGAAAAGACTTTTCTTTACAGGTATAAAAGGTAATCATTGTCTTTTACAACTTTGCTTTTCACAAGATGGAGGTAGATCTGTTGCTAGTTTGATCTGATTAGAACCAAAACTAACAAATAGAAACATGTCAGCATGAATACTTCAGTGATTTGAAATGGGGAGGAGTTTGAGATTTTTAAATATTATACATTGTCCCACCAAAAGGCCAGTCAACTTCTGCTTTGCTAGAAGATAAGTGAAATGGCATCTTTCTCCCGGCTACCTAATTATCCCTATTCTGCATTAGGCCCATGTCATCTTATTTGAAAGGCAGGAACCCAGGCATGCAAAAGATACGGGCTTCATCAAAGCATTGTAAGTAAACAAAATTTAAGTTGCATATAAAACATTTGTTTTTACAAAAAGTGTAGTGCTCCTCTCCTCCACATCTGCATGCTTAACATTTAAACACCCAAGTACTCCTATTGACTTCAATGGGACTACTTGGATGCATAAAGTTAACTATGTGCATAAAGCAGTTGTAGGCCCAGAGCCTAAGCTCCCTCAAGGAGGATTTCTAACAGCTTCTCAAGGCCTGGCTTAGATTGGAGTGTAGTTTGCTGCTTAAAAGCTATCAAAAGAAACCCAATTTGTTGGTCAGGGTTTAACCAAAAAGCGACAGGAAGGTCTGTTGTGTTTTGTGTGGGACTTTAAACTAGTGTCCCTATAAGGTCTGTATAGTATGGGTGAAAGTAATATGTAAAACGATTCACTGGAAGAGAATTTCTACATTGTGTGCACTTCACAGCACTTTCTCTAGAGTCAGTTACCTTCCTTTTGCTCTGTGGGTCTCATACCCAGCGGCGGGGGGGAAGCATTTTTAAATATGGGAACATGTGATTGTAAACCCACAAAGGGTGGCAGGTACAGTACCTGGAACTATTTTAATTTTTTCAAACCTGACAGTATCCCTTAAGCTATTGTTAAGTGAGGGTCAAAGAATTCTTAGCCCATACTAAGTAAAGAAATCTAGTAGGAAATTAGAAATTCACAGTGAGCTCAAATGAAATAAAAAGGTGTTTACCCTGTTTAACATGAAGAGTTCTCAGAATGCCCATAAGCAAAATCAGCTCATTTAAGGTGCATGTTTCTAACAAACAAACCAGAACCCACGTGTTCCAAGGCAAGTAGACCAGTAATTTTGCTTAAGATGTGTTGGGGCTTGTGTTAAATACAAAGAGACTTTATACTCACTACCATGATATTCCTTCTGGTAAGTTACTGCCCTCGATTCTTCTCTGCTCTACCAGGCTTAATATTCTGGTCTTAGTATTTGTATTACAGTAGCAGCCAGAGGCCCCATTCAGGTACAATTATGCTGAGTACCTTGTGTCATTCAGAAATGAAAAGTGCCTGTTTCACCCTGGTGTGGAACATACTGTATGAATATCACTGGCTTCATCTGAGTGTCAGGTAGCATCCACTAGTGAACTCTGCTACTGAGATATTAATTCACAGAGGCAGCTGTAGACTATTTACATGAAAAAACTGATGACAGGTTTTTCTGCCCATTCATTCAGATCAGAGTTCAGCAGGTAATAAAAGTCTTAAACTTTACACTCAGGGCCTTGTAAGCTGCTTCCATCCATGCCTATAAAACCGTCAGCTTACTTGAAATACAGGCAAAGATGTCACAGCTAGACTCCAGGAGCAGGAAATGGAGTACCATGGCCCAATTAACCCAGCTCTAACTGGAACATGATGTCATAAGGCCTGGTCTACACTAAGGGGGGGGGGGGGGTGTCGAACTAAGGTACACAACTTCAGCTACGCGAATAGCTGTCCAGACGCCACGGGATCGAAGTCTGTGGCTCCAAGGTCGACCAGAGCACGTGGGGAGTTCAAGACGCGATAGTTCGAACTCCGAGAAGTTGAACTCTCCGCGTTGACCCGTGTGGTAAGTATAGACTTACCCTAAGAGTCACAGCCCTAGAACTCCATGCTGTGGAAATATAGCAGATGTGTTGTTCAGGTACAGGACTGGTAAAATTTTGACTTATCAAGAACAGCCGAATAATGTCACAGTTGACCCGAGTCAGTCCTGGATTCTCTGTGTACCTTAAATGCATTGACTGACTCCAGTGTGACGGGGTGTGTGAAAAGGAATGCAGGGTTGGGGCCATAAAGGTGGGGTGGTGGCTACTATAGACTGCCTCTTTTAAAGGGACATATTTCACATCCCAAGTCAGCATCTGTTTTTATTTAAATAGACTTAGAAGCTATAGGAACTCATTAGCAGTACCAGAGTGTCTACACATTATCTTTTAGCTGCAGGACATTTTCTATGTATAAATTGTGTTCATCCAGTCATGGTATCCTAGAATTTCAGTGCACATGTTGGCTTCTGAAGACTTTAAAATGACAGATGACTTAACAGGGCACCGAGTAAGTGTACCTCCTGTCTCTCAGATTTACAGTCTCTGTAGAAATACAAGTGCATCATACATCTTCACCATTTGATATTAAATCCAGAGTTCATTTTCTCCACTGCATGGTATGCCGTGTGCAACGTTGTTCCAGCTTTTTCTGAGTTTGTACCACCCAGCCACTGTTCATACAGTTCTTGTACAGTGCGGTTCCTCTCTGGAATTTCAGTCTTAACA
The DNA here is from genome assembly GCF_016161935.1 of Mauremys reevesii. NCBI lineage: Eukaryota > Metazoa > Chordata > Testudines > Geoemydidae > Mauremys > Mauremys reevesii. The sequence continues at coordinate 80,962,437 of NC_052632.1, read as the reverse complement.
GATTCATACAACTTCTCAACTTGCTGAAGCAAATCCTTGCTGGATTCACCTTCTGCTCTGATCTGACCACCTCCGTTTAAACAGCCTAGGTGCAACACGAGAACATGACTGTGGATGTGGAAATGCTTTAATAAAACTTTAAGAGCAATTAAAAGCAACTAATACAAACCAATTACCTCAATCTACAACTGACACTAGCAACATAAGACTTCATCAATGAAAACACAGATAAGTGGGGAATGAAATCAAATACTGTAACATGGTGGGACCCACAAGCCCTATAAAGGAGCCTATTGGTCGGCTGTGGGCCAGTCCTAGTTCAGAATGGACAGCAATGCATGCTGATAAAAGGTCAGGGAACTAGGACTTCCTGTTCCTCAGAGAGAGAAGGGAAGTTGGAGAGGGAGCAGGAACTTGTGGCTCTCCTTCAGACAGCCTGGAAAAGGACCATGCTTAGAGCAAAGTAGAAATAGCCGTTTAGTCTCAATTGAAGGAAGGAGATGGAAAGTCCTGCCCTCTCCATAAACAGGAGGACTGGGAGGGGGAGTTTGCAAGAGTGGTGGATGACTGAAGAAAGCAGCTGGGAGGGGTCCTGGGAAGAAGCCAGGGACTGCAAATGAGGGGGAGCAGTGTGCCTGAAACCAGAGCTATCACAGTCAGCTGCATAATGCCTAGTTTGGACCACGCAACCAATTCTTCAGTGCTGGGGAACACTGCTACTAGGTAAAGATTACATGGACCCTAGAGGAGCAACTGAGGCCCAGAGAGGGTGAAGAATGGCTAGTCAGAGCCAGTGTTTGCTTTGGACTCTTACCCCAGAGGGATGGGGTTTTCCTAATATAACTGGCTGGCTAAATTCAATTGCCCATGGATCCAAGCAGAAGAGGCAGCAGCACTGGCTACACCAGAAAGGTAAGGGAATCTATTTAACACTTTCTAAGAAGTCTAAGAATTTTTTCTACCTGTTACTCCTTCTATTTCTCACACCCTGCAGTCCTCTCAAGGGGATAGTGTAACTCTTGAGCTGAGAATATGGCTCTACCTCCCATCAGCCAAATGGAAGGAGTTGTTCAATTACCTTTTCTGCCTTCACGATGCACATCACTGACCGAGTTGAAGGGAGAAAGATTGAGAGAAGTGGGCAAACTGTTTCTAGCTCATTGGAACGGAGCACCCTCAGTCTCTAAGCTAGCTGAAGAGCAGAACTTTCACTTCTGCATGGCTTTGGAAGCACTTGGGTTTACAAAGCTGGGGCAGGGCAGTGAGGAGGTTTTTAAAAGCTGAATTGTTAATTAAGAATTGCACCCAGTTTTGACATGCACAGTTTCAATCATGACTATAAAGTAATTGCTACAGAATTGTTGACTGCTACACTTAAAACACAAAACCAGCACACCTGACTTAACAAAACACTAACACACAGCCTGTAGCTTTCAGACACACAGACAGACATGAAGGCTTCAGTCCAGCTCTCAGAACTTCAGAAACCCTAAAAAGTCTTACAGCAAACCTTGACTTACCAGCAAAAGTCCCTGTGGAGCCTTACCTGATGGGCAAGCCATGACTTCAACATAGTGATAAGGTGATTTTCCTCGTTTCAGTTTTTGCACTAAGTTCTGTATGTTTCGAAATCCATAAGCCAAGGCAAACTGCAGCAGGACTATGCCATCCTTTTCTAGTGTCACTTCCTGGAAATCCTTGTTTCTAGGGAATAAAATCAGGCAAAATCGTTCGTCTAAATTAATTCTCTATTTGGCACTTGACTGAATACTAGAGAGCAAATTTAAGTTTTACGCAGAAGATTATTCAAATAAAGAAACTGTCCTTTGAGGCAGCAGAGGACAAGAGTTCTTGGGGAAGAAACTATCCTCCATAAATCTAGTTAAATTAGGGACCTAAACCCCAATTCTACCTCAAATACAAAAGGAAAAGTGTGTAAAGATGAACATTTTTATGTCCACATAATGCAGATGTCACGCTGGTCAACATCAATTATTGGTGTCTTTAGTAGGAACAGAAGAGTTACAACGCAAGTAACTACAAAATTAGAAACACAGTGTGCTATGGAAACCATTTCCCCCGAACGGATGCTTGTACACTTCTCAATGTCGAGCTCCGAACTCTCCAGTCTCGCTCAGTCAGACAACTGGCACACTCGGCAGCTCAAATCAGGCCAGCTGTGCTGCTCCCTGGCTAAACAGCCATGCACTGCACATGGCGGCTGGGAAATACGAGAACAACTTGTGCATGGATTCCTCTTAGCAACCCTCAGGTGCATGCACCCTAGATGACCACCTTGCTGTTAGGCTTTGATCTGCTGAAGAGCATCTGTGTCTGGACATAAAAATCCCCATGTTAGTATGTACTTCTATAGGGCCCTACAAATGATACATTATACACACACCTGGGAGGCAGGCAGGAGTTTCATTTTAAAGTGAGGCACAGAGAGATTTAAGTGACTTGCTCAAGGTCTCTCAGCAACTGGGTGGCAAAGTTGGAAATACAACCCAGGAGTCCTGACACCTAGTCTTCTAATCTAACCACTAATTAACACAATTAGGGAAGAGGAATTAAAATCCCAACACATCTATTTTCGTGTCTGATGACAGGTGAAGGGCTCCCTCATTTCCATGAGAGCGTCAGCTGCCAGGTTGCTCTAAATGTTTTCTGCAGCTTAACAGTGGGGAACTCTACACTGCAGAACCCTATGTGGGTGATGGGGAAGGGGTCAAGAAGGCACCCAGGGAAAAGGCTGCACAGATTGCGGGGGGTAGGGAGCCAATTGCCAGGGCTTGCTGTAAAATGTTTAACACTGAAGACTGCTCTTTGATTACCGGCAGGAGAAGAGTATACACAGAACTGCAGTGAAATACAGCACGTTGCAACATAGTTTCAATTCCTTACTTTAAAGGTTTGTATTGAACTTCATCCACTTGAATCCCAAACAGTTCTTTTGCTGCATACTTGTATATGTGTTCCAAATAGCCACCAGAACCGCCACCAGAATGGCCAAGGAGCTCCTCTTCTGAAACGCTGCTAAACCTAGGGGAAAGGGAAGAAAAAGAAGGCCCCTCTTTGCACCTGCTTATAAAATAGGATACCCAGTGCTACATCCATTGACACTGAGAAACTGATTTCAGCGACGGTGAAGTAGTTTCAGACCACTAGTAAAAAAAGCCCTTTTCCCCTCTTGAAACAGAATTACTTCACCATGCACAAGAAGGAATGTGGAAGTAATACGTAGCCAGCTGAAATTTAGTTCCTTGAGACCAACTTCCTGTCCGATAGCTATGAACTGCCCGGTATTGACTAGTGATAATTTCAGGGCTATGTAAATTTAACCCTACACTGTCAGGTATGGGCTTGATCCAACTTTTAAAAAGGAAAATTTGTTCCAAGTCAAACATACCATCTCCCAGTAACTTTCACTGTGTCATTGTTATCAGAGTGTTTAAGCCTTAAACTCTAACATCTTTGCTAATCCCCCCTACAAGTGTCTATTTGAACATTAAGGAATTTTGCTCAGACTTGTTACTTTTCTGCTTCTATAATGGTTAAACTGAAGTTTCCAATTAAAAAAAGGAGACTAGTTGCAGGGTTTAGCTTTACATGACCGTACAGTCTTAGAGAGCCCATCCAATAGAAATTGCCTTCAAACATGTCTACCTTAGGAATTTCTAGAGCACCGATCACACCTAGGCATTTAAACAGGTCTTCCACTTCATAGCTCATTGGAGGGGAGGGGAGGGATGGCTCAGTGGTTTGAGCATTACCCTGCTAAACCCAGAATTGTGAGTTCAATCCTTGAGGGGGCCACTTAGGGATCTGGGGCAAAAATCTGTCTGGGGATTGGCCCTGCTTTGAGCAGGGGGTTGGACTAAATGGTCCCTTCCAACCCTGATATTCTATGATTTCCATTTCTGGAGGATCCAGGCTATTGGTTTTGATGATAATGCCATTGATGAGTGTTAAACTCACCCTGCAGAATAACCAGCAACCCTACTGCTAAATTTTGTTTTTAATTGAAAGTAGTTTTGCAACTTATGCGCTTCTCTCCAATAACGGGGAAATGCCAATAGAACAGCCTCAATGAATCCACTTCAGACCCAGGAATCGGGACTTAGCCCAAAAGCATTTACATAGCAGATGTTCCAGTACAACTGGGATAGCTGGGAGGGGAAATGGCCTCAGTTATCAATCCTGGCCAGCTGGTTTCCATACCCCTAACCACAGAACTTCTAGGAAGCCAGAAAGAACAAAGGCCAAACCTCTTGAACTTTAGCTCAGTCTTTCCTAGAAGCCTGCAAGCTAAAGGGGAATACTTGTGTTTATATGGCCTAAATAATGCCAAGAAAAGCCAAGGGTCAAACACCTCAAACAATTCCAGTAATCTGACAAGGCACAGCTGTCTATTTGGAAGGTCACTGTAATGCTTCTTGAGAATAGCAACCCACAACAATGGCTTTTGTTATGAGAGGATAATCAGGAGATGTTTAGGTGTTTTTACCCACTCAAACAGTTTTCAGAGTGGTAGCTGTGTCAGTCTGTATCACCACAAGTACTCCTTGTTCTTTTTTCATCAGAGAGTGTGACACTTGCATTCTGCAGCTGTGAGCAGCAGAAGGGAAAACACCTGGGATTTCAGTCAGATCTAAGATGTTGCCACTTGCAGATAAAAATTGCAGCCTTAGAATTGTGAGACAATATTTCACCCTGTAATCAGCTTCAGAGGCTATTTTTAACTCAATTCTTGTTTACAGGAACTGTGATTCATTAATAAATGTTTCAGTGTGTCCAGCTTCACGTACTGCTGCTCTGTGAAAAGGAGTCCGACAGTAAGCCCCATCGCTGGCTAAGGCAAGCAGTAATACCAGCAAACGCACAAGGATTTTTGGCACTTATATCATTCTTGCTGCCAAATTTAATAACCTCTTAGTGGCCTTTTCCACATACCAAAGGAATAAATGGAACAACAGCCATTTGACTGCTTATGTTAATCCTCCAAATTCTGTGGAATACGTGCTGTTTATGACCAGTCAATTTACTGAGTAGGGTAAGGATCGCAGAAGATTAGAGAGGAGCATTATCATCACTAAACATGAGACATAACATTAAAACAAGCACTTCTAATAAGTTAGCCAAAAGATTTTATCAAAGAGTTAGAGATTTTGTTTGCTGCTATGGAAATGTTAATGATAAAAACAACAAGGGGTCTGGTGGCACCTTAAAGACTAACAGATTTATTTGGGCAAAAAACTCACTTCTTCAGATGCATGGAGTGAAAGTTACAGATGCAGGCATTATTATACTGACACATGCTCTAACCATGAGGCAAAATCTTGTACACTAGCCTACTGGGCCATGTACATCTATTTTCTTCTCTTACAGCTTCTAGGGAAATACTGAATTTGTAACACTTCAGTTTTATTAACGTATCAAAGTACTGCAAAGTCACTTTCCACGCACTGATGAAAACACATCCTTTTAGTTTAATGTGCTATGGAATACTGCAGCTAATGCCAATTTAGATGAATAAAACATCTGATTTCTAAATCCTCCAAATTCTTGTAGTCACTTAGCTTTCCATGCAGTTGGCATTTAGCCAAGTTACTTTTCAGTTAAAGCAATTAAACAGTCTCATCTGCTTTGCACATGTTCAATATGCTTTTATTGAATAAGAGAATGCCTAGAGACTAGCTGAAATTACTTTGATATTTTCTCATTTGTTCTTTAGCACTGGAATACATACAGTACTAAAAACTAAACACAGCAGACCTGTACATTTCTGTATTATCATATTATATTCTCCATTCTAGACTATTTCATTTTTCCATTTGCTCATTAGTTTCTAAATTTGTGCTTGGTGTAATGTCTCTAAAAACAGTTACAGTGTGAATGTTCGCTACATGAAGTAATAAAGATTGGACAGAAAAGTGCAGAACAATGATGTCACTAACAATCTTACTAAGTGAATTCATCCACTTCTGCTGCTTTAGAGAAAAACAGCTCTTAACGGTTGGGCTATGAAAATAAGTCTACAGTAGACAGTTGACTTCAGAGTCTCTTAAAATGCTTACTAACCTGATCTTGCAGATTGCACAGGGCAGTTGATGATGCACTATTGTTCTTAACAGATTCAAAATCAGTTAGACAACAGCAAATATCTGAGTAAGATGTAAAAAGATGCAAATATCTGCAACTTTTGTAGTGTTAAATCATTTGTGGAAGGGGCAAATTCTGCTGTAGAACCCGGCTGTGAGAGTATTTCAGTAAACGTTTAAGGGAGATCATTTGTTCTTACATGGTATCCAAAGGAGCCGAGTCCACATCTGACAGAGAGACTCCCTTTTGTTCCAACAATCGTAGAACTTCTCCTGAAACAGAAACACCGGTGTGTGTTCTCTTTTAGGGTAAAGAAAAATGTTCACTAGTATGAAAGCCTAAATCCACAAATGTAATTAATGCCAATTGTCCCCTACTGACTATTTCTTAACTTATTTCACTTCTATTGTGTGGCAATTGGAGATGCTTTGCAGGAAAGCAGTCTGAACCCAGAAGGCTCAAAGGTGAATGCAAAAAAACATTCCAAGTAGACAAGTTTTCATTGGCTAATATCCTAGAAAACCAAGTGTTAAAATGCAAAATTACTGACAGAACAGATAAGAGGTCATGAAAGCATATTTTACAAAGCACTCTAGTCTACGGCATATCTGTGGATCAGAGGACAAGTGAGGTGAAGCTAGATAGCATAGTCTACATGGCATTTCAGAGCATTCTTTTAGGATCAGCAGCTACTACCTTATATCATAAGAACCAATGGAGCACCTCAGGTTCCCTTACCCGTAGTAATTACACAGTCAACCTCACGAGTTTGGTACTCTTGGCTGAAGAAGTCTGGTCTTGAAGCTTCTAGTTTTTTGTCATAACAGGGCATTACTGTCACATGGTAGGTCTGGTCAGGTGAAAAATGCTGCAAAAAAAATTTGTACAGTTGCCCTAACTGCTATTAATTAATTTAATTAAGGCACAGGTAGGAGTGGAGCAGCTAAAAGCCAATTGTGCTGCTAGAAATCTCTTTTGCTGCTAACAATTTTCAGTACCTGAATTAATACTTTCTATTCCTTCCCAATTGTGCAGGAAAGAATAATAGAGTAACTATCTCTGTAGCACACTTTAATTTTTTTTTTGGTTTGTTTCCTCTATTAAGCCAGACGATCCTGGCAGATTTAGTCAGTTAAGAGTCCGTAATTACATGAGTAGTCAGATGTGTTTCGTATCCATTGCCTCAGGCCAGACTCAGACCCATGACAATTTATATTCTGCAACAATTACTCCAGGAAATTAGCTGAAGTTCATCACAATCCAAGAAGCTCCCAGGGACCAAGGAAACAAGTTGTTGAATCAAGGCCATTGTTTCAGTATCTCTTGTCAAATGCTCTGAGTAGTTGCCAGATGTCTGAGTTTATTCAACAAAGTGTTAAAACCAATGTTCATTGATTATGCATGAGCATTGCTACTGCCATGTTTAAAGTTTCTTGGTGGACTCAACATTTGGCTATAAGAGTGACACCAATCTTTAGACATCAAAGTGACATTTGGAGGAATTCCAGAGGCAACAATGATAGAACAGAATTAAATCAAACTGAAATAAAAACATCAAGCTGGGGAAAAGCACATAATTTTTTAGCAAGAGACTATCTGCATGTAAACATGAATTCAAGCTCTGTATAAGATCATGGTAGTAGTTTGCTTTTATATAGGGAAAAAACCCACCAGAAAAGCAAATAGGATGGTAGGAGGGATGTGACAAATCCAATTCTTCTGGATTTGTTGAGTAACGGATAAAGGTTTTAACTGACCTTTTCAATGCCAAACCTGAAACTCTGCTCCCAATAGGCACTTGCAGGAAAAGAGCAGGGCAGCTGAAGGGCGGGGGGTGGTCTAAGACCAAGTATCAGAAGGGAGGCAAAGGAGACACCTGGTGGCTTGAGTCTGATCTTAACATTCTCTCTCCAACTCTAAGGGCTGGTCTACACTGGGGGGGATCGATCTAAGATACGCAACTTCAGCTACGCTATTCACGTAGCTGAAGTTGAAGTATCTTAGTTCCACTTACCTGGCCGTCCTCACGGCGGCGAGTCAACCGCCGCGGCTCCCCCGTCAACTCCACTTACTCCTCCTGCCGAGGTGGAGTACGGGCATCGATTCAGGGATTGATTTATTGCGTCTAGATGAGATGCGATAAATTGATCCCTGATAGATGGATTACTACCCGCCGATCCGGCGGGTAGTGTAGACGTGGCCCAACTTTCTCATCAAATTAAAGTGAGATGATAGACAGGCTGACTGGCTAGTGATCTACAAGATTTTCATATCTGTAAATCAACCCTATTTCATACACTGTCTTTAACAATGTTTTAAACACAGCTCAAGATCTAATTTCTACAGTTTCCTGTTAAGCATGGTCCATGTAAAGCCTTACCTGCTGTTTGGCAAAGTGACCCTTGATCAAGGAGCCCATGACCTGCTGTGGGGACTTAGTGGTACTAATGTAAGGAATAACAAAACTTCCATGAGTTTTCTCTGCATAGCAGATCCAACCTGTGAAAAGATGAAGTATAATTAATCAATGCACAGACTTTCAGTGGCTTCAGAATCAGCCTTACTGCCAGCCAATAACAACCATTTTCAGCCTCTCTTCGGCACACAGTATAAGAATAGCTCTTACCAACCAGATTCTGGGACAAGACTAGCTTCGCAAAGTAACAGTGCACTTAAACATCTGTACCACTATGGGTAAGAACTTCCACAGTTCATGTAATCATATTCAGGAACAAGTGTCTTTCTTTATTAGACCACTGAAGACATTTATAATATCCTCACAGCACAGTAGTCCCTGTCTAAGTGGAACGGAATGTTAACAGACCTTAAAAGAGAACTTCATGGCACCAAAAGCAAGTCTCACTTACACATGGTTTTAGCCATTAACTTTTTCGGTGTGCAGTTAGTCTGCCACATTATCTGACCACTTCTATAGCCATTTAACTATTTTACAATATACCTGGACAGGCAGAGGCCAGCATGGGCAAAGCCTTTTTATCTTCAGTTTGCCTTTGAAAGCGTCGTACAAACTCTCGTTGGCTCTCCAACAAGCTGAAGTTTCTTGAGAAAGTTGTATCAAACACATAGTGCACACCTAGATAGCATAGAGATATTAAAGCCACCAAAAATTGACAAATGCCACAAACTACAACACAAAATTGCAGCCCAGATAGGTTAAAGCCTGGTATTTTTACATATTTATAAACTGCTGTAATTGGAAACAGAACAGTTTCCTAGTACATAATAAGACAGGCTAATAGAAAAACTGGATGAGGAAAGTGAATTGATGGAGTGCTTTAGGATCCTTTTCCTCACATTGATTTTAATATGCCATCAAAGTAACAGAGGTCTGAATTCCCATTCATGTTATGATTTTTTAAACAGGCACTTGGAAGTTTATTCATGCAGCTTCTACAGACCTAAACAGAAGTTGCACTTGGAATGTTAGTAAGCTATACCCCAAAATTTCATCTGCGATTACCAAAAGGTAACAAGCTTGCCTAAATTTTTTAAGAATGCTGTCAATTTCTTTGCCGTTTCTAGAGGCGTCATCTTAAATCTTGCAGCTAGTGATGCTCTGGATTGTGGTGAAACGGAAACTATAACTAGCTTCTGTTGATTAGGAGCTGCAGTCTGAAAAATAAGAAGTGGAATATTATCATTTCCTGAACAGTTAAGATATAGCATCTTTGATCTGTTAGTAATTTAGAAGGTACTTGTCCACGGTCGCAATGTTTTCTTTTTAAAGTATGATCCAGTGGGGGAAGATGTTGCACTTCCAAATCAAGAGATTACTGTAAGAAATATTATGATCCTTTCACAAACTTAATCTGATAATTTTTTAAATTCAGAGGAACAGATAAACATGTTGTGCTGTGGATGTCCTACAATACCTTTTGGTTCTTGAAGACTAATCTGGATACAGACGATCTTCTTATATATTATTTTACCTGTGCTTCAGCAATCAATGGTTTTCAAATTCTTGAGCCTATCTGCTGGCTACTGCATCAGTTGAGTATCACCTACCTTATTGTAACTTAACACTTTGTAGAGCTCTTCATGGCTCTGCTGAGTGATTAACACGCTTTCTGCGGATGTGATGCAGCCACTACAAGCTAAACAATCATTCAGGGTAATTTTAGCCTTTTCAAGCTTTTGTGCTCCTCCATCCTAGAAAGAAACAGATTAGAGCCAGTCCTAGCCATAGGAATCAGAGATCCATATGCAGAACATGTCAAAGACAACCTGCTACATAGTACTAAGAGAATTTTGCCAAAATGTTTGAACTAAGTCAGTTTTCAATGATTTTGTTTTTGGGGGGCCCATCACCCAACATCACTCTTCAGTCAGACCAAACCGAAAATCAGAAACCAGAATCATAGCCTGAGCAGCAGGGTAGTGATAGCCTTAACCTCATGGCAAACGCTACTTTCACCCACTAAATGATGGCTGCTCTAGGGCACAATCATACCTCTGTGCACCTTCCTTAACAGACACCAGTAATGCAGCAGCCTCCATCTTCAACTCAACACAGACATCAAGCTCTCTTGAAAGAGCAGCATCCCAAGTTTGTGTAGGAAGTACACCCTACCCCTGAAGCGGAGAACATCATTTCTACAATGCTCCCAGCTCACTTAACCTCCAAATTGCTGTCATTCTACTTTTGCAACTATGAAAATAGTTCATTACAACTCTGTTGGTTTCGATTCTATCATCAGCTAGTTCCAAAGGTTATGCCATTACACGACAAGCCACTTTACAAATATCTTTTAAAGAATCAGAACGAAAAATAAAATAAATTACCAGCAGCTAATCCCATCTATTTTAATTGAGTACCCACTCCCACTCTTTCAAATGAGTAACAGTGACAACAGGCATCATCTCAGACTGAGTGTTCTACATTGTTATCACTTTTGCAATCACTGGATATCATATATTTAATAGTTGTAACATACTTATGTGCAGAATAATAAGGTAATTTATGGGTTTTCTAAACAATGATTACAAGGGGAAAACATTCTTACCTGACTGATTTGAAAATAACTCCCATCATCTTCAATTCGGATCTTGGCTGCTGTTTTTCCAGATTTCTTTTCAACTTTTATTGGCTTTACACAATCCTAAAACAGAAATAAAGTCAAAAATTAAGGAGAGGAACCTTTAAATATGAAAGAGGCAGGAGAGGAGAGGAAAAGACTAATTGAAACTGGACAGAGTGTAAACTTCTTATCTCTGGTTTAAGCTGCACTGGATTCTTTGTTTAATGGGCAATCTTATAATTCCTGTAACTAACAAGGAGTCAAGCAAAAAAATCAAACATACAAAATCTGCTTACCCCATTTTTACAGAATGAACACTTTTCCAACATCATCACCAAAACTACAGAACAATTTTGCTGCCAGTGTGACACACTCAGATTTAAAGAGGTCTTGCTCAAAAGAGATGACTGCAAAGTTCTGTCCTTTCCAGAATCTCTCAGGCATTCTTCATTGTGAGTTTTAGTAGACAGGAGGCGTGGTCATTACATTCAACATGTGGCTATTGCCAATGAAATTTCATTTGATGTTGAGGGCAAGCAGATGACTTTATATGGACTGTTTCCGTTTAGTGTGTAGAGTTCAGTGACTGAAGTCCTGAGGGTGTTTTTATACTTTGCACGAGTTGCACTGTTTGTGCACCCACACCTCCCTTGTCTAGAAGTCTGGCTAGCAGCCTTGCCAGAATTCATCCTGACCTTAAATCATCCTCACTTTACCAAAATCCTTTTTCCATCTTGATTACTGTAAATCCTGCTTCTAAAAATCTCTGCTCTGAATTTAGGGGGGTTCAGAATGCTCCTATTGCAGGGAGGACAAAAATCACTCTGATGTCCCAGTTAAGCTCATTGAATCTAAATCAATCAAACCTATCCATGGACTTACTCCCCACTTCTAGCCCCAGGGTTCTATGTCCTCTCCTCACTTGTGCTGCTCTGTTAGCAACTCTCTCCAGTCTTGCTTTCCTATTTGTCTGATTTCCAAATGACAGCAAAGCTCACCTCTGTTCCTGCCACTTTCCATTCCCTCCATACTGCAACTACTTTGTGTTGGATGCTGACTGACGTCTTTTCTGCTCTCCTATATCAGCTCTCCTTTTATTGGTTCCATCTGTTTGGAGGATACTATTTACAAAATGATATTCTATTGTAGTCCATAATTTACACTTTAAGGGTAATATTACAGGAGCCCTTGTAAGAATTAAAAAAAAAAATCTTGGAAGATTTTATCTCAATTTGTTTTCCAGCTGTCCTAGAAGTGCAGAAGCAGGTTTTTCAATATGAGAATGTTTCCACTAGTTGTGTGGTGGTGTTACAAACTGTTACTCAGCCTCCGTGCTCTATTCTAGAGGTGGCTGCACTTCAGCAGTAAAGGAAACAATCCCTTTTCTGGACGTGTTAGAGGAGAAATGTAATAACAACCGTGCACGTCAATAGCGCCTTCCACCCTAGGCGCTCAGAACAGGAAAGGAGAGACACACGGGCATCCACAGCCCATTGAAGCAGAAAACTGATTTCAAATCTACCAGAAAACAACCTATGTGAGGCCAACCATGAGCAGGCAGCATGGGCACCACCTCTTTGGAGTGGAGTTGAAGGGCAGGGCAAGGCAAAGACCCAGTGGCCACCAGGCCAGGGAAGCCCCTAGAAGTCCCCCCACCTGGGGATACCCAGCCCAGGAGACCCTGGCATGGGCTGGGAGCAGGGAGAAGGGACAGGGGCCCTGCCCCAAGGGCTCCCTGAGGGATCTACCCAAGCATTCACCTGACAGGAGCAGGAACTGAGAAGAGGGGACACCACCATTCAACCCCCTCCACTCCCTCACTCTGCAGAGACCCCCCGACCCCCAATCACCTATTATCCCCCAGGGGGACCCCCCAGCCAACCCCATCCCCCAATTCCCTATTATCCCCCCAGGGGGACCCCCCAGCTGACCCCATCCCCAGAGGGACCCCCCAATCCCCTATTATCCCCCAGGGGGATCCCCCAGCCAACCCCATCCCCCGGGGGACCCCCCAATCCCCTATTATCCCCCAGGGGGACCCCCCAGCCAACCCCATCCCCAGGGGGACCCCCCAATAACCTATTATCCCCCAAGGGGGACCCCCCAGCCGACCCCATCCCCAGGGGGACCCCCCAATAACCTATTATCCCCCAGGGGGATCCCCCAGCCAACCCCATCCCCAGGGGACCCCAATCCTATTATCCCCAGGGGACCCCAGCCGACCCCATCCCCAGGGGGACCCCCCAATCCCCTATTATCCCCCCAGGGGGACCCCCCAGCCGACCCCATCCCCAGGGGGACCCCCCAATCCCCTATTACCCCCCAGGGGGACCCCCCAATCCCCTAGGCAACTCCCCATTCCCGGGGGACCCCCAATCCCCTATTATGCCCATCCCCCGTGGGGGACCCCCAATGCCCTGGGCAACCCCCCGGGAGACCTCCCAATCCCCTATTATACCCCCGGCCCCAGTGGGGGACCCTCAATCCCTCATCCCCGGGAGGACGCTCCGACCCCGGCCGGGACCCCAAATCCCCTAGGCAACCCCTATCCCCGGCCCCCGGGGTGACCCCTCAACTGCCTCCTCACAGCCCCGCCCCCCCAGGCACCCCCGTGCCGTGCGGAGCCTCCCCCGCCCTCGCGCCCCTTGGCAGGCAGCCAACCAACGCGCTCCCCACCTGCGAGGGCCCGATATAATCATCCAGATCAGCCAGCTGCAGCACCCCGCTGAAGTGAGACGCCATTCCGGCCACGCTGCCGGAAAGCAAGCAGCGGCAGCGACGGCGTGGGGTGTAACAGCGAGAAGCCACGCTGCCGTAAAAAGCGTTCTCACGCTGCCGGAAACCGTGGTGGACGGAAGCCTCAATAGCCCAAAAGGAGATTTGCGCATGCGCCGGCGTCTGTCACCGTCTTTTAAAAAAAGGTAGTGCGCGCATGCGCGTGTCGCCTCTCTGCTGTTTGAACGGAGTGTGGGTGGGGAGGGGTAGGCCAGTAGCGAGGCGGTGGCCGGCTTGGGGTGTTTAACCCCTGCCTCGCCAGGGTTATTGGGGGGGGGGGGTAAGTAGCTGGGGTGACCACACAGCACCTGTGAAACATTGGGATGGGGGTAGGGGGTAATTGGAGCCTATATAAGAGAGAGACCCCAAAATTGGAACTGCCCCTATAAAATTGGGGCATCTGGTCACCCTGATTAAAGCAGCCTGGGGGCAGCCTGGGGCATGGGCTGTCTCCTGCGGCTGCCTGCCGGTCATGGCGGGGGCACCCGTCTGTTGGGTGGCACGTCGCACGTTTGTTGAGTTACAGGCTGCAGGACAGAGCTGATTGCCTAGATACAGAGAGACCAAACACAGGCTGCTAAGCAACCCCTTACCTTGTAAAAAGTGGCAGCATGACAGGGGTTTGCCCCTGTTGTTTGGAGCATTTTTATTTAGCTGATGTTCTTGCCCCCTGCGCTGCTAGAAAGTTTTCCCTCAAAATCACTGGGATGAAAAGTTTGAATATCTCTCATGGGCCATCCCGAGGGAATGCTGCTCTGCAGTTGGAACACTTAATGCTAGATAAACCATGGTCACTACATTTGCTACTGAAATGTTTTATGGGCATAAAATGGACAATGGAGCCAATTCTGAGAGTGTTCCATGTGTGGGTGGGGCCTCCTATAAATCTTAGCAGTTATGGCATCTTATGTGTTCAAAGCGCTGGACAAAAAATAATTCCCACCGTGTCCCCAGGAAGTAGAGATTATTTCCATTATGGGGAAAGCAAGGCACAGAAAGGTGAAACAACTTCCCAAGGCCACACACTGAGTCCATGGTAGAACCAGGTTTAGAATGTGGGTCTTTTTGACTAGAAGATCTTCAAACCATACTGTTTTAAGCCTTCTGTGTAGAAAGACAGATGGGGCCCTACAGAGAACCTAGCATGATATCTAATGATAGAGAACTCATATTTGTTCAGATGTTCCTCTTTGCATTGACGAGACATTACTTTTTTTAAAGTAATGCTTGTGAAAATGCTTTGATAAAAGGTGCTAAATATTAGTGATAAACACAGATGGCTGAAAAATAACATGTATTACTAATGGTCTTTAGTGTGCGAAGAATAACGACACTGAATTATAATTATTTAGGACCTGATTCTGAAAACACTGTTGTGGGTAGTGCTTATAACTGTCAATAGTCCTAATGAAGTTTACAGGATTAGGCATATATTTTGCATTTATTTAAGCATTTTACCAACAGCAGTGCTGACTGTGATGATGGTAGGGCAGTGGTTCCCAAACCTTAACAACCTGTGAACCCCTTTCACTAAAATGTCAAGTCTCTCGTGAACCCCCTCCTAAAAATGAATATTTCCAGGGATTTTCTCCTTTACCTGAGTATAAATTGTAAAAGCCGTGATCTTGGAAATATAACATTTGTTTTTATGACATGCTTATTACACCCTATTATTAATTATTATTTATCATTCCAGTATTTTATTACATTATGAAAACGGCAACAAGCTCTCAGTTTCATAGCTTGTATCTCTTTGAATAAGCCTGTTATAAGACAAGGCTCCTATGTTTCCTCAAGGAGTATCAGATGTGAAACAGCAGGAAGGGATTTAAGAAGCCAATTCAAAGAGTTCCTCCTACACAAGCATTCGGGTCCTGAGCAGTCCAGGCAAACAACGCATGTTACAACAAGGCTTAAACTTGTTCATAATAATTTAAAAAACAATCCTAGCTGCCTATTTCATTTTAAAAACAGCAAAAAATATCCACCTCCCTTTCCATTTCTTCTAAGGAGTCTTGAAGTTTAAATCTCCTCAATGTGATAGAGATGCTGGTTTTGATCTGCTTAGCTCTTGGAAGTCCAGAGGCTCCGGGCTGCTGGCCCCGTGCTGCCCGGGGGCCCTAGGGACAGCCCTGTCTGCCATTAGGGAATTTTCCCCCAAGAAACACCTGTAAAATTTCACAAACCCCTCAGGGGTAGGGTAATGGGATAATGTATTATCAAACAGAAATTAAATGCTCCACTTCTTTATATTTTGTTCATTTAAGAACATTGGAACATATATAAATTGAATGTAACCATGCCAATTAGATCAATCATTGTAATTCCCCCTTCTACCCCAAGAATATTACTATTTAATATTTGGCAAATAGTGATACAGCCTACAAGAAAGCAGTTAACACCAAGGGGAAAAGCATGCAATAGAAAAGCTGGAACATGTGGTCTTTTGCATATGTCGTTGCTCTTCCGGGTATATGAGGTGCTGAAAGAAGAATTTAAAAAATTGTATCAGTTCTGCTGCATCTTTGCAGGCAATAAATCCCTTCAATTCAAGGCTTTAATATAACTGCCCTACTTCCTAATGTGTGTTCCATAACCACCATTTGAAAAAACATTCTAATAGTGAGATCTACTGAGATGTAAAATAGATTTCCAAGGAAGGGGGTGAAAACCATGTGAGTCATTTTAAAACTAGACCTGCAAACCACTGGAAAATATGGTATGGGACAATCCTGCTGACTGTGTGATAGACTAGATATGATCCAATAGGGCTTTTCAATCTCTGATTCCTACAATATTTTCAACAAACTAATATTTAAAGCCCTGATCCTACAATGAGCAGACCCCATTGCAAGATCAGGACCCTAACATCTCTCATATCATAACCTAGTACTCTGCCCTACAAACTGAACTGGATGTATGAGAGAATCTGCCTTTGGTGAATTAATCCCAGTTAAGGGTAATCTTCTATTTTGTACAGTGGAACTATATGAAAGGTAAGCCTGTGATATGCATCTGCATCACAGGTGCACTTTTATTTATCAGCATTAGGCACAGCTCAGTGAATAGCTTTTTGAGCCATATATTTCACCAGTACCCTTGGCTCTTTTGTTGTGAATTCACTTACCTGATGGAAAATCTATAAAACCGTTAGGTGGCTTGTCCTGGAGTCCTGCTACAAGAAGGAGTCCTAAAGAATTCACCTCTGATTGGTTGCGTGCCTGGGTCCAAGCTTTCACCACAGGGTCATCAGCTAAATTGTTCAGCTCTGGGAGATTAGCTCCTAGCAAATCTTTCAGATTTTGAGCGCTTAATTTCTACAGCAGAAAAGAAATAAAAATAGGTACATTAATGTGAAATAATTCCAAGCTGCTTACAGAAAAGTTACATAATGGCAGACTGACAACATCAGCTAAGGTTTCTTGCTCTGCTCTGCCAATGTCCCTCTACCCAGCCTAGTTCTGCACTCCCTACCTACGGATCTGCTAATGCATCTCACTTCCTCCCTACAATATCCCTGCTACTCCAGTGCTCCTCACTACCAAAACACCTGCAGCACCCCTGTGTGGGAGACTACTCTGACTTAGTCTGTTTTGTCCTTCACTCCTGTGCCACCACGCTGCTCTGTCAATGCGCCAAAATCTCGACCCTTCATTGAGCCAATTCTGGCCTTCCTGTAGGCAGAGAACAGCTGAGCCATGTAGTGGGTTAATTAAACCATCAGCGTGCCTTGACTGATTTTTGACTACTGCAGTTTTATATTATTTCTGCATTTAAATGCAAAACTGATCAAATAATCTGTTGGTTTAAAATTGAAAACCAAACCAAGATACCTACAGCTCAAGGCAGCTAACAGGTTTAAATAAGAGATCTGTCTGGGGTTCTTGTCTAATCCTCTGGCGATGGCAATATACACACAATGTGCACAGTATATCCAGATAAGCAAAAAGATAGCTGACTGGAAAATGTCAGTGTGCAAGGAGTTCATGCTACCCTAGGAGACTTAGAGAAGGATGATGAGAATGACTGAGGGCATAAAAACCGCTCCTTTCTTCTGGAGACAGAAAAGGAAATACTTTTTCCACACACTGTGTAATTAGACAGCGGAGCTCATTGCAGCAGAATGTCCTTGAGGCCAAGAAATGAGCAAGATTTAAAAAGGGGTTGGACATTAATATAGCTAAGAATATCCAGAATTGTCATCATTAACGGGAACAACATTTTGGAAGGGATGTTAAACTTCATGCTTCAGGGCTTAAGCGGCTCTCTGACTATTAGAGAACAGGATGAGACCTAATGTTGGGGGCAGGCTACCCCACATCTTCCTGCTATGGCGTTCGTACATCTTCCTCTGAAGCATCTGGTGCTGACCCCCTGTTGGAGACAGGACACTGGGCTAGACGGACTGTGGGTCTGATCCAGACTGGCAGTTGCTATGTAGCCACATCTGACAATGGGGCCTACTTAGTCCCCAGTCCTGAAATCTAGGAAAGATTCATTTCAATCACTGCTTTTCTGTTGCAGTCAATGGGAGTCTTGCCGAAAAACTGCTGGATCAGGAGTGACATTTCTGTTCTCCCAGGAAAAAGCACTGGCAGAGCAGGCAGTGCTGATGGATTAATTGCTATTCACGATGGAAAGTGCCACGCACCTGGACTTCATCTGGGTTGAGGGCTGTAAATGTGGCTACGTCCATGACAGGATAACCAGAAGCAAATTTGATCAGATCCTTGGTTGGGGCTCCGCCTTTAACGAAGAAAAGCAGAAGCTGTGTCTAGCTGCCAAGATCCCACAAAACCTTCCCATCACATTTTGTGTCATTGAACCATAGAGTCATATAGTTTCAGGCCTGACAGGCCCACCAGATCATCTAGGCTTACCCCTGTATATTACTGGCAAATAAACAACACTCAGCCACTTCTGAATGGGCACTTAGAAACCCCTGTTCCCACGCAAGTGCCTAGTTTGCACACACCACCATGGTGAATGAACACAGGCCTACATGCTCCAAACTCCCCCAGTCACTTTGAAAATTTGACCCGTCTCCTAAGAAAACGCGAGGCAACTAGGGGTGACCAGATGTCCTGATTTTATAGGGACAGACCCGATATTCTCTATATTTCCTGATGGATGCAATTGCCTGTGATGATGATGGTAGTCAGTCACATTGCTGACCGCAATTCTTAATCACA
Source organism: Mauremys reevesii (assembly GCF_016161935.1). Classification (NCBI taxonomy): domain Eukaryota; kingdom Metazoa; phylum Chordata; order Testudines; family Geoemydidae; genus Mauremys; species Mauremys reevesii. Next base: position 80,943,329 of record NC_052632.1, on the reverse strand, counting down.
TTTTTTTCCCAGAGGCGCAGATGGTAGTAGGTGGCGGGGTGGTTCCTTTCAGAGCCAGCAGGTATTCCTCCTCCAGCTTCTATTTATTCCCCCCTCCACAAGTGGTCCTTATGTGGTAAGGCCTGACCTATCTCATCCCTCCCCTATGTGCTGCTCTCAAGGTGGCTGAAGAGGTCTCCATAGCGGCTAGACTCTCCTTCCTTCTCCCCCCGGGTACTGCTACACTGCAAAGAAACACCTGTGGTGCTGAGCCTCAGAGCCCAGGTCAGTTGACATAGACGCGCGGGACTTGGGCTGTGGGGCTATAAACAGCAGTGTAGACGGTTTGGTGTGGGCTGGAGCCCGGACTCTGAAACCCAGCAAGGGGAGAGGGTCTCGAGCCCGGGCTGCAGCCTGAGTGGTAACGTCTCTGCTGCTATGTTTAGCCCTCCAGGCCCAGCGAACTGGAGTCAATTGCCCTGGGCTCTGGGACTCAGCGCTGTGGGTTTTTCTTTGCTATGTAGACATGCCTGCACTGCCCCAGCTGGCAAAGGCCCGAGCTGGAGTCTCTCAGCCCCCTAACAGGGCACACTGAGCAACTGCAGACCTGCCTCTTTCAGCCCTGCCAGCATCAACCGTGGGACTCACCAATGGCAGCCTTCAGCAGCTGGTAGTAGGCGTCTGGAGAGCTCTGGTTCTCCTCGTAAGCAGCTCTCAGCTGGCTATAGAGGAGATTCTTCTGGCGCTGAGAACACAGCGAGGTATTCATGGGCCTGCTGGTCTCTCTGGAGAGGAAGTGTTTTAGAGATGTACCTTTTGTATTTGTCAACAGTTTGAGCAATCGGCATGTGCATAGTTGGGTGGAATACACCCCGACAAAACCCCAGGAGAGGAAGGCTGGCCCAGTGGTTAGGGCGCAAACCTGCACGTAGGAGGCCCAGGTTTAATTCCCAGCTTTGCCACAGACACCTTGTATAACCTTGGGCAAGTCACTCAGGCTGTCGGTGCCCCTTCACAATGGGGAGAACAGTATTGCCCTGCCTCGCAGGGCTGTTGTAATGGCACAGCAAAAGAAACTTGGGGTCCTAGATAGGGGACCAAACTTGGGTTTGGGCCTGCTTTGAGCAGGGGGTTGGACTAGATGACCTCCTGAGGTCCCTTCCAACCCTGAGATTCTATGATTCTGTGATTCTATGAAAGAGGCTGCATAATGCCCTGCCTTTCTCCCTCTCCCCAAACAGCTGGTGAGCCCCCCCGGGGCTTGTGACTGTCAGAAGGAGACTAGCAGAATTTGTACAACACCAACGAATCCTCCTGAGCTCTCGCCCAGTCCGAGCTACAAAGAAGCAAGACCTCAGTGTAGATTTCTTGATCTGCTATTAAAGGAAGAAAGAAAGAAACAGAACCCACTTACCCCGAATGTGTCTAGTGGTTAAAAGAGTCACAAAGGTACCTGATGGCCTCACTGCTGATTGCTTTTATCCGAGTATCTTCCAAAGCACAGATGTATGGAGCTAGCATTGTGAGCATTGTTCCATCTAACTGATTGCCATTAGCTTCTAGATGCCGAGTGACCAGAGACGTAACCTGCAGGTATGACAGTTAGAGTAAACCGATGAGTGTTAAAAAAGTACATGAATTTAAATTTTAAAATTGCAGTTGCTGACACCCATTCAAGTAATTTAAAATAATGTTCCTCTCTATCACCTGATCCACTGTCGCATCAAAATATTTCTTTTGTACTAAGTGCTAAATCAACAAGACATTTTAAGACAAAGAAAAGTCTGCCTTGGGTCCCAAGTTTATTCCCATAATTCTGCTTTTCCACCAGTATTTTAAATCCCCTTTTCTCAGGTTTTTATAGGTGCCTCTTGACCTCCACTTATACTCACTGCTACCATCACATTCCAATATAGATGATTCCACATATTTATCACCCTATGGTTGAAAGATCCGTATCTGAGATCCATAGTGGCTTTTAATTTCTGAATGTTCTGATTAAAGCCTCCATTTAAAATGGGAGAGTGTAGTTTTCTTTATCAACTGTATTGGTATCTGTTCATACTTTTGAAACATTCCCTTTTGTGGCCTCTTCTTTTCCAATCAGAATAAGACTGTTTCCTTTAACCTCACGTTGGAGAATCTTGGAGACCTGATATCATTTGGTTTCCCTACATTGCACCATTTCTAATGTAATAACCTCCCTCACTCTGCACACAGTTCCCCAGATGGGGCCAGACAAGTAACAGGATCACTGTTTCCAGGGCAATAACAATCTCTGTTCAGTAGGATGCCGTGTCCAGTACTGCACACAATATACTCTGTGTGTGTGTGAAGGTATCACATTATTTAGGCAGCAACAGTGTCCACTTTTTAATCACTGATTATTTTTTTAATTAGTGTCCTAGCAGCAGTTGTCATGTTTTGCTCGCATGTGTCTTACCTTTGGGAGATCCTGTTGCCATGATGTTCCTGTCAATAGGGCTGATAAGGTCTCGGCTGTAGTGATATTCCAGTTAGCAATTTCAGTTGTGGTATACATCCTGGCTATGTTTCCTAATAGTGGAAGGTAGTCTTCAGGCAGCGTGCCAAAGATCTGTTTATAGCACAAAATAGAGTGAGCAGACAGGCCGCATATGCCTGAGTTGTTTCAGTGCATACATTTCTCAAATGGATATGAAGCTAATGTGTACAAGAAGATCTACTGAAGTGTGCAGGATTCACAGACATTGATTCAAAATCCAGTTGATACACCTTCCTAAGTTTCCAAATCCACCACCAGGAGTCACAGTCGTGTATTTTATTTTTAATGGCTCTTGTTTTCTTCTTATGAACCGATTCCTGAATCTGACACAATATCCTACCAGTATTTAAGGGGAAAGGAGTGGTCAGAGCTGGGGATATGGTATCAGGACTTTCGGATTCTATTCCTGGTCCTGATACAGGGAGTGACTTTTGGCCAAAATTTTGAAACTTTGGGTATTCAATGTTTGGCACCTATGTAGGTGGCTTGATTTTTCAGAGGTGCCAAGAGCACATGGGTCTCATACACTTCCAAGAAATTATAAGTGCTCAGGTTCCCTGAGAAAATCAGGCCATTTATTTGTTTAGTTTACAAAATTTGGCCTAAAACACTCAGAGCACTCATGTTCCCAAGTGTGAAACGAAGCTAGGAGTGTTATGAGACTTAATTCATTAATGTTCGCAATATGCTCTAAGAGCTTCGCGGGAAAGGTGCTGTGGATGTGGGAAGTGTCCTTGTTAGAGTTGCTGAACTGACAATATCGAAAAGTTAAAACCCAACCAACCCCCTCAAAAGCCATCCTTCAACATTACCCTTTTGCCCCAACAAGTCCTCCTCCGCATATCTCACCCAACCTGTTCCAGATTCTACGCTACCTTGTCCAGTTTCAGCTTTAGCACGTGAAGGAGAGGGGCCTGAAATTCCATCTTCCCCAAAGTTTCCAAATTGTTTCTCAGTACATCATCAGGCAGGCAAGCATCCAGATCACTGCTGGATGTGTACTTGGAAGCTAGAAGGTCTCTCTGCTTCACCACCACTTCTGTTGTCAACAGAGTTCTTGTGCAGGCTGCTTGGGAGAAAGAGAGCGCATTAAAATATCTAGTGTACTTTTTGCCTTCATTTGGCTCTGTGCAAATATCTCCCAGCATGACGTTTCTGAGAGCTTAGGGCTAGAATCATGGCAAAGGCAGTAGATTCATCCCTTTGGGGAGGGGGAAGCAGCATATGTTGTGACATCATTTTTGATGTGGCCAGTCCTTTTCATCCAGAGGATTCACGTGGAGCCTTTTGGAGGCATTGGGGGAAGAGAGGAAGGAGAAACAAAGAACATAACAGAAGAACATAAGAACATAAGAATGGCCATTCTGGGTCAGACCAAAGGTCCATCCAGCCAAGTATCCTGTCTACCAACAGTGGCCAATGCCAGGTGCCCCAGAGGGAGTGAACCTAACAGGCAATGATCAAGTGATCCATCCCCTGCCATCCATCTCCATCCTCTGACAAACAGAGGCTAGGGACACCATTCCCTACCCATCCTGGCTAATAGCCATTAATGGACTTAACCCCAGTGAATTTATCTAGTTCTCTTTTAAACCCTGTTATAGTCCTAGCCTTCAAAACCTCCTCAGGTAAGGAGTTCCACAAGTTGACTGTGCGCTGTGTGTTGAACTTTCTTTTATTTGTTTTAAATCTGCCGCCTATTAATTTCATTTGGTGGCCCCTAGTTCTTATATTATGGGAACAAGTAAATAACTTTTCCTTATTCACTTTCTCCACACCACTCAAGGAGGCGAGACCCTTAGCTGTAACCTGTGCTGACCTTTCACCTTACTGGAAGTTAATTGACAGCATCAGATTCCATTCTAAGATCTTGTGTATCTCCTGAGCAGGAGCTGGCACCTTCTGGGAAGATGCAGCTGTGGTACATGAGAGCAGAGGAGAAAGGGAGATTAGACTAGAGGAAATGAGACCCAGCCAACACAGGGCACATCACATACAATACGTACTTGCAGCTCGTTTTTGCCGCTGAGGGTTTGCAAGCTGTTTCAGAAGATAGGTGAATTGGTTCCTATTCCAGGTCTTCAACTGGCTCAAGAAATCAGGGAAAAATTGTGTCTTCTCTGTCTGTGTAGGAAGAAAAGACCTTTATGGAAAGGCAGCTGCTGGGATAGGTATACTGGAGTTTTTAGTAGGTCTGGAGAAATGGTTTTCAGTTTCCTAATCCATCCTCTTTTAAACTGATTTCAATATTCCTACATTTACTCTGTAACTTCACAAAACTGTGCAGAAACTGTAGGAACAGGTGTATGAAGCTCACAGCTTGTATTAGATCACTAATAATGACACCAATACTTAGCACAGATGTGCTCTATATAGTTCACAACACCCCTGTAGGTTAAACACTGAACAGAGACACAGAGGATAAGTGATGTGCCCAGTGTCTTACAGCAAATCATGGTCAGAGTCAGGGTTACATCCCAGGAGTTTGTCGCCTAGTCCCATGCTCAATCCATTAGGCCATGCTGCTTCTCTGGAAATACACTAGACATGATGCTGATGTTCCATAGCTGTACAGTACCTCTGAGATCCTTTGAAGTATGCTGCTCATCAGGGCACTGGCAAGAATACCCATGTCTGTCAGGGTGCTGACTGTCCATGTTGAAGGTGATCTGAGAAGGAAAGAGTATTTTGTATATGCCCTGAGCTTATCAAAACATCCTCGTGCTAATGATGTGATCACCCAATGCAGGAAGGGAAATTAAAATGCATCTCATGCCCAATGGAACGCGTCTGCAGAGACGTAACAGAAACCCGATGATGCCTGCACATCGATCAGCAGAGCTGACTATTCCTTTCAGTTTATTAGAGTCTTTGCCTTCCATTGTAAAGAATGAAAGAACTCACCCAACGAAAACTATGAAGTCAGTCTGGGACAGACAAATGAGAGAGTTCAGAGGAGAACCAAGCCTTTGAGAAAAACTGGGCATGTTTAATCTGGAGAACGGTGGAATGAGAGGTGCCATTATGATGGTGTATAAATAGGCAATGGTGTGTTCTCAGGAGGAGAAGGATCAGTTCTTCTCATTAGTCACTGAGGCCAGAAGGAGAAGATGCAGTCGCAAGGACATCTGAGGTTCACCGTTTGGAAAACTTATCTAGTATAACAGCAGATAGGCAACCAAGCAAGCTGCCATATCAGTGGAGATGCTGGAATCAGACTGACTTGAGACATCCAAGGATGGACTTGACACCCATTCATTAGGAATGCCTTACATATCAATCCTGCCCCAGTGCAGGGGTATGGACTAGATCACGGATTCTCAGCCTAGGGATTGCAGTCCTCAGGGGGTTGTGACCACCCTGCTTTTCCCCATATTATTAAATATGCCAGATGAGAGAGGTTTCCTGGGGTGGAGAAGATTGAGAACCACTGGAGAAGGTGGTCCACTGAGAAGATCCTATCCAACCTGAATGAGTCCATAACACATCACCAACAAAGTTTAGAACATGACTTCATGTGTGACATACCCATATTTGTTCTTTAGCTGCTGCTCTATGGCTGTCAGTTGGTCTTCAGTGAACGACATGCAGCTTTGCAATATTGTTAGGATGTACGGGTCAGATTTTGCAATGTCAGAGCCATTGAGGGCACAGGAAAGATTGCCTAAAATTTGTAGGTTTTCCTTTGAAAATGATGATAAGGTAGACGTTCCCTGAGAATACGAAAAAAACAAAAGAAAGTGACATGAGCAACCAAAGTTGGCTGGATATAGTACCACAATGCATTTATATGGACATTTCACAGAATATCTCACTTCAGCTGCTTCTGCTTCTACGTCAGTTGCTCTTAGCAACATATACAAGGAGGATAATCAAGCCATGTACTTCCGTGGAAGCTTTTCCCGAACCAGAGTTGTAAGATTGGGGCTTGAACTACTTCTTGTATAAAAGAGTGATCAGTCATGTCGCACATGTTACTTTCAGGGAGTAAGAAATACCCTTTTCAAAATATCCTTAATGATCCTGAGTATGGGGTGGAAAAAGACCTACGGTGAAATCCTGGCCCTCCTGAAATCAATGGGAATCTTGCCATTGATTTCAGTGGAGCCAGGATCTCCCCTGCTTAGTGGAGACTTATTTATATATCCATTCACTCAGTGCACCCAGTTATAAAAATTCCCGGGGTACATAAAGTCAATTTTAATAAAAGTTGAGTTTTTCCTTAAAAATAAAGAAACAAGTTTCCAGGCTTGTCTACATGGGGAAATTCACCGCAATAGCTATCTACTCTGGAATAGCTTCCCACATGGACACACTTATTCTGGAAGAGGAATATCCAAATAACCATGGGGTTATTCTGGAATAGCTACTGTGCTTTAAACGTACACCCTACCGTATTCTGGAATAGCTTCCCTAGTAGATAAGTTCTGTGGCACTCACCCTCCCCACCAGACACCTCAGGTAAAAGACAGTGACAAGAAATGAGCCCTATGGATCAGCAGACTTGCACCATGTCAGGAAAGGAAGTAAATTCTGGAGCTAACACTCCACTGAGCATGCTCAGTCACCATCCCCAAGTGTGTATACATATCTAGGGACTGTTAACTTGTATTCTCAAGTCGACAGCAGCTGTTGAGCTGGTACATGGGAAGAAAGTTGGGCTCGTAGACTTTTTGATTTTAAAGCCAGAAGGGAGCATTAGGCCATCTAGTTTGACCTTCAGTATAACACAAGACAGAGAATCTCACCCAGTTATCACTGGACTGAGCCCCAATAGCCACGGCCCATGCCACTAATACAATGCTGTAACATTTCAGAGCTCTGTAAAAAAAATAATAATAAACTAATCAGTGAATAAAATAGCATCTTACCAGGCAAGCCTTAGCACTCTCCAGCAGCGACTGTCTTTTGGAAGACACTCTTGGCAAAAGGTCAATGTTGGCTTGTCCAACAAGATAAAAATATTTCTGGCAGTTCACTGTGTTTGAAAATTTCTCTGGTCTAGAAAAGATTAAACAACACACATATCTGTCCTTCTACAAAACAAACAGTCTTAAACTCATAGAACTGCAAATTGCTTAGCCTTACTGGTCAGGTGCCATTCAGAATAAATACTATTCAGTGAAAAATGTCTATATTCATCATCACAGGCTTCATTCAGCTCCCAATAAAGTCAATGGAAAGTCTTTTATTGACTGAGGTGGCTAGTGTATTGATCCCCAAATAATTTACTCAGTGATGAGTATTTGATCCAGTGTTGCTAACTCACCATTTTATCCCAAATTTCAAAATATTTGCCAAACCCCAGTTCCTGGAGTCATGGGATTACATGAGAGTCTCAGCTTTCTTTTCTTTAGCCTTCATGGTTGCAGAGAAAAGCTTGAACATGTGAATCCTAATTCTCAAACTCCAGAAGACGGGTGAAAATGAACCCAACCTTTTAAAAATATTAATTTTGTTTTTCTTTCTTTGCTTTTATTTAAATGTTCTGACTTTTGATGCCTGATTGATGATTTTTGAATACTTCAGGTAGCAATACTTTTGGTCAGGTCTGTTGTTGAAACTCAAACATTATCTACAGAATGTTAGCAAGAAAAAGTATATCCCACAGTAAGGTGCCTAACCGGATAAACCATAGCAGTGACTTGACTAGTCCCCTACAAAGCAAGGAACCCAAACGCAACAGCACTGCACTGGTGCAGGAGAAGCAGAAAGTGAAATGGGGCAGTGTCATTCTCCAAGCTGATTTCTATCTATAAATACAGCGGGGGAGAGGGGAGGTAAACACCAGGGGTGGAGAAGAGCTAATGAAGATAAAGGATAATATTGGCAGAAGAACAAATGGGGATAAACTGACCATGAATGAATTTAGGGTGGAAATTAGAAGGTTTCTAACCATCATAGGAATGAGGTTCTGGATCAGCCTCTCAGCAGGAGCAGTTGGGGAACACAACCTAACTAATTTGATACTTGATAGTTTATGAGCTTAATACATTTATGAACAGAACTATATGATGGGGGTTGCCTGTGATAGAAAGAAACTGTACTCAGTGACCCAGGAGGTCACTTGCAGTCCTATGTACTATGTTCCAAGCTGAGTGAAAAGCAGAAAGTGTATGAATAGCATAAATCATAAGTAGATTAGATTATTACATTTATTTGTTTGTTTTCTTTATTAACACCGGTATAATCACATGGGTAAAGACATCTCAACAAATATACAGTATTGCTAATTTCAAGCATCAAAAATTATGAGCCAGGCCCCCAAAATCATGAGATTTTTAAAAATAAAAAATATTGGGCCCTTTTCATTTGTCTTTTGTTTTTTGTTTTTTTATCCTTTAAGGTGCCCTCGGTCATCTCTGCACTGAGGGGGGCTAGAAACTTAAAATGAAGGCTGATAGCCTCTACTAGTCACATGACTCCAGGAGTGGGTGCTTTAAGAATGCAACACGTATTGTGAGACTTGCGATAAAATTGGGAGAGTAGGCAACCTTGAATTCATGCTGTTTGTTGTTTTAATCTTGAACAGTGTCCTTTCAAAAGTGAGGGAAGAAATGCACGTGTGTGTCTTACCCCATATAAAAAAGAACCTCAGCTGGATATTCTTCAAAATCTGATGGCGTTATCTGTCCTGTCAGTCTTTTTGTCATGCAGCTGAGCTACAAAAATAATACATAAGGATGAAAATATAAATCATGGATCAGAGGGTAGCCATGTTAGTCTGGATCTGTAAAAGCAGCAAAGAGTCCTGTGGCACCTTCTAGACTAACAGACGTTTTGGAGCACGAGCTTCCATGGGTGAATACCCACTTCGTCGGATGCATCTGACAAAGTGGGTATTCGAACACGAAAGCTCATGCTCCAATACGTCTGTTAGTCTATAAGGTGCCACAGGACTCTTTGCTGCTTTGATAAATCACGGATTGACTCCTTCTTCCCCAACGTATAACTCTCTCATGGGGGTTTCACCAGGCATCTGACCACAATAAAACCACCAATAAAAATGCTGCTTTATTCCAAAGACCATTAAAGTCTTTCCCTTGATTTAAAGAGGTACTAGATCCAAGCCCAAAGTGCTATACACATTTTTTATGTCTACATTGCAACACCCCTCCTCCCACAGCGAGACTCGGAGCCTGCGTCTACACTTAGGCTTGCAGGGCTTGTACTCTAATGCTAACGCTATCTGTGGAAACGTTCCTGCTCAGATTCTAAGACCCTCTCCCGTCACCGACGTTCAGAGCCCGAGCGGGAATGTCTACACTGCTATTTTTAGCACTGAAGTGCAAGTCTGAGTGTGTAGACCCAGACTCTGAGACTTGCTGGCGTGGGGCTTTCCCCCCCCTCCCCCCAGTATAGACGTACCCAGAGTGGCCCTGATCCTGCATTATGATCTACACTGATTTCATTGTGGCCCTGCCCAGGTATAACAGGCCATCTGCAAGGATCACGATGCAAGGCTGGGGCTTATGCATTCCAGTAGGTCACTCACCTCTGAAATGAAGCCACCTCTGAAATGGAACACAGCATCTGGCTAATAACCCACAATGCTATATTAACCCACGTTGCAATATAGGTTGATCACTAGGGCTAACTCCCTTAATCTTCTGCTAAGTGCCATCGCCTCTTTAATAACTATGAGCCTTGGCTTTGTGATTCAGCTGAGACCTGACAATGTTTGAAACATGCTTGGTCCAGGTAAATTACTAGGTCTATAAATTTAGGAGCTGCGCTTTCCTCTAGCTCTGTAAAACTGCATGACTCTGATTAACCCAAATGTGTGTTTTATACATATCATGGGCCTCATCTCTCCCTGGCGCCATTCAAACCGCACCAGGGATGAATTTGTTCCCACACTGTGCAATCCTGCTCTCTGCAGACATTCCACCATAGACTTGTGGACGGGTTGCCCTCTGTGCTGACTCACCTGGCTATCTTCCAGTCGTAGTCGTTTGTCCCTCATGGCTTTTGCCAGGCTAGCAAACTGACTGTTGTTTAAAAAGTTTGCCGCTCCACAGCTGAATCCTTGAAGGACAGTGGAAGATAACCTAAGTGAGAAATAGAGGCATTATTATGTGGTCAAAATTTTGGTCCCTCTGCCTTATTCTTCTTCGGTATAAAATATAAACTTTTGGAGAATATTTTTATTGTCGGGGAGGTTTATTTCTTGGGATCATCCTTTATATGTGCACACACACAGTGCAGCAGTCCTACGGGGGCTGCAAGTGGCTCTTTCAATGCACCTAAAATTGACTGGCAGGGGTCACTCAAGAGCAATGCAACAGGCGCCCCACCTCACCGCATGCTGCCTGTCGAGCTATTAAAAGCCTTTGCCAAATCTGGGAAGTTGAGGACTAAAACTATCAGGGCATCTAAACAGAGCCCCTGGTATACACTGACAATGGCAAAGCTACATATCCCATTGCAGTATAACCCAATGATTCCCCAATACACAAAGATCAGAGCCCTTGAGCATCTGAGGATGTTTAAATCTATAGGGGCCTTGTCCTTCAAGGAAAAGCATTTTACACGCGTGCTTCCATGCATTGTGGAGGTAGCACCATTCATGCTTTAAAGGCAATACCTATTGCTTGCTCAGAGATGGAAATATCAGCTAACTCACCTGGAGTATTGCTGCGTGGATTTCAGCACTGCCTGGAAGAACACGCTGGCCTGTGATTATAAAAGGAAGCAGAGCTCTTAATGTGCTGTGGAAAAGACTATATTCAACATGGGCACTCTTCTCACTGAAAGCTTTGCACGCAGAATGAGGGTGAAATATGGTCCTTACTGTGGGACTCCCCTCACTAGTCCCTGCTTCTTCATCTCCGTCCTGCATCCTACTGAAAAACATGCTTCATTCCCCCCAAGCTACAGCACCTTCCAAAGGAAAATGAAAAGCAGCTGAGGCATGGAAAATGAAAAGACAATGAGTGCTCACTCTGGCTGGCTGCATGTTCTGCAGAGAGTGCTTCCATAAGCTGCTTTTAAAAAAAAAAACAAAGAGGAAAAAATAATTCCCCCCCAAAGTCGGAATGTGTTTATGCTGGAGAACTATTTTTCCTGTTTCAAGGGGAAATTAATAATCATAATTAATCATGCACTATCTTTCTATAGCATAATTTATCTAGTGACACTCAAAGTGATTCAGACACTGGAACACCAAATTCTGCATTCAGCTGCAACAGTGTAAATCTAGAGTAACTCTGCTATTGGCAGTGGAGAGACTCTGGATTTACACATCCTTAGATAAAAATTCAACCCTGAATGTGTCACTCACTCCTGAAATGCAGCTGACTCTGGAGTGGAGCATGGCAGCTACTGTTCGCCTGGTACACTACATTTTGGGAGGTTAAACTGGTGTAGCTCTGTTAAGACAATAAGGACCTAACCCAGCAAAAACACATCAGTTTCCTTTTTGGCTAACAAATAAATAAGAGGAGGAGGTCTGGGAACAATGCTCCCATCTTATTTTGGTTCCTTTGGAGAGAGAAGAATTCAGTGGCAGCGCCAACTGTCTGTAGGACGCAGGACACAAGGACTCTCATGGAATTGGAGAGGCTGGGAGAAGAGGAGGAAACTGGACACGAAAATAAAAAACAATAAAATGAGCTACCTGAGCGGCTGTCCATTTCTTCTGGTTGATTTCATTGATATTGATCTGGGGAGAAGCCAGTCTAGATAGAGGGATCTGATCAACCAGCTTATCTGGGATATTGAGGAAGGTGCTTCCGGTCACGCTCTGTAAGATCTGAAATGAAAAGAAACACGGACGTGCTGGGGGGCAGTGGGCTGCTGGGCTGATAAAACTCTGGGTTGTGTCCTGCAAGGCGATAAGCGCTGACCATTTGCTCTGAAGCCAGTGGAGGGGCAGGGAGAAGGCTCTTCCTAAGTAGCGTGGAGGTTGCTGGATGGCCAGCACTGGAGCCCTGTGTTTATGCAGAGATTGGGTACATCCTGGGCAGGTACAGTGCAAGCTGCCCCAGCCTGGGCCTCAGCCCTGCCCAGGAGGGGTCATCTCTAGGAATGAGAGGAGAACTCGAGCTCGGTGGCCCACTGAGTTCTTGTCCCTTTTGCTGATCCTGGGTTTTGGTGAGATGCCTGCACAGACACCTGCTTCACACTAACAGCCTCTCAGGGCAGTGACCTGGAGCCTGAACGTATCTGGGCGCTGATGAAAAGAAGCCAGGGCGTTATCAGGTGAAGAGCTGTATTCTAGCCAATCTGGAGACTCACCCGTCGCACAAACTTGTGTTTCACAGGCAGAGGGGCCTGCTCCAGGCTCTCCGTGAAATTCTGATCTGCAGCCAGGCGGAGGATGTCCTTGTTGTCCAGCTTGTCCAGCACATTGCCGGGAAGGCCAGGCGCTAGCTTTCCCAGTGTCAAAACACTGCTGGCTTTGTTGATCTAGTGAGAGATTCACAACACTGCATGGAAGCCTAAATAAATCATCCTCTGTCCCATCAGTCAGCTGGACTGTGCCACTGCTGTTGCTGAATGAGAGTAATGCAAGGTTTCTTTAATCACCTTTCAGGCTAACCTAGTTGGCCTGATAGGACAAAAAGTGTGCGCGCGATTGCACAATCAGTTTGCACGGACGCATATGCAAAGTGAGTATTCACACTTGCAAATGGTCAGGCGTGTATTTCAGAGTCTGCTCTGTGCACAATGGCTGATTATTTTTTTTCAGTACAACAGCGCAGTAGGGTGGGTGGATGGAGGAACAGCAATAAAAGGGTTAAACTGAATGAAAACCCTGACTGTGGTCATGGGCTACCTAGTGTGTCTATGTCACCACCACCCTCTACAGTTCAACTGTGTGTCATAGGCCCTATGCTGCTAGTGGAGAGTCTCCTTTTGCCCAAGTGGCAGGGGTTAGTGTTTTTTACATAGGAGGAGCTGAGCTTTAGCCCGGCTGTCTCTGTGAAGTTCTGAGTGGCCGCAGCATGCCGTACGGTGGCAGCTGAGAAGTCCTTGTGTGTGTGGCTTTGGTACAATATATTGGCTAAGGAAACCAAAGCCCTCCCTTCTTTGTATATATATATTTACCTGGTATCCATTCTGGATGACTTTTTTCATGATGACAGAAGCCTGTGCTGGGCTCCAGCCCCCTGTGGCTGAGAGCAACGGGAGCACCTGCTGAAGGGTCTGCCTGTCCGCGTTAGCCAGGAGCACAGACGGCGTTAACCCGACGGCTAAGGGACCGAGTCTTTTAAAGGTCTCCACAGAGAGGTTGCCAGTGGTGTCAGGCAGCGCACCCGTCACCTGTGAAAGGAAAGAGAGTGCCGGGGTTACTCCTAAACGACAAGGAGGCATGGAGAAGGCAGACGTCTGTCACGAGTCTGCAGTTCTGTGTCAACTGATTCATATTTGCGTAAGACACTAGGGGCCATTGGTAAATTGTTAGCTCTTTTCTCCCTTCTCTATAGGGGCTAAGCACAGGCTACCTGGGTTCTTTTCCCAACTCTGCTATTGGCTCATTGGGTGACCTTGGCAAGTCACTCAGGGCCAAGTTTTCAAGAGCGGCCACTACTGCTCAGTGCCCGACTTTGTAGGTACCCAGCTGGAGACACTTAGGACGTGAGCCTCGGAGGCATGGAGCACCCACAACTCCGGACGAAGCCAGTGGGCACTCTGGGTACTCAGCACCTCTGAAAATCAGGCTCTGGGCATTTCAAGATGCCGCCTCCTCTCTGTGCCTCAGTTTCCTCACTGTAAAACAGGAATAACACCACTTGCCTGACGGCGGTGGTATGAGGTTTTGGGAATTAAAGTTTGTGAAGCTCTTTGAAGCATGCTATTTATATGGCAATATGTTATTTATTTAGGAATAAGGCTCCACAGTCCACATAAGTATCGGAGTGCACTTCCGCGATGTAATAGAAGAGGGAGGGTTACTGGAAAGATTGCAATGGTGCCCTTGATTTGCAAGGCAAAATACGATGGCTACACACTCCATGAGAGTGCAGATGCGGGGACACCTCAGTTTCCAAGTGTGGGATCCTGGCAAGATGGCAAAGGAGGGTTCCTGATGCCTTGAAACAACTGTAACATGCAGCCTAGCATCTCCAAATGAGACCTCCCCCGGCGCCCCTCCTGAGGGCTCACCTCTCCTGCTGGCTCCTGGGAAGGTCTCAAACAGCTCTGCAAGGCTGCCAGGGTCACCCTGGCTTCAGTCGCTGTCATTTGGCTGATATTCCGCTTGCCAGCCACGTAGCAGATCAAATTGTCTGGAATGCTGTGGGGAGAAAAGCAATAATGGTCTCATCAGGTAGAGCCAGGATAGTCTGCCCTATTCGGCAACGGGGCCATAAAGGCTCCCCTGGGTGCTGCTGCTCTGAGTGCAACAGGAGAGAGAGGCTGGCCCAATGGTTAGGGAAGAGCTGGGTTTAATTCTCTGCTCTGCCACAGACTCACCGTCTGACCTTGGGCAAGTCTCTCAGTGCCTGTAAAACTTCCCTACCTCAGAGGGAGGTTGGTGATGAATCTGTTAGGGATTGTGAGGTGCTTGCATACTAGAGTGAGGGGACTGTTGGTGTCACAGACTGAGGCATGGGCGGTCAGGCCTAGTGGTCACAGCGGCAGAGTCAGAGGTGGAGTCAGGAACGGAGCAGGGCTGGAGCACGGCTGGGAACAAGGCCAGCCCAGGAGCGATCGCAGCTGCAGGTGTAAGTGTTGAATAGCCGCAGACCTGGTGGCAGCCTCTCAGCCTAGCATGGGGGGCTGTTCGATCAGGGGGTTCAGCTATAAGTCAGCTGTCTGGTCCTGCTCTTGGCTGCAGGCCCTGAGTCCTGGCAACAGGAGTGCCTGAGCTAGTCAGTGCACTGACAACTCACACTGGTTTAATTTACCTGACTGGGGTGCATCAGCCCCGGAATGAGGCCACGGCTCGGCGCTGCACAATGGGGGGACAGGCAGAGGCCTGGGTGTGGGGAGTCTCCTACCCTGTCAGCCACCACAAAGTAGGGAGACAGTAGAAGAGTCGGGATGGACTTTCCCTGCACAGGACTAGTGGGGAGGGGCTCTCCCTCCATGCGCAACCTAAGGGTGGCCATGCTGAGACAGGGAAATCCCACTGAGTTAAACTGGTTCGGATGAAACTCAATCGGGTGTCTTAGTTTGCTGGTTTTGTGCGAACCCCGAACTCCAAATGAAACAGAATCGCCTTGAAATCAGGCAAGCGAAACCCGGTGGGTATCACACACCATAGCCAGGCAGCCCTAAAACCTTTGTGAAGCTAACGGTGATGCCGGAACTGTTGGCTTTAAAGGTACATGCGCCGTCCCCACAGCAGTCACAGACCAGTCACGTACCTTCCCAGCAGGATGGCAGGATTCTGCCTCGTGATCAGAGCGGAGTAGGATTCCTTCACATCTTCTGAGAGGGCGAGTCCCCCCACCAGCGCCAGGTTTTGGGGATCCACCGCGAAGTCTTGAAGCTGCTCTGACGAAAGGTTTCAATGTTACCATTGTCCTTGTTATTGAAACGTGCCTCCCCCCCCCACCCACTCAACAGCAGGTCAGGATCAGAAATCGACCAACTAGGGACCAATCTCTGCCCTCTGGGAAATGTCCATAGGTAACCAGCCAAGTGAAAACATGTGCAGAGTGGTTGTGGAGACGGGGGAGTTTAAGTCACATTAGCAGGGCGGGGTGCTGATCACTCCCAGACTGGCTCTACTATCCACCTGCTGCAAGTAGTTCTAGTCCTGTCTCTTTAAAATATTCGGGGATACTCGAGCAGCAATCAGCGCAGCCAAACACCATGCGAAGGGGTCTCTGTGCAACTACACCAGGCAGCCTGAGGGGCTTTGTCTTGCAAGGTTCTCTGTTGGATCGCAAAGGGGATAAGCACACTCCTGGCATCAGTGGGGTTACTCCAGGGATGAGATTGAGATTGGCCCTAGTGGATGTGTGACTCCATAACACTCCCAGAGGCAGTAACAGTACAAAGGGAGCTGTATGGTCATCAACCATTGCCATTGCTGTACAGGAGGAAAGCTGAATTGCAAGGGAAATTCCAAGATAAAGAGGCAGAGAAAACCCTAATCTCCTTCCAAACTGAGATGGATGCTTTCCTGTGCTCCTGATTTCCCAGCATCTCCAGTACTTAAGCTTGGACCTGTAATAAAATGTAACTCGGAGAATAAGTTTAAAAAAATATAAAGCCAAATGATCTGCTTCTTCTGAATGGGCAAATCTCCACCGAAGTCCATGGATCTGCCCCAGCAGAGGAACCGGCCCATCAAGTGTTGTGACTGGTCATGCATGGTGGAGCTGCAGTGTGCTTGGCAGCGCGGAGCCGAGACAGCCTTGCTGCTATCTCTGGGGGCCTTGCAGCTCAGCCAGATCGCTGTGTCCTTGCAATGGTCTCAACAGTACAAAACAAACGCTCGGAAACACTGGCACAGCACGGCCTTCTGGAGCCTCTTATCCTTCTAATCGAGCTGCTGGGTTTGCTTCGTTTTTAGATCCCAGGCTGCTGCTCAGCCCCGAGGTCGTGGCCAGCACTGCCTTTCTGCTGTTTCTTAGTGCCAATAATAAAAACAACCCCCATCCCTTTTACAGCACGTTCCCTCTTTACAGATATTAATTAACTGATGCCCATTGTCCTCCAGGACGTAGGTAAATATTCTTATCCCCATTTTACAGATGAGTGAAACTGAAGCACAGAACAATGCCTGTTGAAATCCACGAGAGTCTTTCCATTGACTGCAGTAGACTCAAATGAGGCCCAAGATCCCCGAGCAAATGAGAGCAGGGGTTCTGAGTGTCACGATTAATCTGCTAGATCCTGCTGCCTAACTAGGTATCCCCTTTGAGTCCCTCCCCAGAATTCTTTGCCATGATGCCTACAACTAACTTGACAACAGTTATGCTGCTGGTGTGCAGAGACCAATATTGTCTCATTGTTTCCTTGTATTCCCTCATTTGTCTACATCCATCTGTCATATCTTGTCTTGTATTTAGACTGGAAGCTCTTTGGGGGCACGGACCATCTTTTTAGTCTATGTGCAGCGCCTGGCATAGTGGGGTCCTGTCCAGGACTCGGGCCTCTAGACACTATGCTAATATAAATAAATAATAACGTCGAGCTTGGACACTGGTATGTTAATATGCACGAATGCACGCCTACATCGAAGGAAAATCAAACCTAGTGAAAGAAACCCAAACCCTGTACGTACCAACTGCTGGCTGTCACTGAAGGCTCTGAGATCCTCACCAGTGCAGTATGTCAGATACTTTCCCAGGTAGGTTAGAAACCAAGCCGTGGAGTTCTGGTCCCCATCGCTTTGGTTATAGCACTTTGGCTTGTCACCTGTCAGAGAGGAGAGTTCTCATTTCTCAACAGTTGTTTATAAATGGACAGTGTCTGTCGGCTCCCGTTGCTGTTGTGCCTTCATCCCACAGTGTTTCCTAGTGATACAGAGTGAAAATGCTGGCAGGCCCAAAGTATGTGTTGCTATGAGAGATTAATTCTTAACAGGGATCAGAAATCTGTGCATTGGTGTCCTCTGTTGGATGGAGTGTGAGACCTACTTTTGTGTTAATTCAGGTCCCTCTGAGATAAGTCTCCTAAGCAAACCAGCTCCCCTATAGTTTTCCTAGTAATAGATATAAATGATACTAATATTAGCTATGCTGCAGCTGCTACCCCAGCTAGTTCAGTTTCCCCTTGCAAACACCAGATGCTTCAAAGGAAGGTTTAAACCAGTCAGACACTTAATTGATTAATGCTATCACTGGGGAGAAGTTTCTTCTAGATCCTAGCTGGTAATCAAGCATGAGACCTAGTGAGGATGACTCCTTGCAATTTTGGTCCTAGCTAGTATAATTGCACTTGCTATTTTTATTAATCTAAATGTCTAATTAAAAAATGACAAGATTACTTGCCTTAAAAATATCCTGTAGTAGAGAGTTCCACAGGTTAATTATACATTACATGAGGAGCTTACCTGGCTGAAGAAGATAGTTCTTAAGAATGATGTAAATGCTTTGCTGCATCTCCACTGTGTAATCACGGTAGTGGATATTTAAGGCCTTTACTCTGGTGCAAGGGAAAAATGGAAATGTTAAGGCATTAACAAAAAGGTGTTGCATTCTGCAGATGGGGAATGGATGAGGTGATTGGACAGAGGGGCGGGGAGCTTGCTAGAGATCCTTTCCTGCATCCAACCAACTTGCGGTAAATTATGGATCGTCTCTTCGGTTTCTGTCTCGTGTCTTGTCGAGAAACCTCCAAACTGTTCTCCACGCAGCCTAAGAGCATTTTAAAACTCAGGCCATAGGAGATAATACACATCAATGTGTCAGTGTAACCCTTATTACACTGTATACATTACAATGTAAGCTGTACATTCCATAGTGTAGCTTTTGTCCCCCTCTAGTAGCTGGAAGAGTCAGCTACTGCTCCTGACTAGTGGAGTTGTTCCTTTCGCTCAAGCAGGAGAAGCGCTTTAGTTAGAGTCAGAGGTGCTGAGTGCAGCCCCTGAAAGCTGTCGTCACCTTCTCAAAGGCAAAAGGAAAAATACTTACAGATGCCGGAATGCCAGGCAATTTGTGGTAAGAATCTCAGACGTATTGAGCTGACTCAGGGTGATGAGAGGGAGATGGGTCTGGAGCCGCTTGTTTAACCATTGGTCCAAACTGGGTGAGTTAAGGGAGCTCAGAGCTGCCACAAAGCTGGGCCACACGCCATTCAGAACAGCTTTCAGGCTCCCCTTGGTCCTATTTACCTGAGAGACGCAGGATGGCACTGTGTAATTGAGCTGATGTGAAGTTAGCTAACAGATCCTCTCTGGCTAGTAACTAAAGTCATTATATTAACAAGAGCTTAATTTCCCCCTCAATTTCAATGCTTCTCTCTTTACTTCTTCGGTGACCTCACTTCCTGCAGCACCTCAGGCCTTCTTTGCAGGTCTCCCATCCAAGTACTATCCAGACTCAGTGCTGCTTTGCTTTCGAGATCTCCCACAATCACAGCATAAGGTACATGGGCTGCAGGAAAGTGGGTCTTTGACAAATACCATTTTCTGCCAGTGAATGGATTCCTACACATCAGTGATAGACTTAGGAATTGTCCCTACAGCAGTGTTTTTCAATGACCGGTCCGGAGACCTGGTCCGGTCCCTGAGATTTGCCTGATACAGTTTACCTGGTATCAAAAAGGTGAAACACTGCAGTAGAGCAGACAGGGTTATGTGAAGCTAAATATCAGCAGCCCTGTAGGTGGCAGCTCCTCTTTTTTGCTGAACAAGCAGGATATCAATTAATATTTAACATAAGCATCTATTTTCCTATTTCCGAGAGTGGCCAAGAAGGCATAAATTCTCATAACATTCCTAAATATTCAATAATGTACATTTTGGAAGAATTTTCTTCCAACCCCCTAGCTGGTGATCAGCTTATGTGCTGAAGCATGAGGGTTGAACGACCTTGTGATTTTTCTCTCCTCTATTTGCACAGCAGATGCTATTGTCTTTCACCTCAATGTTTGGAATCTCATTAAGCTCTTAGGTACACACTCTACCTGCTGATTAAGACCATCCAGCACTATCCCAATCTTATCGATGCCCTCATAGTTTCTGAGGAGGGTTTCCAAAGCTGTGTAGTTGCTGGGGTAGCCTGGCTTTATCAGTATGTCTAGAAGCTCTCTGGGCTGCAGCGAGTCAATTTTCTGTAATTAACCAATATAAATTAGGTTACCAGAAAAGAATGTCTGAACATTGCAGGAAATAATAAACAGATACATTGTCCCGGCTGTAGCATTATTTAATGAATGAACTTGCACCAGTGACCATGAATCAATAGTTAGGTTATTAGTCTTTACATCTTTTTAGGGCCATCTGTGAAATGTGTCCAGAAAACCAATTTATGCCGAGTGTTTGGTTTTATGCCTTAGTGCCCATCTGAAGTTTTAGATGCCTAGATTCCTTTACGAACCTGGCCCTTTGGACACGTTTACCTTAGGTCTATGCACTGCTTAGGTCTCACCTAAGCTGTATTTTGAGATCTTAAATGAGATTTAACTGGTGCCTAGGGCTTGTACTAGCCCTCTGCACAGGGGTGATTTTCACACTTTTTTCCATATTCCCATCTTATGGCCACTAGGAAGTAGCTGTTATAACCTGCTTATTAAATACCTGATTCTGCGTTCATTATTCCTAGATTCCTAGGCCAGAAGGGACCATTGTGGTCATCTAGTCTCACCTCCTGTATACCACAAGCCATAGAACTACCCCAAAATAATTCCTAGAGCAGAGCTTTTAGGAAAAATTGTCAGTGATGGAGAATCCACTACAACCCTTGGTAAGTTGTTCCAGTGGTTAATTACTTCCAGTGTTAAAAATTTACACCTTATTTCCAGTCTGAATTTGACTAGCTTCAACGCCCAGCCATTGGTTCATGTTAGACCTTTCCCTGCTAGACTGAAGAGCCCACTATTAAATGTTTGTTCCCCATGTAGACACTTACAGACTGTAATCAACTCACCCCTTAACCTTCTCTTTATTAAGCTAAATAGATTCATTACATTACTATCAACAATAACTCAGGCCATCAACTTCAGTGAAAGTTTAACCTGAGTTAGGATTGCAGGACTGGGCCCAAAATCAATGAGGAACTAGCATTTGAAAGTGATTTTGAATAATGAATGTGTTCACCTGTGACAGTTGGCTGGGAGGAATTAGGGCTACTAAATCTTCAGCCGTCAGCTTGGTGGAGAATTTGACAAAGTAGGTATCCAGAAAAGCTTTAAGACTGGGACCCGTGTAACATTTGAGGGTGGAATCTTAGGGGAAAAAAGACCAGAAAGCAAGAGATGTAGCCAGACAAATGTGAATTATTTCTGCATGACAACGGAGCTCTCCCTCTTTGGATGAGAGGAGTTCTTTATTTCTTTTTAGAAAGTTGCACCCTTCCAACCCACCCTTTTCTAAGCAGATGGAGGCACATACATATACTTGTAAGCTGCTTTGTATTAAAACCATAGAGACAAATTCCCTGCTGGAATAAGTGGGTGGAACTCCACTTTCTTTAATGGAGGCTTACATCAGAGGTGTATTTGATGCACTTTTTCTTTTTCTTTTTTTTTTTCCTGTTGACATTGTTTGGTTCAAGGATCTATCAGAGGTTAGGGGATCAGATCATTTCACTTCTAGCCAAAACCAGGAAGGAAGGATTATAAGAACATTAAAATAGTTAGAGTTCATCAAACCTGTTCTGACCTCAAAATAGAAAAAAGGTCATTTCCATTTCAATGATGTGATTCTGAACCAATTCTCCCAGCTGTCATTAAAACACGTTGAAAACAAATAGGCCGCAATATGATTTGTAAGCTAAGGAACGACGGTTTGTCTTAAATTCCATGGGCCAAATTATCTGCTGATGTAACTCAGTGGAGTTATGGCAGCTGAGCGTTTAGTCCCAGGCAGGCAGACTTTCTTTGCTCACATTCACAGCGAAGTCATTTTAACTACATAATTTACCTCTGTGGACAGCCAGTAGATACTTGTATATGGAGTCCTGTGCCGATTCAGTAAGCTCAGTATATGCATTGCTAAGAGCAGTGGCTCTGTGAGGAAACAATACCAAAATATTTATAATATTGGATGTGCCCGCTGAGTGTCATTTACATTGGATGGGTTGTTTGGTTAGTTTGGAAAAGACGCTGTTCAGACAGCACTGGGGACTTAGTGATTCTACTTTGAGAAGTGACTTACTCTCTCAGCCTGGCACCCTGTGCTGGGGAGAGTCCCAAGTTTAATGTCTCAGTGATTCCATATCAAACCTGCACTGATTACATGCTACATGATGTCTTTTTTTAAATTGCCAGGGCTGCAAATTCAGCCTGGGACCTGACAGTGAAGTTGAGATCTTTCCATTTTGTGCATCTTCACCAGCAACTATTTGCAGGTTAAAGTAGGCTCTCAGTTTGCAACATCACTGTCTTCATCTCATGTCTTTAAAGACGCCTCTGTAATCCTGCTTCTTTCAATGAGTTTGCACAGGTATAACAGAGTGAACACCCAGCTCGTAGCAGGGTAAGGCTTACATTTTTCTCTTGACAATTGAGGAATTATTTGAAGGTCATTCAGTGAAGTTGGGATGGCTGAAGCCATCCTGCTTTTCAAACTCCCTCTTCCTCAGGTCTGAGTTTTTAAAACAGCAACAGGCAGATACTTACATTTCCTGGTAGGAGGAGCAGCTGATGTTGGCTGGGATGAGCTGAAGATGAGTTGAATTTATGCTGGGAAGTAGCATGCGTAAATCTTGAAACAAATGTCTCCAGTCCAGGGGCATGAAGTCAGAGAAGCTGGAACTCAATTTGTTCCAAACAGCTGTTAGTATCGTCACATTCAGTGCGGTAATTTGGGGATCTGTCAGATTGGCCTGAAGCAGGAGAAAGAGGAGAAAATGTCATCAGAAAATGTGGAGGATTACAAATGAGCTGAGAGGAAGGAGAATTGCTGTTAGCTGAAATGTGCTGAATTTGAGATAGGATTTAGGATCTGTCAGCCTGGAGCAGAATTGTGGTCCATCTAGGCCAGTGTCCTGTTCCCATCAGGAGCCAGTGCAAGCTGATTCACAGGAGAATTTGGTGAAATTCTTACTAAATTTGAAGGGAAGCATAGAAGGCCCAGTCCCGTGAAGCTGATCCCATTCATCTCAAGGAGGACTCCCAACGTCTCATGAAAGGTGCTTAGGGCTCTCTCGGATCAGCCTCTGAGTGAGATTTTCACAAGAGGTCTATAAACTATGTCTGAGCAGCTGAAATGAATCCTAGAATCTTAGAATTTAGAGCTGGATCAGTCAATCACAACCAACAGAAATCCACTCCTCCGGGTCCTAATGCATGTGATTCATGAGATTCCTTTGAGAAAGTTCCACAATACACCATATATACATATTATTTTGTCTCCTATAATTTAAATTCCCTGCATTCCATACTTATCATGACCCACTCTGGCGGCACTGTGGGGCTGCTCCAGAGATTCCTGGATTTCTGGGACTGAGCCAGATCTGGGAACTTCACTACACACCTGCTGGTGCGACACCATCACCCATGGTCGCTCTGGCTGGCACAATGGTCCTTAGCAGACTATGCGTGCATGTGTGTGTTATTTACATATCAATATATATTCAAATGTAATGGTTACATATTGCATGACCACAAGAGAACCAGAAGACTAGTATTTACTGTGTATTAACCATTCTGTAGTTTTATGCTATGGAGGAAAAATGTAATCCAAAATGTGAACCTTTGAATCAATCAATACCTTGTTAGCAGCAGACATGGCAGCGTTCAGGAACTGGGAAATGTTCTTGGGTGGAATTAACAGGACGATCTTCTCGAGCATGGTGTTGTTAGCGATGACCTCTGGTTTGGCCAAAAGCTCAGCCATATTGTTTAGATTTGTATTACCAATGATGTCAATCTACAGATTTGAAAGCCAGATATAGGAGATAATATTACAGTGTTTGCAAATAGCATTGATTCTATTTTATTATGTTCAAGATAATACATGAAAGTACATAGAGCATGTCAAGAAATCTTATGATCACACTAATTGATTTCTTCCAATCAAGATGGGAAGTCTTTCCAAAAGCTATGGTTTAGCTCTAAAATGCTCTGAATGAGGTACTGTGTGGCCTTAGCTCTCCAGAAAGTCAAACTTGATGGTCCTAATGGTCCCTTCTAGCTTTAAAATCCTATGATTCAATGAACTTTTAGTAAATGTATCTGTATTAAGTTCTTTTCAAACTAAGCACAAAATATTTGTGCAGAAAAATAACACAGTATCGTGTCAATGATATCCAGTCATTCCCACATTTCCTGTAGCTAGAGACAGAAGATTTGTTTGAATGAAATAAGCGATTTCTGATCTCAGGCACTTACAATGGTGACATTTGGATATAGTGCTTGGAGGTCTCTGATGGGCACGCTGGAGGAGAGTTGGCCGAAATTCTTCTCAAGCCAGTCGCTGGCTCCAGTGGTGTTCAAAGCACATGCAGAGCCTGGATGACGAAATAGGCAACCCCCATTTGAAATGCTCTTTGTTTTGAAGAAAAGCAGGAAAGAATGTAAAGATCGACACGTGAACCCTTTTAAACATACCTTTTGCAAGAGATTGCTGAGTCAGGTAAATCTTCATGTAGTTATTGGAAATGTCAGTTCTACTCAAAGGTGATAAAGCTTCATAGGCCAGGTTAAATCCCTTCACTCTGCAATATAAGGCAGAAACTATTATGAAAGTACATTCAATCTGTTTAGCTAAAGGCGGTTTGTTCTGGCAACTATTTAATTTTCCCTATTATTAACTTCAGGTTCTCATCAAACAGATCAACAAATGACTCCAAATCCTGCTACAGTTAGGTAAAGAAAAGTGTGAAATGGAATGTTCCTAAGAGCTATCAAGGATTAGCAAATCTCATCTCTTTTGTTGATAAAAAAAACTCCCTGGAAAATCGTTATTAGAAATCTTCCTATGTCAGCACGATGCTTGAAATGGAGAGGAGGCAGATACTCACATTTCCTGGTAAGAGGAGCAGCTGATGTTGGCCGGGAGGAGATGAAGATAGGTTGAATTCATGCTGGGAAGTAGTCCATGCAAGTCTTCTTGGAACAAGTGTCTCCAATCCAGAGGCGTAAAGGTTGAGAAGTTGGAACTGAGTTTGTTCCAAACAGCTGTCAGCATCATAATGTTCACTGTGGTAATTTGAGACTCTGTCAGATTGGCCTGAAGCGAGCAAAAAAAATCAAGTTTAATTAAAAATGTAGAAGGCTACAGATGTTTGGAGAGACATGAAATGGGCTAAGTTTGATGTAGGATTGACTCTAACGCTGCTTTGTTTGAAAGGGATTGGTCAGGGAGCAATTTACACTCCAGCAACTAGTATCTCCCCAACCATGTGGATTTTATTCTTTCAGTGTGGTACTCTTCTAGCAGCAGATACAGAAACATCCATGTACTGTGTCAAGTTCTTTAGAATACCTATGATATTCCAGAGTACATAAGCTTTCAAAACTCCATCTGGTTTGGTCAGGAACAATCCCCCATCAGTTGGAGTCAAACTGCCAGTTATCCAAGCCTATTGTCAGACTGATATGGGTCTGATCCACAGCCCATGGAGGTCAATAGAAGTCTTTGTTTCAGAGCCTATAAGGAGGAATGTTTGTTTTTTCCCCACACTGTTCAGGATGCAACCTGGGATACTGTGGGCCTGATTCTGTGAGGTGCTGAGCAGTGGGAGAAGAAGGTGTGCACCACACCTCACAGCAGCTTCTTGCAGGATTGGCCCTTTGTCCATTAAAGATGGCCCTTTTTCACCAGTAGCATTGAGGTCTGTTGCTGTCAACCCTCACATGACACACCGAGCCCATGAATGATGATCCCGGGAACCATGTCAGCAATTTAACATTTTATACAAGTTTAAAATCCCAGTGCCAGCCCAGTACCTTCTTAAATTCTGCATTGAAACTGACAAGGTCTTGCACTGATGATTGCTGAATGAATTTCCCAAGATTAACGTCAGCCCACTTTATGAGCCCTGCTTGGTTGTCACAAGCGACTCCTAGATTTTGGACCAATCAAAGAGGAAAAATGCAGGATTAGTGACCAAATAAAATCAATCCCATGTATTTGAAACCAGGATTTATGTTTGCGTGTGTAGATGTTGCACAATAATGGTTACAGAGAAACATCATGGGACAGGAGGCGCAAGGGTCATACTTTTGCATGGTAGGTAAAAGGATATTACGACAATGCACAGACATAGGGCTCAATTCTTCTTTAGGTATTGGCCACTGTATGCTTCATGGCAGTGTAAAGGGGCTGTAAACCAGCCAGATCCAGCCTCTGGCAAATACTGCCAGTGTCAGAAGAATAGAGCCTCGGGCACAGCTCTGCACTGCAACTTGCTATAGCCCCAGGCAGAGGGAGAATAGCAGGGGGGAGAGTGAGTCTGCTTGACTGAGTGCAGTGCTCTCATTAATCTCAGCTAATCAAATGGCCTTGAGGCAGCTGTTGCAGTCAAGTGTATGTTAGAGGAACCCTGAGGCTGCTCTAACTTACTATGAGCAATCAACTGGGCCCCAATCTAGCCAAGAATAGGGGGAGACTCATAAGTAACTTAGTCACCTTGTTCCTTCCTGTCCTGTATCCTGGTGAACATAAGAACAAAAGAACGGCCATACTGGATCAGACCAAAGGTCCATCTAGCCCAGTATCCTGTCTTCCAACAGTGGCCAATGGCAGGTGCCCCAGAGGGAATGAACAGAACAGGGAATCAAGTGATCCATCCCCTGTCGCCCATTCCCAGCTTCTGGCAAACAGAGGCTAGGGACACCATCCCTGCTCCTCCTGGCTAGTAGCCATTGATGGATCTAGCCTCCATGAATTTATCTAGTTCTTTTTTGAACCCTGTTATAGTCTTGGCCTTCACAACATCCTCTGGCAAGGAGTTCCACAGGTTGACTGCGCATTGTGTGAAAAAATACTGCCTTTCATTTGTTTTAAACCTGCTGTCTATTAATTTCATTTGGTGACCCCTAGTTCTTGTGTTATGAGAAGGAGTAAATAACACTTCCTTATCTACTTTCTTCACACCTGTCATGATTTTATAGACCTCTATCATATCCCCCCTTAGCCGTCTCTTTTCCAAGCTGAAAAGTCCCAGTCTTCTTAATCTCTCCTCATACGGCAGCTGTTCCCTACCCCCAATAATTTTTTTTGCCCTTTTCTGACCCTTTTCCAATTCCAACATATCTTTTTTGAGATGGGGCAACCACACCTGCACACAGTATTCAAGCTGTGGGCGTACCATGGATTTATATAGAGGCAATATGATATTTTCTGTCTTATTATCTAGCCCTTTCCTAATGATTCCCAACATTCTGTTCACTTTTTTGACTGCCGCTGCATATCGAGTGGATGTTTTCAGAGAACCCTCCACAATGACTCCATGATCTCGCTCTCTTGGGTGGTAACAGCTAATTTAGACCCCATCATTTTATATGTATAATTGGGTGCTACACAAAGTGCTACTTGGGTGGAATAGAGAATCGGAGCCCACAAATGTGTTGCCTAGGATGAATAACCTCATCCTGGGGAATTCCAGAGCATATTGTACCTAGGGTGACCAGATGTCCCGATTTTATAGGGACAGTCCCGATATTTGGGGCTTTGTCTTACATAGGCGCTTATTACTCCCCACCCCCTGTCCTGATTTTTCACACTTGCTGTCTGGTCACCCTAATTGTACCTTAAACCATTGATGCATTTATTGCTTCCAAATTGTGATTGATTTCCTTGTAATGGTTTTAAGGGGGGGGAAACACGCCCCAAGAAACTCAAATGGAAAGTTTTTTGTCTAGGAAGCTATAAATGCCATCTGCTGATCTACAGGTATATGGTGGGTCTTCTGCAGCACTTGGAGTCTTTAAATCAAGACTGGACATCTCTCTAGAAGATATATTCTAGATCAATCCCAGGTTACTGGTCTGAATGCACTGGGTGAACTTTTATGGCTTGTATTATGCAGGAGTTCAGACTCCATGCTCATAATCAATCAAAAGTCCCCTTTCACTTTCAGATCTATCAGTCTGCTCCTGTACAGATGTTACCTGTTGAAAGTGATTGTTGACTCAGGTAGGTTTTCATGTAATCATTGTATATATCAGTCCTGCTGGAAGGCGAGAGAGATTCATAGGCGATGTTAAACCCTTTCACTCTGAGGAGACAAAAGAGGAGAAGATGAGAAAGGAATCTGGCTGGTTTAGCTTTAAAGGCAGGTGTCTCCTCATTGCATTATCCTGGTAGGTATCATTGGAGGCTGTCGTCTCTCTTTAATTTGACTTTACAGTCTGAAGAAAAGATAAAGAAAAGGATGACAAAGCATGCTGTTTCTGATGGTAGGTGCTACAGAATAAATGTCATATTCTCCACTCTTCCTGGAAGCATTCAGAATCTGCGGTACTGTTGCAAAATCAAAAGAGAAAACAGTTCCACATGTTGATTCTATCTAATAAGTCATGCTTGCTTTTGCCTACTACAGAGAGAGTAAGACATTGAACGCTGTCTCAGAAAAGCAAAACCTCCTTCTTAGCTATCTCAGCAGAAATACTAGCTTTGACTTGCAATTCCTGCAGCATCCGAAGTAGCCTGGGATAGTAATACTCACACTGCCTGGTAGGAGTCACAGGAGAAGTTAGTTCCCAGCCATGCAAGATAGGTTTCATTTATACCAGGGAGGAATAAGGGCAGTTGCTTTTGGAACCAGTCTGCCCAGATTTCTGTCAGGAAAAGGTGGAACCTGGATCTCAGCTTTGTAAATACAGTCCTTAGTATTGAATCTCTAACCGAAGCATTGGGCAAGGCAGTCAGGTTTGCCTGCAATATGGAGAAAGCACAAGTGTATCAAGATCGTGTAGCCACTGAAGTTGGAAGAGATCGTTAATGAATCACCTATTTCGTACCCCTGCACTGTGGTAGGATTGACTTCATTATTCCTAAAGCAGCTATGCTAGTCGGCCACCTATCCTCACCCCTGAGTAACTCCAGTGACTGTGAATTTGCTGCCTCACTTGGTAGCTTTCAACCCAGTGCCTTGAACCATTCAAGTTTTCCTGAAGTTTAACCATAGCTATCCCCTGCCCTAGGCTATATTGTGTGTAGAGGGTGTCATTGTGTGTAGAGAGCAAAGGGGAGGGCAGGCAGTATGCTTAAGACAGTTCTAACAAGACATAGGACCTAACGCATCCACAGTAATAGAATTAACACAACATAGAAGTCTGAAAACATGATGGATTCTTTAGCTCCTTACCTGGTGCGCGTACACATTAAACTCCCTCATGTATCTATAGACGGTGTAATACGAACTCTGGTCCAGAACGGCCAGGATTAGCAGCGTGTCCGCCAGGCTGTTCAGCGTCAGATTCACAGTTAATTGCGCCATCTGTTCCGGGGTCAGTAAATCGAGCCCTTTAAGCTAAGAACAAGCACAGGTGCACCGTAAGACTGAGCATTCATGCTGGTGGGTGGGATGTCCCAGAAGGGAGGGCCCCCCCATTAGTGCGGGACGAGCAGAAAGCATGGGCTACCCAATCACAGGGAGCCTGGGGATCTGCAGGAAAAGCAGGTGGTCCAGGCCCCATGAAATTCAAAACAACTGGGTGCACTTGCTACCCCTATATCTTTTGGTTCCTCCATTCCATCAATGTAAGTTTATGTCTGAAACAATGACAACTTTCCAAACTGCCTCCGGAAGGTGACACTTCCCTGCAGGGTCACCACTTCGCAAGGCAAGCTCTGTGGGCCAGATCTTCAGCTGATGTAAAGTGACAAAGCTCCAGTGAAGTCAAAGTCAACACAGCTGGGGAGTTGGCCTGTAAGGGCAACATGGAGTCCCCTACCTAGAAGGTCTCTGCAAAGTCTTCCAAGGGCTATGCCTGCTCTTATTCCAGGGCTGGGACTCCTGGGGAAGAAAATGTGTATTTTGGGCGAACGCTAGTTTGGGGATCAGACTTCAAAGAAGATTCCTCCATAAGATTATAAAGGGACATTGTGGTCTGTGTAGGTTGGTGACAGTCATCCTAGCATCAATGAGTTGAGGTAAACAAAGCATTGGCTGGGCACTGATCACCAGGGTGACCTTTCTGTCTTAGAGATAGGGACAGTCTGGCCTTGATGGCAAAACAGATGTGGTGTAGGGCAGATGATTCAGAATCCCTCATTACCCTGGTCTGAAGGGTGGAAGAGAAGAGTGAATAGTCTGGTCCTAAGGTTTGATGGGAGGACGATGGATATAAAATCCTGGGAGTTTCTTTTCAAGAGACTTTGAGGGGAGAATCTCAAAAGCTGCATTTATGTCTAGCTATAGATGGGTTATTACACATCAACGGAACTTCCTTTTTTCCTAATTGATTTAGTTAGGTGTTTTTTGTCTATTCTCTGTTTCTGGAAGTCTGCAGGAGAGTTGGTTCTAATGTAATATTCTTAGGGGCTGGTAATTGTCATAATGTTGGAGCTTCGTCATCATTTCCCCCAAAGAAACCGCGGCATCAATATCACTCAGTGACATTTTGGCACCAGCAAAGGGATGTCCGTCCTTCATCAGCAATCCAGTCCTGCTCTGCCCCCTAAGTCTAAGTCTGTAGCATCCATTTGCTCTACTCTCCCTACTTCTCCACCTTGTCATTTATCATATCGCCTCTCCCCTCCCAGCTCCCTCTGGTCTGCCCTGACTCCTCACCTGTCTGCTGCTTGTTCCACACTACCAAAGCATGGATGCTCTCAAAGAAATGTTCCATAAGGACACCACCCTCTCCTTCTTCAAGATCTACTTGCATGACACTGGCAAGAAATTGGCTAACTAATTATAGCTAGGCTGAGGGGCCTTTAGATATAGGTGATGTGTAATTATTTGCTAAAGCCAAAAGTACTCCAGTGTATATAAACATTGTATATATTCAGACTGTGTCCTTTTCTCCCCAACCATAATATGGACCTTGTTTTCATTGATTGTAAGCTCCCGGAACAGGGACTGTCTGCTTGTTTGTGTGTGTGTGTGTGGACAATCCTTAGGATATTGTGAGTTGTACAGGAATATAAATAGAAAGCACAGCGAATGGACGCTGAAGATCTGTGTCTGGTGCAGGAAGCAATTTCTCCTCTAACAAGTTAAAGGCTTGATGGTGTTCCTAGTCCCAGTCATCTTATTTTTTCATTGGTTCCTCATGTTAGAACAATTAAAGTGCAGTTCTGTTCTGAAGAGTGCCTCTTTAAAAATGGCAGTGGAGTCACATTATCATGGCTCCTTTATTCTCATACATAACGTGCTTGGTTCCCAGGGGAAAAAAAAGATGTCTTTTTCCAACTGCTGACCTGGCAAACTCAGCCTGGGATCTGAGAGTCAAGCTGGCTTGTTTTCTTTTCATTTATCATCGCTAATAAGTAAGATAAAGACTTGAGACAAGAAGTTCAGCAGAATCTGGACTTTCGCAATGTCTTATGGGTTTCTGATCTGGGGTTCTAATACAGGCCCATCTCCAAGAGAAGTAATAATGCAAAAAATATGCAGTGACCCTTAATCAGTGCAACATGCAGAGACCTCACTTTGCCAGTTTCTTCAAGTTAATGTTCTTGGTACAAAAATGTTTTGACAGACGATTCTTTTTATGAATGGCTGTCATAAGAGTTACCGATAAAACCTTCCATTTCAGAGCTGTGCATGCTCAATGGCAGTGATAGCCCAACGTGTATGATCAGACTGAAATGCTCTAATGCTACTGCACTGGAAATGAAGACTGTGACACATCATATCCATGTACATCAAAAAGAGAAAAGTTGCAACTTGTAATGCCTTAATAGCCTGCATATCAGTGGAGATATCCAACTGATACACTGGTGCAGCTCACATGCTAGTTGTGCTGCTTAATGCACTACTGGAAAGTGTTCTGACACTGTGGTGATGAGCATCGTATAAGAACCTATCGAGAATAGAATAGAACAGAACAATGTTGTGAAGTTCTAACTGAACTTCTCTTAGAGAGGTAAGCTGATGCAAAGTGGTGAAGGTCTAATATGGTTGGTACTTAACATTTGCTAAAAATATTAGTGTGCAAAGTTTTATTGGCTAATGCATCTGCCTTATATAAAGATATCGAAATGGAGCATGTATTCATGTGTTATTAATAAAATGGCATGTGATAATGTGGTGTAACTTCTTGATCTCTTTAAGAAACTGGCAAATTGTGATCAGTATGATGAGATAACAGAAATATTTACAGTTTAGTTCAACCAGTAGCAACCAGTTTGCCATTATGTTTTTGTACCACTACAAACCTGGTAGTTCAAAGTAATTTTAAATACTATCAGTGCCGATGTGTATTAAGAATGCTTTAAAACAATATGAAACATACTAAATCAGTTATTTTAAAATTAGTTTTTATTGACGAGTACACAGATACAATCACACAAAATAAAATTGTTTAGAAACAGAATCAACATTTCCATGAATGTTAGCACTGGTTTACAGAGCATCGGTGAAATTCAAGGATAAACATAATTTTAGGTGTATTACAATTATGCACAGTTTTGAAAAGAATCATATGAAGAGGTCACAAAAATCTTCACTTTTCACACGATGATATGAGCAGAATTTATGGATTTAAAGTCATACTTCTAAAGTATTCCATTACTGTAATTTCTGTCAACTGCATGGTTACATTTAAGTATGTATATTCTCCCATCAAATATTATTATGATAGGATGCAGTTACTGTTGGACTCATCTCTGTTACTATTGGTCATTTCATTTCTTAACACACATTTGCCATAGTGATAATTTTGGCATTGTACGGTCAGCATCTTAACAATCACTTTCCATGGAACAAATTAGGTGGTAAACGCTCATGTTATAAAACCCATTGCTACTGATTAGACTAAACTGAGGACAAAAGTTGAAGACAATTATCTTACCAACTGGAGCAATGTGTGTGTGTTTGTTATTCCAATACATCCAAGCACTTGCACCCAACTGCTAGTAGCTTTCAAAGGCAAGCTATGATTTGAAGAATGTGTGAGGCAAATAGGAATGGCAAAGTCCAGATGCGTCAGACACAGTACAGCCTTGAAACCAGCTTGATTTAAAGGGGATCTCTAATACATAAAATAGGCCTTCCTGTCTCTATACAAAGAGCATACATCTGTGTTTCAGATATGTTGCAAGCGTGGCCATTGGGGTATCTGAAAATGTTCTAATAACTTAGGACACTCACTCTTATCTTTGATCAGAGACAGGTTTTGAGGAAAAAGGCAAGCAGCAAGGAAGGTAATTTAACCTCTCATATATTTCTCCCACCTTGGCCCAAGCTGATCCCTGCTTTAGGACATGTAGCCATTTTAGAAAAACCAAGAGAACCCGAAAAAAGGAGGGAAAAAAATTCATCTTCCTTAAAAATCTGAATCCTTCCCATGTTCAACATTGTAAAATGCGGATCCCGTGAAGCTACTTTGATTGCTTGGAAGACAGTGGTGGCTTTTACTATTGCTCAGCGCATTGACCAGAAAAACTTACTCCATCAATGTCTGGATAAAAGGTTTGAAGTTCGCTTAATTGAGCCACAGAACAGAACTCTCCCATATTCTTTTGCAGCCAGTCTCTGGTCCCGTGGGTTCCATCCTCGCATGCTGAGCCTGAAAAGTTTTGAATACAAAGGGTTAAACAACAGACCATATTACTGATGACAGATAAGGCACTGTGTCGTAGAGGGTGGAATTTCTTCCAGTGCAAGGCTGTCTAAATCACAAGAATGAGCTCCATAACTTCACCTACTGTGTGAGCGTCTTACCTGAGTCTGTGAACTGTGCAGTCAGGTAGGCCTTCTGAAATCCATAGACATCTTGCCTCTTCCTGGCTGATAATGCTGAGTAGACTCCACCAACGGCTTTAATGCTACAAAATAAAGCCAAAAGTCGCTCAGATTCCTTCCATTCGGGTGTGGTAGCATGTCTGAGTACAGGACTGGCTGCCTGTTATCTGTTATCCTCAGTTAGCCACAGTGGCAGGAACTTGTCATGGGTAAGGGCGTGTGAGAAGGTGTGAATGAAACACTTTTAAATGTCTCATCCCAGGTCCCACTTCCTGTGTACCACAGCTTCCTAGCTCACTCCCATGGGATGACACAAATCTATACACCCACCCACCCATCCCTCTAGCCAATGTTTTTCTAAGGCTACAGAGAGAGGTTAGATTTCCAAGTCCGGTCCCTTTCTCTGTTGACTGAAAGTACTGCAGATGCATATAGTTCAGTCTCTGAGGGAAGAGAGCATCTCCTGTTATTCAACAGTGTCCAAGTGTCTGACTCAGCAGTGGGCTCCCACGGGAATCCATGCCAAAGACTTGCAGCAGAGACTTGAAGGAGTGAGATGGGAAAGGGAGGATCCTATGCTCAGAATCTCTGTCCCTGTCCCCAAGCAATCAGTGTCTATGTTCTGCTGAGATTTCCCCATTACAGATCGGAAATACGATTTAGTTTTCTTCTGGAACACATTTTATGAACGGGATTTGAATGCTGGAGATATTAAAATTTATATTCAGTACCCTGCTCTAAGGAAATACAGTACCCGTTGAACTTGTGGGCTGAATGAATGTGTTTGGTTATATGGGAAAAGGAGGTAAAGGATAGGCACCACTACGTCATCGGAAAATGACTGACGGGTGACATTAATAGTCCAGGATGAACACCTTGCCCAAATAGCAATGCAAACAAAATTCAAAGCAGAATGCAGCACTATAGGCAAGTACTCACATGGCTTGGTAAAATGGGCATGGCATAGTCAGAGGCAGCAGTTCCAGTGTTGTTGCATTTACACCAGGGAGCAGCAAGTTCAGTCTTTGGAGCCACGTGGTTGTGTCTTCTAGGGACATGGCCGTGATTTGTGGGAAGACCATTTCAGCTGACATCATTAGCATGGTGTCTCGCACCTTGGAATTCCCTAGCAAACCGGAGTTCTGAGGAAGGAAAGAGAAATGAACTGCGGGCACTGAGCAGAACTGCTGAAACATCTTGAATTTTAGGTGAAAAAATGGCAGGAAAAATTGGCAAAATGATCACAATTCCTCCTCCCCGACCTGCAATAATTGGTGAAAACATGAGCCAGCTGGGGTAATCTTGGAGAGACTTTGGGAAATTGGCATGTCTCAAGTTGTGCTTTCCTTATAAGCAAAGTTGGGCAGCAAAGCAGATAGTCAGTGCCTGAATCTCTTCATCACACCAGTGGTACACCTCGGTAACTCCACTGACTGCCATGGACGTTCTCCTGATACAGATTGGCGTAAGTGAGAGGAGAATTGGGCTGCTCTCACACTAAGGTCTTTGGTTTCAGAGTCAGTGGTTTCAAGTCATAGATCCCATAAAACCTTGATAATTGAATGCACTCAGGTTGGTCTGCTTTCCTTTGTTGTTACTGTGAGGACAGCTACAACTCACCAGAGTTATGCGGTGTCCTAGCACAAGCCGCGGAAAGTCTGTGCATGTAAACACATGCACATGGACGCACATGTTATCTCACATAGCAGCTACTAACTGGCTTACCTCTCAGCTCTGTGAGAGTTCAGTGCGAGGGCTGGACACTGAAGAGAGATGTCTCTGGGGATCTCAGGAGCTGGGGTTCACTGAATGTTACCCCCTAGGCAAGGTCTGGACTGGCAGAATCCTGCAGAGTTTGCTGGCCGGGCAGACAAACTGGTGTGGCAGAGAGCTGATGTTGAGCTTCACAGCAGCAAAACTCGACTGGAACCCCAAAGAATTCCAGTAGATTTCATGTAGTTCCTCTGAGGAAAGCCCTTTTAACTGGTCTTTGTGCAAGAGGACAGGTGGGAACTTTGCCTAAGCAAGGCCAGAATAAGGATCTCAGGGATTTGGGCTAGACTAAATTCCAGCTGGGATAAACAAACATGTCACAGCTCCTACTGCATCAGCCAGGATAAAACTACTTTCTGGCTCATCTGGTAGATCTACTGTTGCTTCAGGGCCATGAAGGTCCCAGATTGAGTCTCAGTTATGGTAGCATGAAGGATGCACAGCAGCATGTGTATGAACCCAGGAGACTCTACTAATGTAGTTGATCTGTTTATTTACCTTCA